>NW_006159784.1:1046094-1052437 GCF_000334495.1 Tupaia belangeri chinensis
AAAGAGTGTCATATTCTTTTATAGAATACTCAATAAAAGTGTAATAAAAATGAAATGCCAGAGTCCACAGGAAACATTGTACACGCTTGTTATTTGCTCCATCTTAAAGTAAAATCTTATTCTAAAGCATTTAAAAATATTTCTTCAGTTCCAATCTCCTCAACAGTGTCTGGTGCTATGAGATACAGATTCCCTGGTTCCTCTAGAAAATGAGCATTCTGGGCTAGCCAGTGGCAACGGTAGTGAAGGTGATTGGATCCCATAAGGTCAACCACGTGGCTCTAGTCCCAGACTCCATGCCTTGAGAACACACTAGGCACGTATACATGCATGCCCAAAATCTCAAAAAGAGAAAATCAGGAGAATGGATTGTGGCATAACCATACCCCATTGGGGAGGCGCTTTTTCACTTTCTCTCATGCACGCACACTCTCTCTCATTCTCTCTCTTCCCCTCTCTTCCCAGAAAGCATACATACCTTCTGGTAAATTATATAAATAAATTAAATTAAAATTTAATTTAATTTAATTTTTAAAAAGAAAATGAACGTTCTCCCTTAGCAATACGAGAAATTCTGTATTTCATAAAGCCACTGTCCTCCAAAAACAGGAAAACTATGTAATACATATGTTCTTAGGAAGAGCTAATAGCATTGGCCTCGGGAATGAGAGAGCTGGAAGTCGCCCCAGAAGTGGGCACCCGCCCAGGGGTAATAATTAAATAATTTTATTTGCGTGAGTAAATAAATGCATTGACCCATAAACGCAGGCTCAGTAGGTAAGTGATGTCTGTGCCTCCAGCAGCTCTGCCCCCCTCCTACCCCAGTCTAGTGGGATAGGTGTCATTGTAAAGAGTCCTTTGATCTCTCTTGCTTTTCTAAGATTCTCTGCTCTACCTCCCATCTCAATTCTTTCCTTCTACCCCCCTCAACAAACCCTATAGGTTCTCCTGAGCAATTACACTTGTCCGGACAATGAATCCCTTATTAGGAACAGGGATGCAACTCTGTGAGACCAAAGACAGAAGGGCTAACAAGCTTCCTTCTGTGCCATGTAGCTTTCCTGAACCAGTGAAATATGAGCCGCTTACTTCAAAAGAAAAAGGACAAAACGCACCAGTTAATATCCCAATATATATGAGAAACCACACACACAATAACCCAAGATAGATTTATGCATGTCTTCTGTATTACAAAGAAAAGCACATAAATTGGAGCTTTGGTTATGATATTTGTGGGCTTTTTATTACAGTGAAACTGTTTTCTGTGTTTGCGAAGCCTGACTCAATGCAAAAACACTGCCAGCCTTTAAGGTGAGCATATGGAATCCTCACCCTGCAGTCCTCTCTGGGCTTCTGCTGAGTGGATCCGACAGCCAGGCGGTCCTGCCAGCATGATTAGGACCGAAGCGCTCACCCTGTCTACAGACCGTAATCAATCCAATTTGCTCACCTCCTAAAGTTTCCTGCCCTCTGCCACTCCTCCTCAGGAAGCGGAAATGAAACTCCCTTGTGATGGATTCTTCAGTAACTGACGGTGACAGGAACAAGGCTAAGAGCTGGGCATAAACAAGAACAGGCCACTGGAGCCACAGCCCAGCACCATTGCAGTCTTCTTTGGAGAACAGCACAAATGGTGCCAGCAACCTCACCTTGATTTTTTTTTTTTTAAAGAAAATGTTAATCCTGGAGGAGGGTTTGGTTTAAATCCATCTTTTTTTCTCTCTCTCTTTTCAAACTGACAGATGATTTCATCATCTTCCTATTAAGCAGAGAAAAGCTGACCTTTAGAAAGCCTCCTGCAAGCAGAAATATTTAAGAAGCAAATGCTTTGCAAGCATCAACAGAGCTGAATGTTACCCATTCGTGTTCTCTGCTCTGTGGAATTTGCGACAATCCAATTTGTGCTCAAGTGTCTGAACAAGACAGAGTTGTCTTGTCCAGAGTTGTCTCAAGCAACTCTGTGAGACCAAAGTTCCTCCTGTCTTCCTGATCTCTACTTGTGCATAGTCAAGTTCATGCAATCTCTCAAGTAGCAATCATTATTCTAACTTTGTAGATGACTCTTTTGAAGCTCAGAAAGGGTAAGTACCTTTCCAAAGTTCACATAGCTTGTGAAATCTCACTAGGCAGAAGTCATAATTGTATCTGCAATTTTTATGGTGCCTAACCTAACACATGCACCCAGGAAACTTACAATGAAATCATGAAATAGACCGCTTCCCTTGTCCCTTCCTTATCTTTGCAGATTCTTTGTTCCCATCAAACTTTGTCAGCAGTCTCCCCAAGGAGGTGGGAGCACACCTAACTGTGCAGCAAGCTAATATGCCTCTGGCCAAAGCTTTGATTCACCAGTTTAAAGTAAGCAGGGTAGACTTTAGACTTCCAGATAAAGTAGATTGGATCCTTTTCAGGTGCTGGTTCCCGTGTGTCCTCATTCCACCTTCAATCCCATTAAATCATGCACATGCTTCATTCTCATTCATCATAATGCACATATGTGGAAGTTAACACTGGAAGGACACTTTTTACAGATAGAAAAAGTAAGACAGAGGGAAAGGGGATGATTTGGATAAGGATACCAAGTGGGCCAGGGGCACAGCCTAGAGACAAAGCAACTCCCCCCAGTCCTAGACCATGGTTCCGTGGTCATGCTGCAGTGCTCACAGATGGATGGGCAAGTCATTTCGTTTACTCTTCAAGGATACTGACGTTCTTTCCTTTATCTTTAAAGATAGAATAAGGCACGTGACTTTGTTTACTTTAAAGGCAATTTCCAACATCAGTCATCCGATGAATCACACACTTATGAATCTGGTGTCTTGATTGCTGAGTCAACATGGACTATCTCGGGAGCGGCATGAGTGGAAGGAGCAATCACGAGTCCTTTTCCATGTACTCCAGGCCTACATTACACCTTGGGTCACTGAGCCAATTCAATTCTTGGAGTTTCTGAGTGGAAGATTTTATGTTACAATATTAGCCCGACAGCAGCCTGTGACCCCACTATCAGATCCCAGCCCCAACTTTACCCCTGATGCCCATTCTATATCTCCTAAAGCCTTGATCTTAACCCTTCAACCCCACATACTTCCATCTTTAAGTAGCAGGAGGCAAAAGATTCAGGAAGGAGGAGATGCTGCTCAAGAAAGAGAAAAGCAGGGATAGGAAGGGAGTGACTCTGAGTAGAGCAGGAGCCACAGTCCAGGACCAGATAAAACAGGAGTCAGGAAAACTGCACTGTGCAGGACTCTGGGGTTTTACTTGTAGTGTGTGTGTGTGTGTGTGTGTGTGTGTGTGTGTGTGCGCGCGCGCGCATGCACGTGTGTACACGTGCCCACATGCACATGCATTGGGGTACATCTATGATAAATATGCACGTACATCTGTGCTTGGGTTTATATCTGTGTGTATTAGGAGATGAGGTTGTGCATGTGCTCATTGCATGTGTGTATATGATGAGGGGGTACAAAATGGCATTGGGAAAAACTGTCAATCAGCCCTAATGCCAATATAGGTAGAAAAACACTAATGATAATGAGAACAGAAATCCCTTGAAAAGGAACATGAGCCAAAAGGTGGGTGCCATTGGAAAAAGCAGATCTTATTCACAAGCCAGTCAAATCACACCCCATAACAGACTGTCATACTGCCAATCTTTATTACCAATCGTTATCATGATGAATAGGGGAGTCTACACTGGATCTGGCACACAGTGAGGGTTAAATGAATGTTGGCCCTGGACTTAAGAATGGGCAGAGGGTGAACAGAACAAAAAAAGAAGAGAATACAATGCCCCCTTTCCTCTCAGATCTGAAAAAGGAAGATATGTCCTAATTTAAATTGTTATTCCCTGTGTCCCTTAAGATCTTAGAGGTTGACTACACAAACTACAAACTACTACATCCTTCTCAGAATGTTATAGGAGCTGCTGGTGGTTTACTTAGAAATCCTAAAGATCCCACCCAGTGCTGACTGATTGTGTGAAGACCAAGAACTCTGAAGCAGCTACCAAAAGAAAAACCTTCATAGAGAAATACAACTCTTAACAATTACAGCTAACCATGATATGAAAGGGAAAATGCTCTTTCTGTTACCAAATGTCAGCTCTAATCCCCACTTATGAGTCTTAGAAATAAAACGATGCAATAATTACACAATCTGCAGGAAAACTGACAAATATATTCCCAATACCAATGATTTAATGAGTCTGCCCTGCCACAGTCTGCCTTCCTTCCTTAATGGGAGCTGTAAAAAAATGGTGCCCTGAGCTTCAATAATCACAGTGATTTTTTTACAAACCACTGATTAAGCAATAGATAATGGAAGCATTTTGGAAACCCTAAAATAATTCTGATTTGTTGGACACTGCAAAATGATGATCTCTCTGCCTGGGTGTCCCATTAAGGAATCATATAATGGTTTGTCAGAAAAGACGTTTCACAACTGAGGCCATTTCAGAGGCAAGAAAAGGTTAAGTATTGTGTTAAGAGCATGCAATGGAAGAGCTGGATTGCAACTCAGATGTCCTGATTTCCAGCCTTTTCCAAGACTCTCATAGCCTCACCTATTAACAAGGTATAATCTGATGTGGGCCACTAAACTCTTTTGCTTCCCACCTGAAAACTAAGCCAGTCACTATGTTATTGTTACCAATAAGGTGGTCATTTGCTAAATCAATGACTTAAGTTACGTGGAAATAGTAAAAAAGTTCTGTTCTTGGGTATATTATGGACAGGAAAAGCTAAGCAAGTCACAGGGGGTCTGAGTGATGGCATTTCCTTAGGGTGGTATTCACTCAGGAGAAGGCCTGTGATGGAACCATCTGCTTCATCTCTAGAGGGATCATTGAATGTCTTTGTACCCTAAGTACTAAGAGGAAAGTTGCCTACTAGTGTAGAAGAATGTTAAGTTATGGCTGCCAGAAAAGGAGATTGAGGAAGAAGGAAGAACAGAACCATAGAAATAGAAAAGCAAAGTGAAAAAGATTTGAAATAAAAGACAATATAGCCTTTGTAAGCATTTTTATGTATGTCATGAACAAAGAGAGATGGAAGCACCCTCAACAGGGTCCCATGTTATGAACATTTCCCCAGCCTTTCCCAGCAAGCCAAAACCATGGGTGTTCACACATACGTAGTGTGTATAGGAAACTGAACCCCAATTATCCATATGGCCTCCAGCATTGCAGAATATTGTGCTACCTCTGTGCCACCACATCTTTGGCTGGCCCAAAGATAATCTTAAGTCATGAACAATATGTAGGTTAATGAAATATTTAAATATATACCTCATTATAACTTTGCAAGTTATTGGTGGTAATCCTAAACCACAATTAACGATACTCCATTTCTCATTTCAAATAATTGAGACTCAAGAACAGGCCTTCTTCCAGAGGCAGCTCCATGGCTCCAGTGATCTAGCCATTTTGGGGGAAACAGAGAAATGAAGAGTTTCCACTGATAATTCGGCCTCCAGCATAGAAAACTCGCATAATTGAACTTCCAAGTTTGGGAAGAAACTGACCATCCACCAGATGACTAGAAATTGCTGCAGGACCACAAGAAATATGGGGAAGCAGGAAAATATCTCTCTTCCAAGGGAAAAGGGTAACTCCTCTTCATCCACACACAGTTCAATGGAAGTCATGGAAATGTCTGATAAAGAATTCAGAACATTCATAATGGCAAAGCTTACAGATATGGAAGAGAAGAGAGACAAGGAACTGCTGAAGAGGAAGGAGAAAGGAATTGAAGAGTTCCAGGAGGTGAGGAAATTCATGCAAGATCTAAAAGAGGAATTTCACACTTTACAAAAGAATCAGATGGAACTGTTAGAGATGAAGGCTATAATACAAGAAGACAAAATCTCCCTTGAAAGTATTAAAAACAGACTATATCATACAGAAAATAGAGTCTCAGATGTAGAAGAGAACATCGCTGGCCTAGAAAAATCCACCACGAAGACTGAGAAAATGGTTCAAAAAATTGAGAATAATGTACGAGAAGTACTAGATACAATTAAATGTCCAAATATCCAGATTGTTCCAAGAAGCACAGAGGACCCCAAATAGAATCAACCCAAGAAGATCTTCTCCAAGACACATTATAGCCAGACTGACCAAAACCACAGACAGACAAAACACTAAGACTGGAAAGAGAAAAATGGCAAGTTACCTACAAAGGGCATCCCATCAGACTAACGGCAGACCTCTCATCAGAAACAATGCAAGCAAGGAAAGAATGGAAAAATATATTCAAAGCATTAAGGGAAAAGCAATTTCAACCGAGAATTCTGTACCCAGCAAGACTATCATTCATTTGGGAAGAAAAGACACGAACATTCC
>NW_006159784.1:1053050-1088834 GCF_000334495.1 Tupaia belangeri chinensis
GCATTAAAAATACCTATTTGATGACTGCAGTAAGCTATATAGCCCTAGCTAGGTGCTACTTTATAGTATGTTCATTCTATTCACTGAGGTTTATGCCTAAAGTCAGACTTGTGTTCATGGATATGTATCTATCAGCTGTGCTTGGTATTGAAAATATTTAGATTTATTAAGATACTTAGTGAAACAATAAAATGGGAGAGGCATGGAAAGCAACAATAGATACCAGACACAGTGTGGGAGGAGGGTGGGAGATGGCAGAGGGTGAGATAGGGAACCAAGGATGGGAAAAAAGGCAAAATATACAGAAAACAAGAAATGGAAAAGTATTTGTTGACAATAACACATATGTTGATGTGCTTTAGTGAGCCAATATACAGTGTATTCTGAATGGAAAAATCTCATTTTGTATGCCATAATGATGTACAGTGAATGAATGTAAATAAATAAAGGAAAAAAATAATTGAGACTCACTAGAGGAGAGATTATTGAAGTGTTATGAATGAAAAAAATCTTTGAACATCCAATAAAAGCTGTAAATTTGCCCCTAGATAAGTATATCTCTAAATATAAAGTGTCAAATAAAATTCAATTGTTAATTCAAATTCAATTGTAATCACTAAGATCTGTATTTCTCTATGAAGGCTTTTCTTTTGGTAGCTGCTTCAGAGTTCCTGGCCTTCATACAATCGACACTGGGTGGGCTCTTTAGGATTTCTAAGATCTTCAAGATAATCAAAGACCTTTCTGAACATCCACCATTAGATTATGAGATATCACACCCTCTTCTAGTCTGAGAAGTTTTAACAAATTATAGAAGGGGCTTTCAAAAAAGTCACAGAGAATGTGTATTGTGCAAAAGCTGTTTATTGATTTCAAAGTTCATGTGCACCAATATAAACTCATTTTTATTTCCACCCTTTCACAGACTTCTTGACTGTATCAGTATAAATATATACACCCAAATTCCTAATGTTGTTTCACCTTTTGAGTTTCTCCAAAGTCTTGTCCCAGATACACTTCTGCTAAGAAGCTTCCTGCGTCTGAGATGGAGCCAACCTTTCTGTACATCCTCTGAAGGTTCATTGTGCTGTATTCTCCACACTATTAAATGATCCCACAAATTGTTCGGCTCTCTGGACTCTGCTCATGAGCACAAGCACCTCATGTTTAAAAATCTGGGAGTATGTACGTGTAGGTGGGGATGCAAGCATGTATGTTCATGGCTCAATGCTCAAGGCACAAGTTTTTGAGGATCAATTTTCTTACCTGTAATATAGGGATACCAGTACCTGTTAGATTTATCTCAGAGTTGCTAAGAAACCAAAATGAGATCATGGATGGGAACATTTTTTAAACATTTTAAAAGGACATAAACATGTGTGGCATTGTCTTTATTAGTGTCACCATAATCTTATTACATGTAATACTTCAATGCAATTTCCAAGCCTCCATATCATAACAGGACTAAAGTTTAAAATGTTTGTCATATATTATTCAGCCATGAGAAAGAAATAAATCCTGTCATTTGTGGCAACATGGATGAACCTGGAAGATATTTTGTTAAGTCAAATAAGCAAGACACAGAAAGGCAAGTATGTTCTCTTCATTCATCTGTGGAAATTAAAAGTTGATTTCAGAGAAGAGTAGATAGTGGTTACCAGAGGCTGGGGGGGGGGGGGAAAGGAAGGAAAAAAGAGGATTTGAGTAACGGGTACAAAAATACAGTCAGGAAAATTAAGTTCTAGAGTTCTATAGCTCAGTAGTGTGAGTAGAGCTAACAATAATGTATTGATATTTCAAAATGGCTAGAAGAGAGGATTTTAACATAATAAAATGATTAATGTTTGAAGTGATAGTATGCTAATTACCATGAGTTGATCATTATATATTGTATATGACTCAAAGTATCACACTGTGACCCAAACATATGTGCAATTATTATGTCAATTAATTTTCTTAAGTCTATTCACTTGTAAAATAAAGATGCTATAACTTTCTAACCAGTTTCATCATGTTGGCAACACTCTCTGCTCCATAAGAAAAAATAGATCATAGCCTGGATCCATCTTTTCAGTTAGCAAATAATTCTGTGCCCCCACAGGGCCGACATTCGGTGAGTTCACAGTGTGTTACTACTGGGTGTTAGCCTCCAGTTTCTGTTCTCACTGGTTGGTACCCCAGTTATTAAATATTTTAAATATTTCCTGTGGTATCAAGTATGTGTGAAACACCATGCTGAGTGCTTCAGAAAAGAAAAAGACATAAAACACAGCTCCTATTCCCCCAAACAATACCCCGTCTGGGGGTGGGGGGGTAAGACCACTAATAACACATGGAACTTATTATTTACCTCTTTGGATTGGTGTTTCATTAGGTCAGAACAATTGCTACTGGAAGGATTGATGGCAAGATTCCACAAATAAGATGGGATTTATAGGGGTACCAAAAAAGATCAGGCCAATATTGCTGGTCAACTCAGCTACACAGTAAGACATGGGGGAAGAGGGAGAAACCCTCCATGCTAGGATTAGAAAAAAGAAGGAAAAAGAGTTTTTGTATTTTATTTTACAGGTGACTTCTCCTTCTTCCCCTCTACTTCCAGGCAGAGATTTAATTACTTTCAAAGGGTAATTTGCAAAGTTCCTTAAGACCTTCAGCCATCAGGTGCTAAGGGGAAGATAAGTGGTATGACTACTGTATCTATTTTGGTGCTATGCGTAATGCACCATTAGATTAGATCGACACGGCACTCATTTCACGCTACCAATTTCTGTTCTATTAATTCTTTACTTAAATCTCCTAAGCACCTCTTCATTTGCCTCACCACTGTTATAATTTAATATGTACAACCAGAGTTGGAGTTTAATTGTTTCTCAAGTGAGTTAAAATCCAATATTTGTAAAATGCATTCATTTAAATGAAACCCAGCAATGTTCTGCCTCTTCCTGCAACCTCATCTGTGATGGCTTTGGTTTTGCTTCTGTGAAGTCTTGCTGCTTCGCAACACTAGTTCCATTAGCCCAGAGATGGCCACAGCTGCCCAGGGTCTACCCTGCTGGTCGCCCTTCAGTACCTGCTGGTCCTGGCCTCCCCTCTGTCTATTGGTTAAAAAAAAATGTAGCAGGAAAAGTATATTAATGCATAAGCCTCAACAGCCTGTCCCCTTGCTACCCACTAAGGAGAACCTGGCTTTGTTTTCTTGGATTAAGAAGCAGAAATTCACCAATTCAGTGTGGATTTTCACCAAGCTGAAAAGAAATAGGGAAGAGAATGGAAAAGAAAAAGAAACAGGAGGTCTATGCTACCTGAAAGGGAGCAGGAGTTGTGGGGGGTGGGGCTCTGAAAACCTAGCTCTTTGAGATGAAAGTAATCCATCTTTGGCATTTTCTCAAGATCAAAGTCAAGTTTTAAATTATCTTTCATGTATTATCAGAGGCTGGACTGGAACTTCTGGGAATGAGATGCTGCAGAGAGGATGGACCTCAGGATGTCTCTCACAGCAGGCTTTGTGAAGCTGCAGTAACAATGTACTTCCACCCCTCGACTGAGCACTGGGGCGGAGGGGTGCCTGTGCATTACAGCGCGGTCTTACAGGGGGATTAGGCTGCTGAACATGACCTGATCTTGCTAGCCAGGAGGACAATGTGCACATTTCTCTCATGGGCCAGCAAGTCTATAAAATGGGTCGTGAATAATTAGATTAGAACTCAAGAGCCTCTGAAATTACCATCTTTATTTATACTGCTTTCCTGACCCAACTTTTTCACATTTCTGGCCACCCTTCTTTTTTTGTTGTTATGTTTTTTTCTTCATTTATGATAGTACTTGTGCATGAGAAGTAGAGAGAGAGGGGTGAGCACTTTCCACAGGCTCTGGTCATGCCACGACCTCCTTCCCCTAGTCCACCAGCCCATCTGATCTTGGGCTTTCATGTGCATCTGATGTGTTTCAGGCTGATTGGGCCAAGGATTTGCATTGTGTAGAAATTCACCATGCTGAATTCAGCCTCTCCTGAATAGTACTTTACTGTCACACCACAGAGTTGGCTTTACCCCTCTTGCTAACCATTCCTAAGAAACTGACATTTTTGCATTTATCCCAAGATACTTTCTCATAGGAACTCTTCTGCATGTTCCTCCTTCTTCCTTAAGGCCAGCCTCTTCCAAAAGACCTACTTGACTAGATTCAGTACACAATAATTTTTACTTCTTGTAAATGCTAGAAGATTGATTATCTTTTACTTTGATTCATGTATTTATTAATTTATGGAAAAATTACTGCCTTGAGTGAGAGACTATGAGGAAAATATAAAAAGCAAAGGTGCTTCTACACAGAGTTCCAAAACACTATCAATAAAACTTAGTAACTAACTGAATGTGGTGCTCAACAAGGACCCTACAACACTGGGTACATGTGGCAGAATAATGGCCCATCAAAGAGTTCCTGTCCTAATCTCTGAAACCTGTGAATATGTCACATCACTTAGCAAAGGGGAATTAAGGTTGCAGATGGAATTAAGGTTGCTAATTAGCTTACCTTGAAAGAGGGAGAGGAACCAAGATTATACCAGTGGGCCCAACATAATCACAAGGGTCCTTTTAAGTAGAAGAGAGAGATCCAGACAGCAGTGCGAAGAAAGGTGTCCAACCTGTTGTTGCTGGGGGAGATGAGACAGGAGACTCAGCAGCTTCTAAATCTATAAAAGGCAAAGATCTCAATTCTCCCCTAGAGTCGTCAGAAGGAAGGCAGCCCTGACAACCCCTCAGTTTAGCCCACTGCGACCCACTTAGGACAGCTCACCTACAGGACTGTGAGATAACAAATGCTTGTGGCTTTAAGCTACCCAATTCATGATCATTTGTTATAGCAGCAATAAGAAACTCATACAACACACTAAATCAGATTGCTCTAAACTGCCTTCTTAAAACCTCAGCCCTCAGCATTAGTCTTACCATTAGCAACTGAGAGAAACAGAAAAACTTCATCATCTAGTGGAGCTCTGTGTGGTGAAGAAAGTAACAAGTCTGGGGTTTCCAAAGGTTCTGTTGGCAAGCCTGAGAGCATAATTGGCCCTGTGCTCATGAGAAAATAAACTCTAGTGCCAAACCGTCAACTGTCTAATGAATATTTGAAATTGTTCATATTGGTAAATTGAGTACTGCCTGTCATCTACACTGACGGTTAGTTAGATGGGAGCCATTTGCATCAGATTCCAGACTTGTGAAAGCCCAAACTATTACTCATTTTTAAAAGTTTAACATCCTTGTTTTAGATTTGGTCCAGAAAAACAACCTGCATTAAGAGAGACCTGTGTGCCATATGAACCATAATCCAAGAAAGGCTTCCTCAAAAAGAGAGAAAGAAAGAAAAAGAAAAAAAGACTCAAGAAGTACATCCCTGAGGACCTTATTGTGACTCCAAATCAATATATCACAATACTAAAAAACAAAAATATTTAAGATTGTTCAGTGAGGAAACACATTGAAGCACTCCTGGAACCTCTTCCTCAGAATTGTGTAAACGAGGTTATAATTCCAGATTCACAGTTCGCTAGAGAACAAAGGTTGGTATCATAAAAATAGTAAAGCACAAGCTGTGTGTCAGTGATTATTTGGTGTGCAAATCAAATTATGAAAGAGATATTTTAAAACATATTGTATTATCTTCTCTTGTATCATGACCATATGTCTCAGTTTTTCTCAGTCAATCCCAGCTTTCATCTATTGCCTTCTTTGATGATAAATAATGTCCCATTTCATTCTTAGGACTTTGTCAGTTTGATAACAAATTACATAGTCACTATACATTAAAAAGACGATCATAGTTTTCTCCTACATTTTCTTTTTTTTTTTTTTTGGAGAGGTTTTTGCTATAGGGCACGTGCGCTCGCCAGACAGACAGAGAGAGAGACAGAGAGACAGAAAGCGAGAAATCACCCCCCCAGGGGGATGGCCACGCCGCAATCCCTTCTCCTCCATTCTCCTCTTGGGATCATGAGCACGTGCACCCAGTGTGAGTTTTAAGCCACCAGGTCCGGGACACGAACCACGGTCAACTACGTGAGATCCAGCGACATAGCCATTACGCTAACTGCTGGTCCCTCTCCTGCATTTTCTTATGTCAGAGAACAACTCCATGTAGCTTCTCCTGGGTTTTAGGAGACCCTGCCTGCTTCAGAGTTGGCTCCATGAGAAAAAGATAGAAAAAGAGAGAAGATTTTAACTGAAAAGCAGGGTTTTTGACATACACATACACACACGCACACACACACGGTCTTCAAAAATATAGAGAAAAATGAGTGCTATGAAAAAGCTATGCATGGAGACCAGCAGTTAGCATAATGGCTATGTCACTGGACTCCCATGTAGTTGACCGTGATTTGAGTCCCAGACCCGGTGGCTTAAACTCACACCGGGCGCATGTGCATGTGTGCCCAAGATCCTGAGAGGAGAATGGAAGAGAAGGGATTGTGGCATGGCCATCCCCCCTGGGTCGCTTTCTGTCTCTCTGTCTCTCCCTGTCTTTCTGGTGAGTGCATGTGTCCTCTAGCAAAAACCTTTCCAAAAAAAAAGCTATGCATGGATTTCAAAAATATTTTTGAATATAATATAAAATATAAAAGTCATACCTTGATTCCATGTTTCTATGTACTTTTTGAAGTACTCTTATGTAAAGAGATAGATATATCTATTAATAGATAAACATGGGTAGAAAGATAGGTAGGGACGTAGATAAATTTGTGATACAATGCAATTAAGTAGCAAAGCTATGGTTGGCTACTGAATGTCTATATAAAAAAAAAACTTTGCCCAAACCTCTTATCTTTCTAAATCCCAGTCCTAAGTCATGAACTTCATCAGCAGAGTTTGAAACTAGAGGAAATTATTTCTTTTATTAAAATTAAAATATTTTCTCATTATTAAAAGAAAGTTGATGTAAATTTTCCTGGAAAAGCATTGTTGTCTAAACCAGCAGAACTCTATGGATCATAATACAAATGATGGATAGATAGAGACATATATTAATCCTGTTTGTTATTATTATCATTTACTATTGTTACTAATTAAATATATGTTTACTTGTTTTGCTAAGTAGCACAATTTTTCTAATATGTAAGTAATTAAACCGAATGTTGGACCAGCCCTGTAGCACAGTAGTTAAGTGCTAATCACTAGGAACCAAAACCTCCATGGTAAACTATGGTTTGAATCCCAGCCCTAGCAGCTGGAAATCATGCCATGTGCATGTATGTCCAAGATCCTAAAAGGAAGGAGAAATGGAGAAAAAGAATTGTGGCATGACAACACCTCACTGGCAGTCTCTCTCCTCTCTCTCATTCTCTCACGACCTCTCTCTGGTAAGTGTTCACACCTTTAGCAATAATCATTTTTTAAAATATTAAAGGCCTAATCACAATGACATGTTAATGAACACAATTTTCCCCACGAGTTCTGTTTTGCTTTTAAAAAGATTTAAAGATGTATATATACATAAGATATAATGGTGAAAATTTCAGGAGTACCTGAACAGGGTAGCAAGAGAGGCTTGGTAAGAACATATTTTAGGCACATTCATGTACATGGAGGCAATATAATAGTAGTTATTTTTGCTTATCTGAAAATGAAAAAAAACTGAGTCATATTAGTGAAAAAAAATTAGACTAAGGCCTTTTGATAATTCTCTCCTTGGGAGGTGGGACATTTGTGAGACACAAAAATGGTTTGTCACCTTCTGACGACAGTATAGTATTTTCAACTGGACTGGTCTGAGGGGTATTTCATGTTGGGTAAATTCCCTTTACAAGCCAAAGGAGATATAGTGATAGAATATTTTTTTAAAAATAATAATATAAAATTTAAAAATGAAAATAATTTTCTCCTTGGGCCAGTTCCATGGCCTGGTACTTAAGGAGCTGGTTCCCACGTGGCCAACTATGTGGTTCAAGTTCTGGACCCAACAACTTGAGAAACACACCAGACACATATGGTTTTGTGTCTGAAATCCTGAGGAGACGGGAAGGTATTGCAATGTGACCAGTTCCCATGATGTTCTCCTGTCTTCTCTCTGTCTCTCTGGTGAGTACACATGCCCTCCAGTAAAAAGGAAAAAAGAAAATTCTCTCCTTCTTAGAAGTAATGAAAACATTAGAATAAATTATCAGTATCAACTCTTTCAAAACACTGGAAATTAAGCACAAGTTTACAGCAGTTCAGTGAGTCTTTTTTTTTTTTTAATTGGCCGAATCTAGATAAGATTGGTGAACTTTGAGATGTTTTAATTTTCCCTTTTCCGACATCCTAGAATCCAGTGTCACTGTGGTTGCCTCTGGGCCATGTCAGATTGGAGGCCATGACTTTCCATCGTGGGTAAATGAGAGCAAGAGAACCCCAAAAACCCTTGTCATTCAGGACTCTAATCATGCATGCTGCCACCACCACTGCCACAAACTGCTGCAGGCCAGGCCATAGAGGGACCCACAGTTGTCAATGACTAGACTGCACCTAAAGAAACTGCATGGAGACTGTACTACTGCAATCACAGTGAACCAGAGCCACCTCACCATTTCCTACCAGCACCCTGAGTTTCATTTCTTTGGTTTTGATGTGTCTTTCCAAAATTTGTGTTTAAATTTGGTGAGATGTTGTAAAGATATTGAGAGGGCAGGAACTTATATCTAACTACGGGATTAAGAGGTAGAAACCTTGACAGGTGTTTGGAATTGCAAATGGTGATCAGAAAAGAGCCCTCTACCTGAATACTCAGGTATATAGGAGAAGAAATGACACTGGAGTGCATACACAGACTCAGATTCATGCTCCTACCTCTGCTATGTTGTGTTGTGCAACAAAACTCTCACCAGATGCCAGCCCCATACTCTCAATTTCTCAGTCTCCAAATATATGAGCAAAATACACCTCTAGCCTCCTAAATTACCCAGATTCAGGTATTTCTCCAGTTAGCAACAGAAAACACTAGAATGTCTATCTACAAGGGAAAAAATTTCCCTATGAAAGCCATTTTGTAAAGTTTGGAGAAAATGATTGTTCCACCAGATGTGCAGACACTGATGCAGGGACTCAGAAATATAAAAAAGGAAGGAAAATGGAAACCGCCAAAGGAACAAAATAAATCTCCCATAACTGACCCCAAAGAAAAAGAATTCAACATAATGATCTTAAGGAAAATTGATGAAATTTAAGAGAATATAGATAGATGCTTTGATGGAATTAGAAAAACAATTTGTAATTTGAATGGTAAATTTAACAAAGAGATAAATATCATTTAAAAAAAAGTCACAAGGTTGATGAATTCAAAGAATAAAATAAAATTTTCAATAGAGAGCTTTACCAGCAGCCTAGATCAAGCAGAAAGAAGAATCTATGAATCTGATATTTTTTGAAATTATCTAGTCAAGGGCCAGCAAGTGGTGTTGAGGTTAAGGCTGTTAAATCCCACATGGTCAACTGTACAGTTTGAGTCCTAGACCCAGTAACTTGAAAAACATGTGTGTAAGACCAGCCGGTGGCATGCTGATTAAGGTACTGGACTCCAATATAGCTGAGTGCAGTTCAAGTTCTGGACCTGGTGGCTTGAAAATCATACTGATCATGTGTGCGTATATGCCCAAAATCTCAGGATGAAAGTGGAGGAGAAGGGATTGTGGCCTGGCCATCCTCACTAGGAAGGTGATTTTTCACTTTCCCTCTCACTGTCTCTCTGTCTCTCCAGCAAGTGCATGTACTCTATTGCAAATTAAAAAAAAAAAAAAAGAAGAAAAAGAAAAACATGTGTGGGTGCAAAAAATCCCAAGAGGAGAATAGATAAGGCAATCCCTGTTAGGAGATGATTTCTCACTTTCCCTCTCTCTGTCTCTCTTCCTCTCTCTAGCAAGTACACATGCTCTATATAAAAACAAACAAACAAAAATGTATCTACGTAACCACTATGCCTGTGGCATAGTGGTTAAAGCATGGCCAACCACAAAGTTTAAGTTCTGGACCCAGTGGCTTGAAAAGAATGCCAGACACTTGAAAAACATATTGAGCACATGTATGTGCATGCCTAACATCCTGAAAGGAGGGAAAAATAGAGAAGAGGTTGTGATGTGACCATGCCCCATAGGGGTGTGTTCTCTTTTTTCCTGTCTCTCTCTCTCTCTCACACTCACTCTCACTCTCCCCAGCAAGAGTACATGAACTCTGGCAATTTTTAAAATTAATGTATGTATTATAATATACCATTTTAAAAGAATGAAATATAAAAAACATACAATCAACTGAATAAATATAGAAAAAGAATTTAACAAACCCAGTAACTTTTCATGATAAAAATATAAAATAGAACAAACTAGAAATAGAAGGTGGAGTAGACATAATAACATCCCCAACTGTAACCATATTCTATGCCAAAGTCTGAAATATATTACTGTATATAACCAAAGAGACATATCAGGTATGATTACATTAAAACTTTTTTTTTTTTGGAGAGGTTTTCGCTATAGGGTGCATGCGCTCGCTAGACAGACAGACAGAGAGAGACATAGAGACAGAAAGCGAGAAATCACCCCCCAGGGGGGATGGTCACGCCGCAATCCCTTCTCCTCCATTCTCCTCTCGGGATCTTGGACACGCATTCACACGCACCCGGCGTGAGTTTTAAGCCACCAGGTCCAGGACGCGAACCGTGGTCGACTACGTGGGAGTCCAGCGACATAGCCATTACGCTAACTGCTGGTTCCCTCAATTAAAACTATTAAATTGGGATTAGGAGATTACCCCAGATTATCCAGGTTGGTCTATTGTAATCACAAGAGTCCTTATGAAAGACAGGCAAGGTCAAAGTCCAAAAAAGATGTGATGATGGAATCAGATACTAGAGTGATACATCTCGAAGACAAAGGAAAGGGCCAGGAGCCAAAGATACATCTGGCCTCTAGAAGCTGGAAAAGACAAGGAAATGGATTCCGCTCTAAAGTTTCCAGAACAAAGCTCTGCCATGGGATTACATCAGATTAAGAAACTTCTACACAGCAAAGGACACAGTAGTTAGTGTGAATCGACAGCCCTTGGAATGGGAGAATATTTTAGTTAACTATGCCTCAGATAAGGGACTGATAACCAGAATACACAGGGAACTCAAGCAGTTTACCTGGATGAAAATGATTAAGCCCAATTAAAGATGGGAAAGTGAGCTGAATAAAAACTTTCATCAGTTCCAACAAATATTCCGTTCTGGTGTATGATGTTGAAAGTTGGGGATATGTGGGAATGGGGCAATCTAAGAACTCACTATACGTTTTAGATACTCTTGCTGTGAACCTACACTGCTCTTTTAAAAAAATTGTATTAATTAAAAATTATAGAATACCTAGATAAACAGAAACATATCCAATGATTGTGTATTGGAATATCATATCAAGATAGCAATACTTCCCAAAATGATCCGCAGATTTTACACAATTCCTATCAAAATCCCAGCTGCTTTTTGGAAGGAATTGACAAGCCACTCTTAAATGTCATCTAAGAATATTTAGAGTTTTATCAACTGTACCAGGGAGAAATGTTCACCTGTTGAAATATTCATTTTGTAAGTTAAATAATGTGATTGAATGTAAAAAAGAAAATGAAATAAAAAATTTAAAAAAAGAATGCCAGAGACTTAGAGAGACAAAGCAATCTTGAAAAAGAACAAATGTGGAGAACTCACACTTCTCAATTTCAAAACTTAGTAGAAAGCTACAGTAGTCAAGACTTTGATACTGACATAATGACAGACACATAGATTAATGGGAAATTCAGAATCCAGAAAAAAATAATACCATTATGGTTAATTGATCTTTAGCAAGGTGCCAAGAAAATTCAATTGTCTGTTGATGATAACATGCATGATAATATCTTTAACTGGAATATTGTGTAGTGTATTTATGGTGTAAAATTTCTTTTTACAAGCTGAGGTGATGTACAGTGATTGAATGTATAAAATAAAATAAAATGAAAAAAATTCAATGAATAATAGTCCTTTCAAAAAATAGGACAGGGATTTCTGAATATCTATTCAAAAGAAGAAAGTTAAGCTTCTTCCTCATATTGTATACAAAAATTACAAAACACACCATAAACAAAAAAATTAACTCAAAATAAGTCAACAATTTAAGTGCAAGCACTAAATGTGAATCCTCTATCTGATAAGGGTTTAGTATCCAGAATATGTAAAGCACCATTACAATTCAACAATAAAAAGAAAAACAACTCAACTAAAAACTGGTCAGAGACTCTGACTAGACATTCCTCCAAAGAAGACATAAAAATAGCCCAAAAAGCACATGAAAAGATGCTCAACATGTTTAGTAACCAGTGAAAGACAAATCACAATCACAATGCTACATCACTTGAAATCCACTAGGATGACTATGATCAGAAAGGGACCAGGGAACCAGCGGTTAGCGTAATGGCTATGTCACTGGATTCCCACATAGTCGACCGCGGTTCGTGTCCCGGACCCGGTGACTTAAAACTCACACCAGGCGCGTGTGCGTGCGTGCCCAAGATCCCGAGAGGAGAATGGAGGAGAAGGGATTGCGGTGTGACCATCCCCCCTGGGGGGTGATTTCTCGCTTTCTGTCTCTATGTCTCTCTCTGTCTGTCTGGCGAGTGCACACGCCCTACAGTAAAAATCTCTCCAAAAAAAAAAAAAGGGACCATAGAACCAGTCCCAGGACACAGGAGCATGTCTATAATCCCAGCTACTGGAATGGCTGAGCCAGGAGGATCACAATACAACAAGACCCTTTCTAAAACACTACAAATACACACACACACACACACACACACACACACACACAAATAAAAGGCAGATTATAACAAGTGTTAGCAATGATGTAAAGAATTTGGAATCCTCAGACATTGCTACTAGAAATGCAAAGTGGAGCAACCAGTATGGAAAACAGTTTTACAGTTCCTCAGAATATTAAATATGGAATTACCACATGACCCAGCAATTGCTCTTCTAAATGCATATGTGAGAAGTGAATTCATATGTCCACACAAAAACTTGCACACAAAAGTTTATATCAGCAGTCTTCATAATAGCCAAATAGTGGAAGCAACCTAAGCCCATCCACTGATGAATGTATAAACAAAATGTGGTATATCTATTCAATGTACTATTGTCCAGCCATAAAAGGAAATGAGGTATTGATTGATACATGCTATGAAAAGGATGAATCTTTTTTCTATACAAAATTATTTATTTATTTAATTCCATTTGTTATTATTTTTTTAAATTTGACCAGACATAGAGGAAAAGAGAAAGGGAAAGTGAGAAAGCAAGTCACCAGGTCCCTGACTCCAATCACAGTCAGCCATGTGTAAATCCAACACCTTTAACCATGATGCTACTTGCTGGCCCCCAGATGAATCTTAAAAGTGTTCTGCTAATTGAAAGTAGCCAATCATGAAAGATCACATACTGCATGGATTTATTTATTTAAAAATGCCCATAACAGGCAAAACTAAAGAGAAAGAAGGCAGATTAGTGGTTGCCAAGGGCTGTGGGTAGAAAAGAATGAGAAGTGACTTTTTAGGTTTTCTTTGGAAGTAATGCAAAAAATGTTCTGGTGGTACAGCCCTGTAACTCAGGCTTTAAGCCTGTGCATAGAAGCCAGAAACCACAAGACCGTGGATAAAATGCCAGCCCCAGTGACAAAAAATATGCCAGTCATGTGCACATACATGCCCTGCCCAAATTCAGGATAAAGAAATGGAAGAGAAAGGTTTGCAGTGTGACCATGCCCCACTGAGGGGTTCTTTATCTCTTTCTCCCTCTGGCAAGTGCACACACTTCTGGCAATAATAAAAAATGTTCTGGAATTATCATGATAATGGCACAACTCAGAATATCCTGGACCACTAAAATGTGCATTTTGAAAGAGGACTGGAGGGCCAGTCGGTGGTATGGTACTTACAGCGTCTGGATCCCAATTCCAACTGCATGGATTGAGTCCTGGACCTGGCAGCATGAAAAGCATGCTGAGCACATGTGTGTACATGCCTGAAATATCAAAATGAGAGTGGAGAAGATATTGCCACATGGCCATTTCTGCTGGGGGGGACAGGGAGGGTTCTTTCTCATTCTGTCTCTCTCTGTCTCCCTCCAGTAAGTGAATGCACCCTATAGCAATAAGAAAATTTTTAGTTACTTAAATTTCAAGATTTGTAAATACCTCAGTTTTTTTAAAGACAATAATTGAGAATACTAGTGGTATGTCTCGGAATGATGCTATGAGGATTAAAACAAGAAAAGACATAAAGCAGTCGGTACAGTACAGGTGATGATGGCGATGATGATGATGACGAAGATGTCATCCTGAAGAATATATTGTGCTCACAGATTCAAAGCCAAATTCCAAACCTATACGTGATTCATCTGCACCCTACTTTGTTTTTGCCTATTCTCTGCCTCCCCGTACTCCAGCTGTACTGCCCCCATCCTTTCTGGATCTGGTTCTGATTTCAATCCCTTTAGTTCAGTTCACTCCAAGCACTGGTATTGAACTCCTGGTGATCTCCCACAGCCTTCTCTCCTGCTTACTTGCAAAGTAAGGGTGTCTCAAAATTGTTTCAGACAATCACATCTTCTGACGTGTGACACTAGCACAGAGACTGGCTTAACACCCACCTATACAACACAATAGAAACTTGGCTCAGTCATGTGCAGAAAGGAGATCATTTTGGAAACTAGGAGCCAATGTCATCATTTTAATGAATTAGGACAGACTTTTTGGTGTGTACCCATTTGCAATGTTACTGCTCACACACAAGCTTCTTGGAGAAGGTGATTCATCAGTCGGCCATCCCATTGCAAGCAGGAGAGAAACAAATCACCACGCTGCACACATCATAAAAATGGAAATCATGGACGCTGTTCATTAATGCAGATTACTTTTAAGCACGGAATGGCTTTGCTCTGCTGAGATTAATATACACACAAGAAATTCTCAGTGGGCCTTGGGTCCTTGATAATATATAGTCTGTATTACCTTGCTAACTAATGAACCTCCATACTCAGGAGCAACAACTTCTGATCATCCATATTCAGATTAGCCACCCTGAGATGGGCAGGGATCAGAGCTTCCCAGGAGGCTTCCTGTCAGGCTGTCTTCCTTGGACACAGGCATCTCTGGTCTGCCCCTGCCATCCCTGAGTCAGGCAGGATTGCTGCAGCTGGTCTGTTCTTACCAAAACTAAAGAATGATTTTGTATTCAGGATCTCCTCATCTACTTTTTGACCAAGCAACTAAACACCAAGTAATCCCATCAGCGAATTAACAGGAAGAGCTGATGACAGAGATGGTTCAACGTGTTGTTCCTCTCAGAATTGGAATAAAAAACAAAAAATTTAAACAGGCCCTTAAGTCCCACAATCTGAGAAGTTGATTAATGAGAAAATTTCAGGCTTTGAGAAAAGCCAATAGAGAAATTTTTTTCATCTTTGGTCAATAAGAAGGACTTTTTAAATGCTTCAAACCATACCATTCAGGCAACTGTCTATTGGGTAGTCTATTGGGTACCCTAAAGGGTAGGCCAACTCTGAGCAAGCACTACTCTTCTTTTTTGTTTCTTCCCTTTCCTTTTCCTTTTCTCTCTCTCTCTCCCTCTTTTTCTCATTTGGTCATAACCCATCCCTTGATATGCTACTGTGCTCATTGTTTCTCCTTGGAATTTGCATGGCAAAAATACAAATATACAACAAAAAAGAAGGTGTATGCCTTCAATAGCACTAACCATAACAACAAAGGTGATCGTTTGTGAGTATTCCTTAGATAGTAAGTCCTAAAACTGGTCTTCAGACTTTTTTAAATTAAGTCCCATATAGACAAATTAGTTTTTTTAATGTGTTTCCAGCCCAGCCTGGTGGAATGATTGTTGGCAAACTGAACTCTGTGTGTTGGGGGGCCCATGGCTGGCCTTGGGTTCAGATCCCCAGGTTGGCCTGGATACACACAGGGCACATGCCCTGACTCCAGATGAGCTAGCTGCAGGCTAATGGCAAGAGGATCAGCATGACAAGACCCTCTCAAGGGTGCTTCTCTTTGTTTCTTTTTCCATTTATCTATCTACCTACCTCTTTCTCTAGTACACATGCACAACTCTCCATCACGAATAAAAATAAGCTTTAAAACATGCACTTCCATGGCTAGTAAGATGAGTCAATGGGCCCAGTCACATTTGATATAGTCAATGAGAAGAAAGCAATCCATGTGCCCAGCCAATAATCAACTTACCCAATCCTGGTTAAGGAACAAAACCTCTTGCAAAGTAATTACCGGGATCTTTGAGCCACTCTTTCTCTCTCTGCTCAGGCCTGCTCCTACTTCTTGGGAATATAGTTTTGCTTTGATTTTTTTTTTCTTTTTTTGGAGAGGTTTTTGCTACAGAGCACATGAGCTCACCAGACAGACAGAGAGAGACAGAGAGACAGAGAGACAGAAAGCGAGAAATCACCCTCCCATGGGGGATGGCCACACTGCAATCCTTTCTCCTCCATTCTCCTCTCGGGATCTTGGGCACGCACGCACACATGCCTGGCATGAGTTTAAGCCACTGGGTACAGGACTTGAACCACAGTCGACTACATGGGAGTCCAGCAACATAGCCATTACTCTAACTGCTGGTCCCAACACTTTTGCTTTGATTTAACAAATTATCTTTTGCTTTTGCTATTGGTGTGTTAGATTCAATTCTTTGTTTAAAATACCAAGAACCTGGACATCATTGAAGCCATCCCACAACAAACATAGGTCAGTGACTGAAGCATAAATACTAGAACTATAAAACTTCCAAAAGAAACTGTCCATAACTTTAGAGTATGCAAATATTTCTTACAAAAGACACAAAAAGCTCTGAAGTATAAAATTTAAAAATTGCTGCCTTCACAAAATTAAATAAGTACATAAATAAAGCACTTCCAATATATGTGTATATACAAATTATTTATAAATTACATGCTTATACAACTACTATATACTATACAAAGTATAGTATAAAACATTTTAAACATTTAAAGGATAAGATTAAAGCAGAGGTCAGTAAACTTTTTTAAATCACCAACTAGTAACTATTTTAGGTTTTTCTGCCACATAGTCTTTATCACAATTACTTAAGTCTGTGTTGTGGCTTGAAATCAGCCAACGACAATATATAAACAAATGGGCATGGCTGTGTTCCAGTAAAACCTTATTTACATAGACAGGAAGTGGGCTGGATTCAGGCCATGAGCAAACCTCTGAATTAAACCATAAGTATAACTAAAAGTCTTAAATATTTTTCTCACAGTCACAAAGGGGTCACTCTTTCTTTCTTTTCAATAGGAAAAGAAATGTTTGATTAGTATTGTGAATATAATTCTGAATATTGATACAGATATATATAATACATAACTAGTTTGAGATTTAAATACTAAGCTATTGTCTCAGCTCATTTCCAGTTATACAATTTACTTCACAAATTATATTACTTGGGACCAGCAGGTGGCGTGGTAGTAAGGCGCTGGACACTCCCACATGGCCAACCGTGGTTTGAGTCCCAACCTGGTGGCTTGCTTTCTCACTTTCTCTCTCTCTCTCTGTGTCTCCCTCTGATCAAATTAAAATAAATGAATGAATAAATAAAAATTAAATAAATAATTTTTAAAAAAATTATATTACTCCACAAATTATATTTCCCGGCAACTTTGTGGTTCAAATTTATGTTTTAACAAAATGTCAAATTTCTATATGCTATGAACATTTGGGGATTCTGTAAACCATCAAGATATAGATGTCAAATTAGAAAATCTGAAGGGACTCATAAATAATTAAAAATAAAACCCTAAATTAAAATCTTAAGATTTGTGTATGTGGATGCATGTGTATGTGCATACGTGTTGGATAAACGAATATGGTCATCTTGATATTTAAAACTATGATTGTCAGTACTGTGTTGAACCAACGTGTCTCCTAGTTAAACCATAAACAGTGCTCCTAAAAATGTATTACAAATTACTGAAGTCATCTGTATTAAATCCAATTTAAATTGAAAAAAAAAGGACTGATAAAAGTAACAGTTTTGAATATCATGCTGGATTCATTTTTTTTTTTTTAATCTTGCTTCACTGGTGTAGAAAACCTTAACGCTGCATCGGCGTATTTAGAATGTCAGTGCAATCAGCCCTCACGATGCAGAGTCCTCTGTGAGGCTCTAGTAATAACTCCACCAAACAAAATGGAAGAGTTACTTTAATCATTTTAGTCAAATTAAATGTGTCAAGGAGAAATACCATGAATAGAGACAACACTGACTCAAAATATGCCTCCCCAACTATACCAACTAAGTCAGAACAAGATTTCATGACCTACGAAAAAGACATGTTAGCAATCAGGTCATCTTGGTTCTAATGCTGTTGGAATGCAATCATTTCAACATTCTGAGCCTCACTTCTATTGTTAATGTGATAGTATTACATGATTTACAAAACTATTGGGAGATTAAAATGGAATAACTATATGAAAATGCTTCACTGGATGCCTGGTATACAGCAGGTGCTCAGTAACTAACAAGATTGTTTCTCCTTTTCCTGCTCTTCTTATCTAAATACTAATACTAATCCAAAAATTCACTACCAAATTCATATAACAACTATGAAGTTCTAAGAGGTAATTGATAGAAAATATGCCATTTAAAATGGAAAATTCTCAACTCTTAGATGACAAAGATATAATTAAAATTAACTCAAATTTCTTGTTATATTGTTAACTTGTAATACTTCTCGTAGGACATCTTTTGGCCACCTATGAGAAAAGAAATCCCATACATTATCCCTTTAAAAAAGATTGCCACAGGTTAAACATTCCTCTCCTGGGATCCAGAAGGTGGCATGGTGGTTAAAGCACTTGAATCCCACATGGCTGACCACAGTTTGAGGAACTATTCAAGGATATTCTAAACCAGGATCTTAAAGACCATGCCAAGAGCATACACATGCATACCCAACATTCCGAAAGAACAGAGGAAAAGGGATTGTGGTGTGACCATCCTCCCAGGTGAGTGATTTCTTACTTTTCATCTCTCTGTCTCTCTGTCTCTCTCCAGTGAGCACATGCACCCTGTAAAAAAATAAAAATACCAAGCAATGATTTAAAAAAAAGTTCCTCCCCTGAATAGAAACTTCCCATGCCTATTGGCAAAGGTTTCTTTGTGCTATTTGAAACAACATGCAAGAAGAATATTATACTCCAAAGATCACTTTTCTATAAGCATATCAACACCAGCCTTGACTCACTTGACCCAAACTCGAGAAAACTAAGAAAAAAAAAAAAAAAAGGAAAGCTTCAATTCTTTCTCCTTCTCCACCATCCAAACCATTTACATTTTTTACCTGAGTTATTCTTGGTAGTCATTCATATAGTGTAACCTGACGGAAGCCAAACCGCACGGGTGTTCAAAACTGACCACCATACATGACCTAAAGTCTCATGACCAGCACTTTTAGTCATGGATACATTCCACAAATGTGTCTCTGTGTTATATTCTTCAAAGCACATGTTAGGATTATATTTCTTATTCCCTCTCCTTGGGTGGCTATACCTATGTGACTAGTTCTAAACTATGAGTGGCCATTGAAAGCCACACATGCATCCACAGGAAGATCGAAATGTCAGTGGCAGATATTCTGGAGTTTTCATTTCTCTAGTAATATTAAGACTTACAACATTCAAGACAATGGCTGGTCTGCCGACCAGGATGAAGATCCATAACCAATGCCCATAACTTCTTGATGATAAATATGTGATAAAAGTATAAAATAAACCCTTGTTGTTTTAAGTCACTGAGATTTGGGGATCATTTGTTAATGCAGTTGTCATATCCCTGTAATTATACCAACAAAAACAATTAATATACAAGCAAACGATTAATTAACAAGGTAATCTCAAGGAAGAGTGGATTTTTTTAATAAATAAAGCATAGAGAATTACTTTGATACTTGACAATAAAAAAAAATCCTTAACATTCAGTATTTTTAAAAAGTAAAATGATGTCAAGGAATTCAAGCCAGAGTGAGACACTATGAGAAATTATTCTGCATATATAATGACCTGAGCTCTATATTAATCGATAGTTAATCATTGTTACCATAAGAATTGCAAATATTTAAAGAGAATTTACTGTATACCAAGTAATGTGCTAAAGACTTCATGTCAAATACTGTATCTTAGCCTGATGAGGTGAAAATCTATTTCAGTTTTACACAGATGTAGGAGAAGGTGACAAAACAAGTTATTTGCTAATTACTTTCAGTTCTTTCTGAAGTCAAACTATTGTCTCAACAGAAATGACAATAGATATGTAGATGAAAAAGGAAGAAAAAAAGGAAGAAAAGAAAGGAGAGGAAAGCGTAATATAATTGTAGATGTAAAGTATATGAATCTTCCCTATTTCACAGTATTAAATATTTGCATTCCAGGTTCGTACCAAAGAACATAATTTCAAATTCTCTATTCCCTGATCCTTGTCTAAACCTCAACTATAAGAAGTCATTTTGCCTGGACTACTGCCCGAAAGTTAGGCACTCTACCCCTTCTTTGAGCTCATAGCTCTTCATAATTAGGGAGAGGAGATAAATAACCTCCATGAATTTTGTGAAAGCTTTAGACCTTTTCCTATAAAAATACACATACACAAAAATTTAGAGGCTCCACAGAAGGCAACTCATTCAGCCCCCTTATGGTTTCTTAGAGAACTGTAATCTCTAAGTGGTGTTTTCTAGTGACTGTCCTTGGGCCACCGGAACCTGAACTTTTTAATCCTGTACCCCCACTGAACCCTTGTTCTATTCTTATAGAAGCCAAAAGCTGGGATAGAAGTTTGATGAAAAAGAAGAGCACTCCAGTGCCTGCATTTCACAGAAGCTGCGAGTCACTTAGTCCAGCTGATACACTCTCTGCAAGGTGTAAGAGGAGACACCAGGTAGGAGGATGTTTGGTGAGCATGGCTTCTCAGACCAGTATGGCTTGATGGTGTTGTCTTCTGACTATCTGGAGTAGAGTCCCACCAGGTCAGAGTGAGCCACTATACTGCTTCTCTTACACTCCAAACATGACTGTTGAAAACACAAACATCATTTATTTCTGGGTAACAAAAACTGCAAACATAGCCACCACATTTCCTCTCCTAAAATATTATCCTTTAGGAGCCCCAGTTGACTCTTGGCCCTATTCTATCCTCTACTTGCACCCTACCACCAGCCTCCGCTTCCTTGTACCTCATTCTACCAAGTCTAGACACAAAGAATTTGGTTCCTTCCCACAGCCAATGAGAGAAGAAATTCTTCTCTCAAGATGAGAGTCAAGGGAACCAGCAGTTAGCGTAATGGCTATGTCGCTGGACTCCCACGTAGTCGACCGCAGTTCGTGTCCCGGACCCAGTGGCTTAGAACTCACGCCGGGCGCATGTGCGTGCATGCCCAAGATCCCGAGAGGAGAATGGAGGAGAAGGAATTGCGGCGTGACCATCCCCCCTGGGGGGGGATTTCTCGCTTTCTGTCTCTATGTCTCTTTCTGTCTGTCTGGCGAGCGCATGCGCCCTATAGCGAAAACCTCTCCAAAAAAAAAAAAAAAAGATGAGAGTCAATGTAACATTGAGAAAAGCAGGTTACAGCTTCATATGCAAAATGAACAATTGCTCCACTATTGTTTATTAGAAAAAAAAAATACCAGAATGCTGACAAAAATTATTTCTAAAGGGTTGGATTGATAGCGTTTTTCAAATTCTCTAGATAAGCATGACATTTATAATGTTCAAAATCAGAAAAAAATAAATGCTATAAAATGTATGTAAGGGGCCGAACAGTGGTGCAGCAGTAAAACGTGACCCTTTAAGGGTAAGGCTGATCTCCATGGTAGCATTGCCAGTTCACATCTGGACACCTTCCTGAATATGCCAGACATGCATGTGCCCATGACCCAGGCTGGCTGGGGCTGGGCAGAATGGCAGCATCAAGACCCTGTTGGAGTCTTTGAGATTTTTTTCTATAGGGTACATGCGCTCGCCAGAGACACAAAGAGAAATCACAGAGAGTGAGAAATCACTTCCTCCTGCCCTCAGGGGGAATGCCCACACTACAATCCCTTCCTCTCCATTCTCCTCTTGAGATTTTGGGCATGCACATGCACATACACACATGACCAATGTAAGTTTTGAGCTGTTGGGTCCGGGACTCAAACTACAGTTTACTACATGGGAGTCCAGAGACATAACCATTAAGCCATCTGCTGGTCCTGCCATCCACCTTTTTTTTTAAATGACAGGAGAAAACAGATTTGTGGAGGTTTAAGAAATGAATATGTAGGGAACAAAGGAAATTAATACATGGGCTAGTTCCATAGAAAGATCCCATATAGCCTATCATCATTTGAGCCTCAGTTCTAGTGGCTTGAAAAATATGCCAGGTACCGGTGCATGCATGCCCAAATCCCAGCACGACGGAAAAATAGAGCAGAAAGGATTGTAGTGTGACCATGCCCCATTGGGGGTGTTTTCTCCCTGTCTCCATCTTTCTGTCTCTAGACCCTTGGACAATTAATAAAAGCCACAGAAATAAACATATCAATAATCACATGACTAGAAAGTGTCAGAATTGAATTTTGAAGTCAAGTCTAACTTCTACAACCTGGACACTTTCTACCACTTCCCAAATGTAGCAATGGTCTAACCAATGAAATTATTAAAGCTGCCATTTTATCTTCTACACCACTAAGTCTCAACTATGACTAGTAAAGAAAAGGCCCATGTTTTGTGGACTGGACCCATGCTAGGAGGGAAATTAAAATTTCTCTTTAAAGCCAAGGCTGCCAACCCACTGGCTGCATTATTTCTCTCCACAAAGCCCAAGAAAGTTTCAGAAGCTAAAGAATTGCGAGAGTTGAGCTGAGTATCAAGTAATGAGCCTTTACAAGGAAATAAGGTCACAGCCTGCAGCAGCACAGGCAACCCAGACCTCATAGTCACTGCTCCGGAACATGGGCCCCCGTGCAGACTTGCCTAGCTTCCACTGCTTTAGCAAAGGTTCTTGGAGTAAAGTAATGCTTCTTCTCAATTCAAGACTACAGGGCCAAGCCTGGGGCCAGGAGGGAGTCAGCACTTGGCTGGAATCCTCGTCAGATGGATACACACTGCTCTGTGGCTTAGAGACTGGAGCTCATACGGCCAAGGTTACTGTTTCAGTCCAGTTCTTTTCCTATGAAGAAAAACTGCACCGTCTGCAGAGTCTGCATTGCTCCTCTCTACCAGCTGTCTCACAAATGGCTGTGTTGTGCAAAAGAGAGGCTTCGTGGAAGCCGAGGAAAAGCCACAAGAATTAGTTTTGATGGGCTATCTTTGACAGCTGTGACTTTAAAACATGAGACTGTTTGAAGCATTCTGATTTCAACAGCACAAAGATAACTTCTCATCCTTCCTCAAACTCACTGTGTCACAATAAAATAACAGAAAATGAAATAAATCTGTGACAGCACTAGGAGGAGAGGAAGTAGACCACTGACCGATCAAAACTCTTTACAGCCTTGCAATAAGTAGAAAAGGGGCTGGCAACGCACTTGCTAAACGGATGAAGGGAGCCATAGTCCAGAATATACTGAGGTGATAAGTCTGTGGTGATAGGAGCCAGTGATCCTCCCTTCAGGTAATTTTAACAAATTACCTGAAAAACAGTGGCTTAAAGAAACACCAATAAGGGCCAGCAGGTGGTGTGGAAGTTAAGGTGCCGGATCCAACATGGCCAACTACAAGGTTCAAGTCCTGGATCCAGCATCTTAAAGCTCACACCGAGCATCTCTATGTGTGCCCAAAATCCTAAGGGGAGACGGTAGGAGAAGGGATTGCAGCATGGCCATCCTCCCTAGGGGGTTATTTCTCACTTTCTATCTCTCTGTCTCTCTCTGGCGAGAGCATGCACCCTATAGGAAAATCCCAAATTTCTTTAATCACTATGTGAAGTACATTTAGCCATGGAAGGCAGCATATTCCCAGTTTCTAGAGATAAGGACATGAACATCTTTGGGAGACATTATTCTGCCATCTACACTTGATCAGGAGGTACAGAGTGATGTCAGAGGCAGCTAAACACTCTCCAAGAAAAGCAAGCACTTTTCCAGGGGAGGTTGTGGACTCCTACACAAAAAGGAAGGATCGAGACAAACACAAAAAAACAACTGTTTTTAAAAGAAAGTTTCAGGAGAAAAATAAAACACTAAAACTGTTCTTATCAAAATTTCAAAAATGCGTATGTGATGACTGCAGTAAGCTATATAGCCCTAGCTAGGTACTACTTTATAGTATGTTCATTCTACTCACTGAGGTTTATGCCTAAAGTCAGATTTAGGTTCATGTGTATGTATGTATCAGCTGCGCTTGCTATTGGAAATATTTAGACTAATTAAGTTCATTAGCAAATCAATTAAATGGGGAGGGGGGAGGCATAGAGAGCAACCATGGATACCAGAGACAATGTGGGAGGAGGATGGGCCAGGGCAGAGGGTGAGGGATAGGGAATCAAGGATGGCAAAAAAAAATAAGCAAAATATACAGGACATAAGAAATGAAAAATTATTTGTTGATAATATGTATTATGTTGATGTGCTTGATTGAGCCAATGTACAGTGTATTCTGGATGGAAAATTCATTTTGTATGCTGTAATGATGTATAGTGAATTAATATAAATAAATAAATAAATTTAAAGATAAATAAATAAATAAATGTACTATATTTAGAAAATAAACATCTCTGAACTGAAGAGAAATACAATTCTTCTTTGAGAGAGCCAGCTGATTGCTAAGCAGCATGAATAAATATATTCAACCCTACAAAATGATTGAACACTATGATGAAATAAATAACTTAAAAGTCTCCAAAGATTAAAAAAGATAGATAGATTGAGAGAGAGGGAGAAAGAGAGAGAAGAGAAGGAGGGAGGGAGGGAAGGAAGAGGAAGTAAAGAAAGAAGGAAAGCAGAAAGGAAGGAAAGATCTCATCTACAAAGGATCACAAATCAGTTCTCAGTAACTACAATTTTTAGAAGACAATGAGCAGTTTCAAAATTCTATAGAAAATCATACTGAACCTAGAATTCAAATCCTCAGATAGGGACCAGTTGGTGGCACAGTGATAATACGCTTGACCCACATGGGAAAGGTCCCAGGTTCACATCCTGGAACTTCCCTGAACATGCTGGGCACACATACATATGCTTGTAATCTGGGCTGTCCAAGACTGCAGGTGGACCACTTCATGAAGACTCTGTTCAGATCTCTCTCTTCCTCTCTCTCTCTGTCTCTGATGGAAGAAATAAAATATCTTCAAGGGACCCTGTAGTACAGCAGTTAAGTGCTATACATAGGGTGCTAGATCACATAGCAATTCAAGTCCAGGCCCTGGTGACTTGACAAAGGATCACAAATCAGTTCTCAGTAACTACAATTTTTAGAAGACAATGAGCAGTTTCAAAATTCTATAGAAAATCATACTGAACCTAGAATTCAAATCCTCAGATAGGGACCAGTTGGTGGCACAGTGATAATACGCTTGACCCACATGGGAAAGGTCCCAGGTTCACATCCTGGAACTTCCCTGAACATGCTGGGCACACATACATATGCTTGTAATCTGGGCTGTCCAAGACTGCAGGTGGACCACTTCATGAAGACTCTGTTCAGATCTCTCTCTTCCTCTCTCTCTCTGTCTCTGATGGAAGAAATAAAATATCTTCAAGGGACCCTGTAGTACAGCAGTTAAGTGCTATACATAGGGTGCTAGATCACATAGCAATTCAAGTCCAGGCCCTGGTGACTTGAAAACATGTCAGGCATGTGTGCATATATGTCCCAAATCTTGACAAGATGAAGGAATAGAGAAAAAATAATTGTAGCTCCATTTGGTAGTTTTCTCTCTCTCTCTGTTCCCAATGAGTGCATACATTTTAAAAAAATTCTTTGGATAAACTATCCATTGGGAATGAAGTCAAGACACAGTACATTTTTCAACAAGCTTCACAATATTTGCTCAAGAGACATTCAGAATGTTATATCCCTATGAGCTGCCTTGTGGCACAGTGGTTATGGAAGCCAGATCCCAGATGGCCAACTGTGTTTTAAATTTCAGTCCTGGAGCCTTGAAAAACATACCAGGCATATGTGCATATGGGCCCAAAATCCTAATAGAAAGGAAAAATGGAGGAACAGGATTGCAGTGTGACCATGCTCCACTGGAGGGTTCTCTCTCTCTCTCTCTATCTCTCTCTCTCTCTCTCCTTCTCCTTCTCTCTCTCTAGCAAGCACATGTGCGTCTCTAGCAATTAAAATGCTACATCATTATTATAATTGTACTTGAGAGTTACTATGACATAAACCAAGAGAAAGAATGGAATGGGAGGGACCAGTAGTTAGCATAATGGCTATGTCTTTGTACTTCCATGTAGTCAACCGTGGCTCAAGTCCTGGACCTGGTGGCTTAAACTCCTGCTGGGTGTGTGTGCATGGGTGCCCAAGATCCCAAGAGGAGAATGGAGGAGAAGGGATCGTGGCGTGGCCATCCCCCCAGGAGGTGATTTCTTGCTTTCTGTCTCTGTCTCTCTGGCGAGCGCACACACCCTGTAGCAAAAAAAAAAAAAAACCCTTTAAAAAAAAAAAAAGAAAAAGAATGGCAGGGGAGCAGATACAGCAAATAGGGCAGCCAGGTGATTCAAACACACTCTTCTTCTTTCTTTTTTTTGTTTTTTGTTTGTTTGTTTGTTGGTTTTAGATTTTTGCTTTAAGGGCTGTGCACTCAATCCATAGAGATAGAAGGAAAGTGAGAAATCACCCTGAACGGGGGGGTGGGGGTGAGGTGGCCATGCTGCAATCCCTCTCCTCCTTTCTCCTCTTGGGATTTTGGATACACATACACATGCACCCAGAGGGATTTTCAAGAAGCCAGGACTAGGACTCCAACCACGGTTGGCCATGTGGGAGTCTAGCACCTTAACCACCATGCCACCTTCTGGGCCCCAACAGCTATTTTAACCCCCTTTTTGTGTGCCTCTGTGTTACAGACTAAAAAGGTCAGAACAACACTGCCCCAAACACTCTTGTAACTAGCTGCTGCCTGCACCGTAGATTCTCTCGAGCAGAAACCCTCTTGTAAGGCAGGGAATGTAGAAGTGTCGACATGGGCAGCAGGCAGCCATGTGTACAGAAATTGTGGCTCCTGAGGCAGCAGAAGTGCAGCTTCTGCTTCCCCATTCCCAACATTGTGGGTCTGAACTTCAGGCTGCAGCAGCAAAGAATTGCTGCTAGAACTTTCCTTACACGGGCTTGGGCATTTTCACAGCTAAATTGTTCATTCTGGCACTGTTGCATCTTATCTGAGAAAGAGAAATTCTGTAAACCAGAATTACCCTGAAATAAATCACTTCCTGCTTGAAGAAGCTAGTTTGGATTCTGTTGCCTGCTTTTGGAGTTCAGAATAAGAACCAAGATTGTAGAACAAGTTGTCACTGCTTACCTTATAAATGCTTCTCATTTTTCACTATGTGCACATAGTACTTCGATTAGAACATTTGAAAATTTTATATACACTAATGAACAAAAGAAATGAGTCCTTTTGTCTAAGTCTCAGAATAGCAAATCTACATGGACCACAAACATATCCACATTTCCCCAACCACAGGTAACCAAAGAAATGCAAATTGAAGTTATGCTGTACCCATTCAACTGTCATAAATTTAAAAGTAGCAATATCTATTGCAAGTTGAAATGTGAAGAAAACTGTACTTTCAGGTGGAAACATAAAATGTTGCAGCCTTTTGGAAAAGCAATCTGGTAACACTGATTAAAATATAGATTAAAATTCAACCCAGCAAGCCCAGTACTAGAAATTTATCCCACTGAAATCAATAAAACCATTAGAACTTAAGAACTGTTTGTTACAGCATTGTTCATGGTTTTAAAAACTGGTATGAAAAAGAGGAAATGACTAATAATGCTGAAAAGACTGAATAAATTAGGGTCTACCCATATCACATCTTTTAAAAGAATGAATACCAGTCAATTATGAGTGGATTTCCATAAGATGTTGTTGAGTGAAAAATAACAAGTCCGAGAAAAGTGTAAAGACTCCCCAAAGACAGTATATATCTTCCAAACTCTCTATTTTTTATCATATCATTCCTTCCACTTAAAATTTTCTTCCTCTCTGACATCATCCTGTTACCTCTGCCTAACTAATCTTACCTTTTTTAGTATAAATTAGTTTAACCTTTTTGGAAGAGCAGTACAGAAATATGATTCAAAATATAAAATGTATGACCATTTGACCCAGAAATCTTAACTCTCTGAATTTACTATGAGGAACTAAATTCATAAGTGGAACATGAAACCTATCTGAGAAATTTTATAATAGTGAAAAGAGGGAGAGAAAGAGAAACTAAAGAAATCTAAATATTCAGCACTTGATGATTAGTTGAATGAGTTATTTATACGCTCAAAATATTATACAGCCATTAAAAATGATGGAGGCCATAGTAAGCATAAAAAATACAACATACTGCATAAATGATAAAGGTCAGTTACAGAAGCACATATGATGACTCAGTATAAAATTAGGCCTGTAAATCTGTGAATATGCTTATATTTATTCTTAGAGAGATTGATGGCAAAAGGATTTTCCCAAACTTTTAAACAGTGGTTATGTTTGAACTTCTGAGATTTAAATTAGTTGTTTCTTTTGCTTTTTCATCTTTGCATACCATTTGTGTCTACCCTATCCTTCACAAAAAAATTTACATGTTGAAATTCAAACACCCTAGGACCAGCAGATGGCATAATGGTTACATCACTGGACTCCCATGTAATCTACCATGGTTCAAGTCCCAGACTCAGCAGCTTGAAACTCACTCTGGGCACCCACGTGTGTGTGTATGTGTGTGCGTGCACGTGCTCATGTGCCCAAGATCTTGAGAGGAGAATGGAGGAGAAGGGATTATGGCATGGTCATCCCCTCTGAGGGGCGATTTCTCACTTTCTGTCTCTCTGTCTTTCTTTGTCTCTCTGGTGAGTGCACATGTCCTATAGCAAAAAAATCTCTTTAAAAAAAAAAAAAAAGAAAAGAAATCCAAACCCCCAAAGTAAGGAGATAGAGCCTTTGGGGAATGATTAGACTATAAGGGCGGAGCTCTCATGAATGGGATTAGTGCTCTTAAAAAGGCCCTAGTGGGAGGGAACCAGCAGTTAGTGTAATGGCTATGTCGCTGGACTCCCACGTAGTCCACCGCAGTTCGCGTCCTGGACCCGGTGGCTTAAAACTCACGCTGGGCGCGTGTGCGTGCGTGCCCAAGATCCCAAGAGGAGAATGAAGGAGAAGGGATTGCGGTGTGACCATCCCCCCGGGGGGTGATTTCTCACTGTCTCTATGTCTCTCTCTGTCTCTCTGGCGAGAGCATGCGCCCTCTAGTGAAAAAAACCTCTCCCAAAAAAAAAAAAAACAAACCACAGTTAGAGGAATGGCTATGTTGCTGGACTCCTATGTAGTCGACCACGGTTTGCGTCCTGGACCCGGTGGCTTAAACTCTCACCAGGTGTGTGTGCATATGTGCCTAAGAACCCAAGAGGATTGCGGCAATTTCTCGCTTTCTATCTCTCTGTTTCTATCTTTCTGGCAAGCGCACACACTCTCCCAAAAAAAGGAAAACAAAACCAAAAAAAGGCTCCAATGAGCCAGCCAGTGGTTTGGTGATTAAAACAGTTGAATCCCTCACGGTGGACTCTGCAATTGATGACTTGAAAAACACGCTGAGCAGGGCCAACAGGTCGTGTGGTGGTTAAAGGCACTGGACTCCCTTAGCTGATCATAGTTTGGGTCCTGGACCTGATGGCTTGCTTTCTCACTTTCATTCTCTCTCTCTCTCTCTCTGCATCCCTCTCTAGTCAAATTAATGAATTAATTAATTAAAATTCAATAAAATAATTATTTTTTTTAAAAAGTAAAGTAAAACATCCTGGGCTTTTGTGCACACATGCCTGAAGTCCTGAAGAAGAAAGAAATGGAGAAGCAGGGATTACAACATGACTATCCTGCATGGAGGGAGAAGGATGTGCTTTCTCACGCGCATTCTCTCTCTCTGCTAAGCACAACACCTACTGGCAAATTTAACAGATAAAAAAAAGGTCCCAGAAAGCTGCCTTGTCCCTTCGACCACATGAGGACACAAGGAGAAGACACCATTTATGTACCAGAAAACAGGCTCTCGCCAGATGCCAACTCTGCTGGTGCCTTGATCTTGGACTTCACAGACTCCAAGAGTATGAGAATCAATTTCTGTTGTTTGTTTTATTATAGTAACCCAAAGGGACAAAGACATGTACTATCCATTTTTACCTGATGATATGTTCTCTTGTACAATAACAATAGTGCTTTATTTTGAAGTGAGTTAATATAAGCGCCTAGTTTTAGAATGACAAGTTGTGTTTATTAAACTTAACAAAATAATAGGAACTGGCACTTACTGCGCATTTACAAAATACCAAGTACCATCTTAAGTGCTTTTACAGGTATTAACTTATCCTCACAACAAGCTTATGAGGCAAATGCAGTGAAAAGCTCCATTTTACAGGGAGGAAAATGAATCAGAAAAGTTACAAGTTACTTACTTTAGAAACCTGCACTGTGATATTGTAAAATATGTTCAACAGTTTTGAAACAACCAAATGATTTCTATTTAACAGCACTCCCCCCATTATCTAGAGGAGTCAAATAACCAGACCTCTTATCCAACCTTTCTTTTCCTAAGCAAGCTAGTTGTTAGAACGAAGGTTTAACTCTTCTCTCTCCGTAACTATGTACTTCTCTCTCACTATATTTTCTGCCACCTTTTAAAGCACACATTGGCTAAGCTTTCTAGCTGGGCTTCGTTATGTTCATTTGTATTTGTGTGGTTATAAGATCATCTTTTGTAAAATGTTTCCTCATGCATAGACACCTGGAAAGTTTTAGAGCTTAAAGTGTTGTCATATGGAAATAAACGCTCAACAAACACAGCAACCAATACCCGAGCACTTCATATTTCAGAGCACGCATTGGAAGAGATGTAATTACTACGGTTAATTGGTTCCTGGTAAAATGTCACTGAGAATGAGAACTCATTAATATATCATTTCAATCACTGGCGACGCCAGGTGTACTTACTGAGGGTCTGCTCTGTGGTGCCTGACATCTTTCTCAGGGTTACTTCCCTCTTTGAAGGAGAAAATACAAACATCAATTTGTATATTATTATTTGAAAGGCATTCTCTACAGTTTCTGTAAAAAATCATATAAATTATCTAACCAGGTAAACTTTTACATAATTTAGGGAGATCTAAGTGAGATTTCTGTCAGAAAGCCTAACCTTTTAAGCATTAATTAAGCAGGTGTATGAGTTTGATAAATATAAATCCAGACTAGTAAAATATATTCTCTCTGGCTTGTCTTTGTGTGTGTAAGGGACCACATGCATATGAGAGAAGAGAAAAAACTCTCACAGGGCGTAGTCATGCCACAATTCTCTGCCCCCAGCTCCTTAGGATCTTGGGCACCCACACACATGCACCTGACATGTTATCAGTTCAATCCAAGGATCTAAACCTGTGATCAGCCATGTGGCTTCCAGCACTGCAAATTAAAAGGAAAAAAAAATGTCAGGACTGAAAGGAAATGTTTTCAGTATTCACTCACAGGTCCTGATTCCACATCAGAGAGTTAATCACCTTAGAGATTAGATTTGAATATTTTAGGGTAAAGTCCTAAAACTCAGGGCCAGCAGGTGACATTGAGGTTAAGGCACTGAATTCCCATAGTGCTGACTGCAGTTCAAGTCTCGAGCCTGGCAGCTTGCTTTTTTTCCCTCTCTCTCTGGTCAAATTGAAGATAATAATAAATAAAATTAAATAAATAATTCTTTTTTAAAAGTCCTAACTGTCTTCCACTAATTGTTCAAATCACCTTCTCTGCTGTTAGCATTCATATAACTTGCAAATCTCTAAACAATTAAAATTAAATGGGAATAATAATGAAAACAAAGAAAGTGAGGGAAAAAGGGGAAGAGGAGAAAAGATGGTGATGATGACAGTGATTATATTGGTGACAGTTATGTGGTCACAGTAAAGGTAATAATGGCGAAGCTGAAGATGTTGTTGGTCATGATGCTGATGATGAAGGTAATGGTCATGATGGTGATGGTGATGCTAACAATGAAGGTAATGATCATGATGGTGATGTTGATGGTACAGATAACTGGAATGGTGTTGGTTATGATGCTGATGATGAAGGTAATGGTCATGATGGTGATGGTGACGCTGACAGTGAAGGTAATGATCATGATGGTGATGTTGATGGTACAGATAACTGGGATGGTGTTGGTTATGATGCTGATGATGAAGGTAACGGTCATGATGGTGATGGTGATGCTGATGGTGAAGATAACTGGGATGGTGATGGTTATGATGCTGATGATGAAGTTCTGGGTATGATGGTGACAGTAATGATGATGATAATGATAATGAAGGTGAAGGTGATAAGGGTGATGGTAAAAGTGATGATAGAAAAAGTGAGATGATGGTGATTGAGGGACTTGATAATGGAGAATGTGATAATGGAGATGATAAGGTGATGGTGGTGATGATGAAGGTGATAGGAAGATGATAGGTATCTTCGTGCTTTAGCCACAAGTCAGCACTTTCAGATTCTGAACATACCTAAATACTTTAAAAAGACAATCTTTGGAACTAAAAACATAAACTACACTTCTACATTAGACATTTTGCCCTTTTACTTTTTAGCTATTATTTTTAGTACCCACCTCTATATCATCTTTTATGAGAGATATTTCTAGCACTTCTAAACACATACATTTTTTAGTCAAATAGTTTTGTCCTCAGAAAGGTTGGAGGGAGGATTTTCTCACCAGAAAAAAATAAAATTATTTCTATAAAAAAAAATCCTTCTTGAAAAGCATTTTTGCTATTTCAAATGAGTGTTTCTGAACATGTAAAATTCACCTTGAAATGTTAATTAAGTAAAATCAGGTCATAAAATAGAATGTTCAGCACAATACTCATCTTTTATAGATATAACATAAAAATATATAGTTTTTTCTGGGTAGTAGAAGTAGGAATTACTTAATTTGTTCTTGGTGTTTGTTTTTTCTTTATTTTTCAAAACTTATTTCAATGAATATGTGATATTTTGTGATAAAGAAAAATATTTTTAAGCCTATGCAAAAAGAACTATTTTTTAGTTGTGGGTAAAAAAACAAAAGTGTAAATGTAATGCCTATGTTGAAAAGGCAATGAAACCTGAAAGTACAAAACTGACTTCTCTCTTCTCTGCTAGAGCTGAACTTACAGCAGCAAAAAAGCTCAGGGATGGTGGAGCAGGGATTGGATAACCTGAAGTGTTAAAAAGAAAATATTTCTGAGGTTCAGAAAAAGATGTCTGAAGGAGACAGAGTTTATTTCAATTTAGCAAATACTTATTTATCACCTGCTCTGTACTGAGCTTTAAGCATTGCAGCAAGACAGAGGGTCAGGCATGCATGAACCTTCCCATTGATGATCCAAAGGCCTGGCAGGAGAGAGAGGAGAAGCAGAAAGTACTGTTCAGTGCGAGGAGTGCTAACTGAGGTGGACACCAGCTTTCAGGAAATCCCATAGGAGAGATCTGGGTGTGAGGGTAGGTACCTCAGAGAGATGGGTGTAAAAGAACTAGTAAAACTAAAGAAGAAGAGATAGGAGATGCTCTAGATAGAAGCAATGGCATTAACAAAAATAGTTGGTAAGCAGCAAGGTGCATTTTTAGAGCAATACACAGAGTGGGATATACAATGTGTGGGTATCACTAAAGTCATGGGCACGGTAAAGAAAGCTGATGAGGTTGGAAAGCCCCACTCCCTGACATCAGATCAGGCATGTTGGAACTTAACTTGTAGGAGTGAAAATCTACTTGTGGATTTTAAGTGTGTTGATAATGTTAAGTACCATGCTTCCAAAAAATGGGACAGTGAAGAAAGTTTCTAACCCTTTTGTGTACCTGAAACAGCTTCCCACAAAAAAAAAATCCACTTGTCCCTGTATGACTTAAGCAAAACTCACCATCTGTTCTCCCTTGGGACTCCCGTAAGACTCATAGATGCTCTTTTGTTTACCTATAGTAAGGCCAAATACAGAGTGGGCTGTTGTGACAAATCACCACAAATGGGGTGGCTTAAACAATCAGAGGTTGGGGACTAGTTTCACAGCAGTGAAACTCAACACGGCAAGGCTGACCTGTCTGGGAAGGTTCTGAGTTTTCATCCAGAGACATCCCCAGTGTAAGGCTGACTGAGGCAGCATCAAGACCCTGTTGGGAGTGCTGTCTCTCTTTCTGTCTCTCTCAGTCTCTCTCAATCAAGGATAAAACAAGTGGATAAACTTCAAAAGCATAAGTATATTTTTTCACAACTCTAGAGGCTAAAAGTCGAAGTACTAGCAGTGTCAAGCTTTCTCGAGGCTCTCAGAGAGAATATACTCCATGGCTCTCTCTTAGTTTCTGGTGTCACCAACAATCCTTGGCATTCCTTGACTGGAAACTGTATAACTCCAGTCTCTGCCTCTGCTACCACACGCCATTCGTCTTCCTCTGTATCTCTGTCATCTCTTCTTGTAAGAACACCAGTCACTCTGCATTAGAGCCCTCCCTCATGACATTATCTTAACGTAATTACACAGCAAAGACGCTATGTCCAAATAAGTTCACAGTCCCAGGGACTGGAGTTAGAATTCAACTTCTTTTGAAGAAAAAACTATTCAAATCATAACATCATAACAAAGACCCTCCAATTTAACATTCTTTATTTCATAAGTGATTAGCTGAGAATAGAGCTCTTTGTGTCTCTAAAACTAGCTAACCACAGGGGGGAAATTTCCTACACAGATAGCTTACTGAGACCTTTCCTGTTTGTGAAACAATCCTAGCTATAAACCATCCCTCCTGCAACATGTTTTTTCCTCCCTATAAAGTCGAAGACAAAACCATCCTGCCAAGACTCTCTTATCTTCAGGTCTGGGGTGCTCTCCCTATTGCAATAGCCTGGATAAAAATCAATCTTACTTGACTTGGACTTTTTTCTTTGATAGGGCTGGGTTTCAAGATCAGAATCTTGCATATATTTTGAGTAAAAGTCCGGTGGGCAATGACAGTGAGGGCCAATGGTAGATGTGTTGTAAAGACCATGAGACTCTGTCCAGACCCCTCTAAGCTGAGAGCATCAGCTGCTGACAGCTCACAGCTGAATCTCTCACCGGGACATGCCTCAATTTATTCCCTGTGAGTGCTCTATAGGCTAGACAGATATGGTAGAAGAACATATTTGTGCCTTTCTTTCTAACCATACATGATTTCCCTTCCCCCTCACTCCAACAAATACTCAAAGGGAGCTAAGCCTGGTGTTGACTTTTCTTGCATACTGTTTTGTTGCAGAGAGCAGAGGTTGATGGACTCTGACTAGAAAATACTCTCTTTCTCTATCCCCTATAAAGGCATTTTTTTTAAAGGTTTTCGCTATAGGGCACATGCACTCACCAGAAAGACAGAGAGAGACAGAGACAGAAAGCAAGAAATCACCCCCCAGGGGGAATGGCCACACCGCAATCCCTTCTCCTCCATTCTCCTCTTGGGATCTTGGGCATGCACACACACACGCCTGGC
>NW_006159784.1:1090683-1091152 GCF_000334495.1 Tupaia belangeri chinensis
GGCGCGGCTTCTGCGCGCCAGGGCGGGAGCCCCCCACTATCCAGGTTTTATATCCAAGACTCACAGCTGACTGAAGCAATGAGATTGTCACAGCTCACTGAAGCAATGAGATTGAATGGTCTCAGAGCAGTGGTGTGGGGGTGGGCAGGGCAAATAAAAGCAGTGATATCACGAACAGCTGGTATTTCTTTGCAAGAGAGGCAGAAAAGGAAAGGTTTTACAACCCATTAAGAAGAGGTACCAGGGGAACCAGCAGTTAGCATAATGGCTATGTTGCTAGACTCCCACGTAGTAGACCGCGGTTCGCGTCCTGGTCCCGGTGGCTTAAAACTCACGCCGGGTGCATGTGCGTGCACGTGCGTGCCCAAGATCCCGAGAGGAGGATGGAGGAGAAGGGATTGCAGCGTGACCATCCCCCCTGGGGGGTGATTTCTTGCTTTCTGTCTCTCTGTCTCTCTCTCTCTCTCTG
>NW_006159784.1:1091357-1105223 GCF_000334495.1 Tupaia belangeri chinensis
GGCGTGGCCATCCCCTCTGGGGGATGATTTCTCGCTTTCTGTCTCTGTCTGTCTGTCTGGCGTGTGCATGAGCACTATAGCAAAAACCTCTTAAAAAAATAAAAATAAAAAAAAAAGGTACCAGAGCTGGCTCAGGGATATCAAGAGCAGTAGCCGTGGCTGACTGGCTCCATAACCTAGTGGTTAAGGGATCTTGATCCTGCATGGCTGACCACAGATTGAATACCAGCCCTGGCAACTTGAAAAACATGCTAGGCATGCCCAAATCCCAACAGGATGGATAAATGAAGAAAAGGGCTTTTTTTGGGGGGAAGGGGGGCCGGAATCACCATCTTCCAGTAATTAAGCAAAATGATGAACACAAAGAGGAAGAGGAGAGGCACCTGATGTATGTTCTCTAGGCCTTTTAGAAAACATGGAGTGATTCCTTTGGCAACATATATGCGAATCTACAAGAAAGGTGATACTGGAGACATCGAGGGAATGGGTACTGTTCAAAAAGGAATGCCCCAGGGAGCCAGCAGTTAGCGTAATGACTATGTTGCTGGACTCCCACGTAGCCGACCACAGTTCACATCCCGGATCCGGTGGCTTAAAACTCACGCCGGGCGCATGTGCGTGCGTGCCCAAGATCCTGAGAGGAGAATGGAGGAGAAGGGATTGTGGCGTGACGCTTCCTAAAACATGTGAAGGAAAATGACCAGAAAAAAAAAGAAGCCAAAGAGAAAGGTACCTGGGTTCAACTAATGCCCCAGGCTGCTCCACCCAGAGAAGCACACTTTGTGAGAACCAATGGAAAAAAGCCTGAGCTACTAGAACCTATTCCCTATGAATTCATGGCATGATGGGTATTAAAAATAAACTAATCTGTGGTCTATAAATAAAGCAAAAAAAAAGAAGAAGAAGAAGAAGAAAAGGGATTATGGTGTAAACACAACCCATTGGGGGGTGATTTCTCCCCATCCCTCTCTCTGTATCCTTCTCTGGTGAGTGTATGCACCCTCTGGCACAAAAATAAAAAGACAGGAAAGGAGGTAGCCTTGAGAACAGTGACCAAAGAAAACAGGCCAACATTTGACAGAAAAGTAGTAAGGCCACCCACCTCCAAATAGATCACGTAAGTTTGAACCTGGAGAATCTTAACCATTGCAATAAGGGCAATAAGGGCGTATAAAGCAGAGGCCCTTCTACCACCCTCATTCACTCTTCTGACCCTTGTGTACATGCATGGAAGGGGAGCAGCCTCCCAAAAAAGAATGAGATCTTATTTATAAAAGCCAGACAGGAGACATATATAAATAATATAGCTACCAATTGCAATTTGAGATGCCTATGTCTCTCTAAGCTCCAGCTCAGAGATAACTAAAAATCTCCAGAAATTCATTCTTTCTTCCCCCTAACTCTTAAGTTTTATTTAAATAACCTTCCATGAGAACACAGTGGGCCAATTACTACTCCCTCTTGTAACACAGACTAACCAGACCAGGGGAGAATAAGCATGCCTGCAGCCAGCCTACCAGCTAGTCAGGTGACAGGTGAGGTGTCTATCAATGGGGACAGCCACAACCTCATCCCTGGCTAGCTGCTCAGGGATTGTCCACAGTCAAGCAGGAGTTGTTGATGGTCTCATCTATGGACATGATAAGGCACACAGCCTCAGATGCGGCTGTCAGGGCACTGATCCAAGCCATCACTGGCTCCCACACGAAGACCTCAAAGTTGTCAGCAATGTCCTCATTGTTGATGTCCACCATACCATGTGCCCCCCTGAGCATGCCAAGCCTGCAGCTTGTCGAGGATGTTTGTGGCATCAAGGCCAGCATTGTCACTCAGCTGGACTGGGACGATCTCCAAAGCCTTGGTGAACACCCTAATCAGCAGCTGCTGTTTCCCTGGAATAGTCCTTGAGTAACCCTGCAGATACTTGGAGAGCTCCATCTCAATAGCTCTGCCACCAGCCTCCACTGAATCCTTCCTGATGGCCCTCCTGAGGAACATGATGGCAACTTGCAGGGACCACTCTATCTCCTCCATAAACTACTCAGCACCACCACAGAGGATGAAGATGCATGTCTTGGCCTTGGGACAGCCAGTGAAGAAGTTGTCTCTTTCTCCACCGATCTAGGTCTCTTCAAACATTTGGCAGCTGCTTAGCACATCTGCCAACAGAGTGTTCACACTGGCCTGGATAGTCTCCACAGGCCATTATTGTCCTCTTCAGATCCTCCTCAGACACTCAGCTAGCACAGAACATGTCCCTGTTGGCAAAGTACTGGGTGGCCACACCCCCAATGGGAAGTTTGGGCAAGACAACTTTGGCTCCTGAACAATGGATCCCCTCTAACTTGTCATAGAGAACGTTCTATTCAGCATCAACAATCACCTGATAATCCTCAACAGTATACTCTGATTTTGCCATTATGTTTCTCAGCTTTCAGCTCCAGCTCAACATTTAAATGAGTGATCCTGGGATTATTGTACTTTTTTTTTAAGTTGCCAAGTTTTGTTCAAGTTGTCCGGGTTACAGATAACGTACCTAACTCTATATTCCCACTGCCTTTCAGGTAGTCCCCTGAGCAGGTCAGCTTAGCCTTTCCCTCAGTCTCACTTCTTGTACTCCTCCTTCTTGTCTTTCTTGCCATCCTTCATGATCTGGGAGGCCAGAGAGCCCATGGCATTTTGAATGACTTTGTTGTTGGGATCCACAACCAGAAGTTTCTCTAGGACACTCTGAAGGGAACTCCAGGTCCTGCCTCATGTCATAATCATCCTACCCCTTGGTTGGCTCAGATGTGTCCATGGCTGAGCTGGCATCAAGATCTGCTGATTCTGCCTGGCCAGACTCTGCTCCCTACAGGGACATCCCTATGGTCTAGGCACTCTGCTCTGCCTCAGTCATACTGCTCAGTTCAGGGAGCCTCATGTAGCTAAACTCCTGCTGGCTGATGGTCGTCTTCAACAGGGCATTGTCTAGGCCTCGTTCACCTTCAGCCCCAGCTGCAGCTATCCCAGTTTCAGCAGCAGAGGCAGCTGCTGCCTGCTGAGTCTTCTCCCCTGCCACTGCTGCTGCTCCTCCATGGAGAAACAAAGGGCCAGAGTCAACTCAGGACCAGCACTGGGATCCACTCCAAATTCAAAGTCACTGGCACCAAGACCCAGCATGGCACCACCCTCGCCAGCCAGAATCAGAGAGCTGATGAGAGTATCAGCCAAGCTGGGGTCAGGAGGAACTGTCACCAGATGAGAAATGCTTCCATCTTTGCCATTCAAAGTGTTTACAAAGGCAGTTCACTCTTCCATGTTCACCTCCTCTTCCCCAAAGTTGATGATGTCAACATTTACTTTCTCCTTTTTGAGGCATTTAGCCAATTTCACCAGATCCTTTTCGCTGTCCTCCATGGGGCTCCCCACGAAGGCGATGATGCACACCTTGTGGTTCTTGCCCTGCTGGTGCTTCAGTGCCAAGTGGGCCACAAGGATGCCAGTGCAAAAGTGATCTTGCCCTTGGACTGGACATGTGGAGCTTGGAGAGGACGTGGCCGGTGTTGGGGGTGAGCATGGTCAGCACTTCACAGTCACTGACTGTGTGATAAGGTCCACATTATTTTCCGGGTTGTTGTGGGATTTCAAGTGACACACTATGTTGACAGCATCCTGCAGCCGGGTAGGTAAGACGTACCCATTCCACATATACTCACTATTGTCCCCACAAACCATAGTGCTTTCCAATACCATCTTGCCACCTTCTGCCCTCTTTACTGTACTTTTTGGCCTGCATTTCCAACCCAGTGTAAAAGAAGATCTTGAATGCAACACCAGCTACCAGCTGAGATGCCTCTAGGGCTCCACCCTGCACCTTTGTGATTCCAAGCACTTTAAGCTGTAGCAAATCATCAAGCATAACCGCCACATCCACCACCTCTTAGCAAAGAAAGCTTTCTGCTGGGGGATCGGCTTGGAGCTCAGCGTTGTCATAGCACATTTCACCAGCAGCTTCCTCTGCTCTGCTTTATCTTGCTTCTTCACAACCACAGTGATTGCTCTGATCTTGTTAACTGCCAACTGAGTGGTTGTGAGGAAATATGAGTGATGTTCTGAGGGTGCGAACCTTCCTCCACATATGGTTTCACCTGCTTCAGTAATTCTCAGCCAGCAGGGCCACTGAGTTGGTGCCATCACCAACCTCAGCATCTTGGGATTTGGCAATGTCCACTACAGTCTTCACTGCAGTTGAATGACATCAAGAAGTTTCAGCATTGTGGCCCCATCACTAGGAATAGTTACTTTGCCTTGGCTATCCACAATTAGCTTGTCTATGCCACAAGAACTGAAGGTGGTTCTTATAGTCTGAGTAATCAACTGGCAGGCACTGATATTACTCAAGTTGGGGGATGCCTTGGGAGCTATCAGTCCCCTCTTTCATCAGGATAACTGATGTGGACATCATCTTGGAAGCTGTTCAGTGGCCCGCCACTCTTCTCTTTGACTGTACAGGCTGCCCCCTGAAATCCACTCTTAAGAGAATCTTAATGGGTCATCCCTCCCAATGTCTTACAAATAAAAAATATCTATTTCTCTCCTATTTGTTCCTCATTTGTTTTGTAATCAGGAAATTAAACTGCCATTTCTGGATCCAAATTGCTGAAATCCAGGCATACAGAACAATTTATTGCACCTGTATGAGTGGGAAGAGGAGTAGAATGCACATCCTTCCAAAAATCTTCCTCACCTGGTTCCCTATTTCCAAATAGCTAAAGGAAAATGTCAGACTAATTCTTCAACTCAGGTAGCAACAACAGCCCAACTAGCACATGACAGGCAGAAATGCTGCCACTTGCTGGAAATGTTCAGGAAGGAGAAAGGGGTTGCTTTGTAGAAAATGAGCACATCTATGTTAATTGCAGTGTTATTCATGATTGCTAAAACTTGGAAGCAACCCAAATGTCCATAAGCAGATGAATGGATTGAAAAATTGAGGTATACTCTGTGGAATGCCACGAAGCCATTAAAAACAACAAGACCTTGGCATCTGACAAAAAGTGGACAAATATGGAAGATTTATTGCTGAGTGAAGCAAATCAGACTATGAAAGAGAGACAGTGTATGTATCCACTTAACATATACTGACTGTCTATACTCTTTGATAGAGACTGAAAGATTGGAGGACATAAAAGCATTGAAAATAGTTATGGACACTGGAAACAGGAAAGTAGAAGAGGGCAAGAGCATAGGGAAGGAAATTAGGGAGAAAAAATTGAGAGGTAAGACATTTGTGGAACACAGAAATGTTTTATTATTTGTTGATGATGTGTATAGCATTTTCAACTGGACTGATCTGAGGTGTATTTCATGTTGAGTAAATTCTCTATATAAACTAAATGATGCATAGCAATTGAATGTATAAAAACTATTGTAATTTTTAATTTTTTAAATAAAAAAAGAAAGAAATGAGCCTTTTCAAGAAACTGCTTGAACTGTGGGCTATTCCTTTGTTTGTTTGTTTACTTGCTAAAATATTCTTCTGCTGCTTATCCTCTCAGAAATGGTAAAGTCCTATCTCAAGACTTTCACCATAGGTTGCTGTCTTCTTTGCAGTCTATTCCCCTCCATCCCCTACCCTCCATCAGATCAAGTCAAGGAGATTCCCAAACACACCACAGGCCCACTCCACCCTATGGCTGCTCTCTGCTCCTCTGTCCCCCTAGACTCCTTTCCCCAGTCTCCTCATGTCTGTGTAACTGTTTTATGGGACCTTGGGAGGTGCAAGGAGAAGAGCCCTTGGTTGAAGCTCTGGAGCCTCTTCCTTCCATGTCCTCGGCAAACATCTTAGGACAACAGCTCTCCAGTTTCTCTCTTGAGGATAGTCTCATTTGAGCCATTTAGGTACACTTTCAGAAGCTGGAAAGTCAAACCCAGTATCAATAAAAATCCTGTCTCCTGTGCAGTGTGAATGCTCTCCCTTCTCTCAGTCCAGGCCTGATATATAGCTTGGGTAGATAAGAATATGTCTACATCTTCTCTCCAGCTTCTATCTCTTTCTACCTAGTTGCCCTTCTTTCTGAAGAATCAGAGCCTGGGAGGAAGCATGAAGGGAGGAGAACATTCTGACATGACTGATACTATTCTCCTCCACCAGCAACACTATGATGTGACATGTATTCCGTGTTAGGGTTCTCTGTGGGTTTTAGAAGTGATCCCAGGAAGGCCATGCTACCCAATACTTGGACTTGAAGTATGAACTCCTCATGATTTTCTATACCTTCTCTCCCCTTACTGTTGCCCCTTCACACACCGCATAACTTATAAGAGTGTTATGCTCCCCAGGCAGCCTGTGCTTTTCAGTCTGTGTCCAAGAAGGCCCAGGATTCCTATGTTCCACTGCAGTTATGTGGTCCATGAGAAACTGACAAATCCCTGGCAGGTCAAGTGGAAATGCACGTAGCCTCACAGCCTCGACATTACAGGGTTCTCCCAGCAGCACCCACCATCAAATTTATCTCTGCAGGAAGTAGGCCCTGTCTTTATGCTTACATTACTATCTCACTCCCAGGCATTTGTGCCAAGTTCTGCTAAGAGTTCTCTCACCACGCTCCATTCTGGGGGCAACCTCAGAACAGGTCTACTTTTTCAATGGTTCAGCAAACATCAAGCCCAGGAGTGAACTGCCAGCTTCTTCTCTCTCTTGTCTTGGAAGAGGTAGTAATATCTCCCTTCTCTAGATGGAAATGGGAGGAAAACCCCACCACGTTCACTAGGTCAACAACCTGCCTCTAAGAATCCTAGCAAGAACCTTCTCCTGATACATTCACAATCTTCTGCATTTACAAAGTGGCTGGAGGGTACAGAAGGCGCAGGGGTGGGGAGTGGGCAGTGAGGATCACAGGCTATCATGGATACCTCTAAGTAAACTCTGTCTAGGTCTGGAAACTCCTTGGTGAGCTCTTTAGGGTAAAGAAGGAATTGGGTCATGCTATTTTCAGCGTTAAGGCTTCTATAGAACATCTGAAACCACAGGGAAAGTTTTACATGTAATCTTTCTACACATTTGAGTGTTCCCCATCCTTCAAAGTCTTACACCAGCCCCCCAGCCCCTTCAAGAAGCTTTCTGCTTTGACAGCTCTGGCCCTCACTAAGAACTCCTTTTCTGGAACATACAATGTTCGTAATGTCAGAACAACACCCCCCCGATGAGTAAATATATTCTGTCTCATGTTGGTTTCTTGTTGTTTCTCCATATTGGTCCCAATAGCATGACAGACTTTTTGAAGCTAGAGGTTGTGCTTTATACTTATTTTGTATCCCCTATGGCTTTTCCCACTTTGCTGTCAACATAAAGGTGCTCAGTACATTATTTGAAGTGAGTTGAATTGAAATTTCAATCAGACATATACTGAGTGGAAAGGGTCTCAATGTGGTTAGGGGTGTGGTGCACAGAGAAGAGAGACTGCACACAAAGTTTCATTCTGAAATCTGGAAGCTGTAAAATCGAATAGGTACTATGTTAAGGTAGTGCATGTCGATGTTCCTCTGAATTAGGGAGTGCTATTTATACACCTCTGGAAATAAAAATCTGGGCTCAGAATCCAACTAGGTCCATCTGCATAAGTGGCCCCTGGGTGCTGTGATCAGGAGAGGGGGATGAACAAGTGAATTGAGATGTTGTCTCCTTCCCCACCTTAGCTTAAACCCCGTCCCACCCAGAAAGTTCTGTGACTAGACAGGAGTGTCAGACACTCAGATATGGAAGGAAATAGCTATGAAACCAGGTGCCATAAGTTAGATGGGCATATCTCCCTCTTTTCTCCTCTCCTCCCTCCTCTCTTCTCCCGTTCTCTATTCTCTTCTTTTACTCACAAACACATGGGGACATGTATTAGATGTCTTCAAATAATTCACAAAGAATGCATATTATGGAAAAATATGCATGGATTTCCAATTTTTCCACCATAATAAATTCATACTTTAATTTCATTTCTCCATGAACTTTTTAAAGTCTCCTCACACATACTCACAGTGCATGGAAAAGGAGTTATTTGAGACAAAATCCAGTGGTGTGGCGATTAAGGCAGCTGGATCCCACATGGTCAAATCCACTGTTCAAGTCTAGACCTAGTGGCTTGAAAAATATACCAGGCATGTGTGCATGCATGCTCAAAATCACCAAAGAATAGAGGAGATGGAATTGTAGGGATCCCCCTACTTTCTCACTTCTCTTTCTCTCTCTCTCTCTTTCTCTCTCTCTCTGGCAAGTGCAAGCATTCTATAGAAAATTTTAAAATTAATAAAACCAACAACCACAAAATAGAGTTACTTGAAAAATGCAAATAAATAATGAAGGGCGAGTTAGTTCTGCTTTCCTTTACCTTTGAACACCTTCTCCATCAACAGGGAATTTTTCAAGAAATATCATAGCGTTTTTCAACCCCATCAAGGTGCACTTAAAAACAAGTAACTATAAAATGTCTACTTGTTGTAAGTAAAAAAGGAACCTAAGGTCTTGGAGTCCATCCGCTACCGATTACAGAAATGTCTCCATTCACACTAACACCCAAAAAGACATGACAGCAACCACACAGGCGAGATCAAGAAATCCAGGCTGTGTTCATCTGTTTTTGCATTGCTGACAGAAATACCTGAGTTTGGATTGTGTATATAAAAAAACAGATATTCACAAAACTCACAATTCTGGTGACTAAAAAGTCCAAAGGCATCACAGTATGGCAGAAGGCAGAACTTTTAGAAAAGCTGAGTGTGGTCTGTATCCAAGTGGCTTCTGCCTGCCTCAGTTCTTCTTATTGACACCAGAACTCAGTCATGGGCACCCCATTCTAACAACGATCATGCCCAATGACCCCACCCTGAGGCACTATGAAAGAATTAAGTTTTCAATTAACATTCTTACAGTACAATCAGTTCCTGTCTATGAAGTTTTAGAGAATATCCAAATTCAAAACCATGAAACTTCGAGAGACAACCCATCAGCCAGATTAGACACAGACTTAATGCATCCTCTTTTACCTACATGGTTATAGGAACCCTAAGGTGTGTGCTGTCATGAGCATCTGAAGCCAGGGGAGCTAGGCGTCCTCAGGCCACAGTGGGTACACAGACATCTTGCTCCTTCCCTTGAATCGGGAAGGCAACACCAAGGCCTTCATCTGCTCTTACCTGCCCCTCGACTCCTCCACACCATACAAGAGCGCAGGGGCCACTCTGTCTTGCACTAGTGAGAGCAGAGGTCCCTCTTCCACTGCCAATTAAGTTTCTCCTCTAACTCCTCTCCTACATGTCTCTCAGGGCTCAAAGATTCCTTTAAGGTGATGATCACAGAGTATTAGACTGAAGTTAATTTAGAAACAGCTGTGGGTCATTTATACTTGACTTGTCCATCCTGGGAGCCAAAGGGAGTAGGCAAAAAAGGAAGACATTGGGACAGTTCTTGACACCTTTGCATCCAGATAGCACCATGAAGTCCTACAAAGAAGGGCTCTAAGAGTCAAATTTTAACATCAGAGAGCGGAGACATCTGGGGCACATGAGTTGTATCTCTCCTTGGTCCTAGGCTGATGGCATCGTATTCCTCAGTGCAATGATTCTTTTTATGTGACAAGGAGTTGGAGAAAGGGATGCTGAGCAAAGGAGTCCATATATTCTCCATAACTCGAATTACTACAATGAATTGCTCCATTACTCACCTTTGCACTAGACATTAATCACAAAAACAAAAAACTGCAGAGCCAGGAAGTTAGGCAGAATGTGCTTTTTCAACCTACACCCTGTGCCAAGTGGACGCAGCTGCAGTGAGGACTCTGTCAGGCCCCCTCTTCCCATCGTTCTTAAACCATTGTAAGAAGTTTGTGGGAGAAACTCACAGCACAGACCGAGACTGAGCTGGACCCTTGGGAAAGTCTCCCAAAGTCATTTACAAGGGCCACCTGCCTGCAGAGGACTGACTAGGTCCACGTCTGGATCCTGGTGCTTGCCATTCAACCTGCCTGTACAAGCACATGCCTAATTTTACCAAACTACTTGAATACCTGAAGTATTAAAACATTCTTAGGAAGGATTGTAATGTAGCCACAAAAAATAGAGTCACAGAAAGAGGTAAATTATTAAGGTAAAAAGCAAGTTGCCAAAAGAGACATGATAGTGATCACACTTGCCTGTATATATGTTTTAACAAATTATATAATATTTGAGGCTAGATGGCTGCACAGCAGTAACATACAATGTTCTGTGAGGCAGCCCACATGGGAAGGTTGCTGGTTCATGTCTGGAGATTTCTCAGAGGGTACCAGGCACCACACAAATACTCTGGAGGGAGGCTGTGAGGCCAAGACCCTGTCCATCTGTCTCTGTCTCACTCATAGAATAAGTAAAGAAACACACACACACACACACATAGTATTTATATATTTATGTATATATACATACATATATATATACATATATATATAGAGAGAGAGAGGGAGGGAGCACTTTATATATGTGGATATATATATATATGTACACACACACATAAAATGCTATGACCCATCAACCTATGGGAGACAGGTTAATAACGGAGTTTAAAACTAGAATATATCTTTAACATGACTTCCTAAAAGTGCTTCCCCCATGCTTTCTTGCGGCATAGTTCCAGGTCATGCAGAGACCAGGGACACAGGAGGGGAAGTGCAGAAGGTTGATCATCAGCCTCCTGCTCACAGGCTCGTCCATAAGCCTCATTGCCCTGCCATGTGGTTCCTTTACTTTCTTTGTTTTAGTTTTGCTGTAGGGCACATGCACTCGCAGGAGAGAGATGGAGAGAGAGGGAGAATAATAAATCACACCCCAGGGCTGTTGGCCATGCTGCATTCCCTTCTCTGCCATTCTCCTCTTGGGATTTTGGGCTTGCATGTACACACACCCAGTATAATTTTCAAGTCACCGGTCCAGGACTCAGACCACACAGTTGGCTATATGGGATTTAGCACTTTAACGTCCTCATCACATCCTGGCTTGTGGCTCCTTTTCACTGTACCCTGGGGCAAGGGACTGTGCCCTGGCTCCCTCTTCTCCAGTTCTGACACATCCCACAGTCATTTCTTGCTGTGTCTTTTTAACCCTCTACCTCTCTGCTAGGGAGTGGGCCTGGTTATCTAGTGCTCTTCACAAAGAGCACATTCCTCTCCTTCTACCGCCTTCCTCTGGGTCCCGGGGAAAATCTGTCTAAGCAGCAGCTCGTTCCTTCTCCACCCTCTGCAAAGCCCCTGAGATCTATCAGAGCCTTAGGTTTTGACAACAAGACCCAGGAACTCTTTACAGGTTTCTTTACATTCCAACTTGCCACCAAATTGACAAATTGCTTTAATGGGGTAAAAGAAAGAGAAAAGCATTTTAAAAAAATTAATAAATTTCTATAGGGGAAAAATGGGGGAAGATTATAGTATTTTGACTTGTTTATATATTTCATGTATTATTATTAATTTAAAAAATAAAGAATATGACATGAAATTTTTACTAAGAATTGAAAATATTCTCTCCCTCTGTCTATTGAAATATTTGTCCAATATTTATCAAAGCTTGACTGAACTATTATTTAGGAAAGAAGTGGCCAGATGAAGTGAAGCAAACCTACAAACACAATAGAAAATTACAGAAAATTGACAGGAAAATTTGAATTGAAAAAAGTTATCAGAAATTGTAACAATCTTTCTACATTCAGTATAGCCACAAAGGAATGTACATTTTAGAATGCTATTTGTTTTTAGTGTCTCCATCCCCAAAGCCTTCTCTTTCAAAAGCACCAGCAGTAATACTGATCATTGTTTTTGTCTGACTTTGAGAATTTGTCATGCAACAAGCACTGTTCAAAGTCCTTAAAATAATAGTTTATTTAAGTATTCCAATAACTTTAAGAGATGGCACTTTAATTATCATTATTTTATAGTTTAAAAAATTATAATCACTGTAATTCACCTGGCCAAGGAGAGTCTTCAGCACTGTCAGGGTGGACAGCACCTTTCCTTCCCTGCCCCCAATACTTCACTGTTGCACACACTTTGTAATCAAACCTACAGTTCTCTGCCTGCCTCCACCCTGAAATCTGATTCATTTATAATTGGAAAGAATAGAGATGATTGAGAAGGAGGGATCTAAGGAGAGAGAAGAAACATATAGGGAGGAAGGTTGCCTGGTAGTGGCCCCCACATAACCCTTCTGGCTAAAACTGAGCCTCTGTTTGCTTCAGGGTACAGACCAGTTGCTGGAGGGCATATCGTGATAGGTGCCTTCCTGGGCCTCTGGGCACAAACAGAATAGAAAACCTGTGACACAGCCCCAAAGATTTTCTTTCTTATCTGTATACATAGCCCAACTTTGCTATGAGTGCTGCTTCAGGAATGCTGGGAAGAAGCACCCTTAGCATTGACATTGGCGTTCTTGCAGTGGGCTCCCTTGGCAGCAGCATTAGGGGAGCTAGTAAGGAAACCGGTCACTAGCAATCAGCCCAGGAGAAAAGGAGCCCAGTGGCTGTGTCACAGAGGCTTCGAGGCATAGTGCTTTTGGTTACGTTTTGTACCTATTCAGATGGTACAAAAACAAGCAAACAAACAAAACACTTAAACATACACAGGGGAGATGGACAGGAGAGCATTGTTGACCTGGCTCCTCTACACAGGCCAGTTTAGATGCAATGTGGATTGTATTTGCTGACCTTGCCCTCAGTTCTAAGCTCAACACATTAGGCAGGATGTTACAAGCTAGAGTGTTTCCACAGACAGGTAACCAAGCTGAGAACATCCAGGTGAGGAGCAATCAAAGACATTCTATACTTTCTTTTTTTTATTTTGGAGAGGTTTTTGCTACGGCGTGTGCACTTGCCAGAAAGACAGAGAGAGACAGAGATAAAGAGACAAAAAGTGAGAAATTACCCTCCCTGGGGGGATGACCACACCATAATCCCTTCTCCTCCATTCTCTTCTCAAGATCTTGGGCACACACGTACACACACCCAGCATGAGCTTAAGCCACCGGATCTGGGACTCAAACCTCAGTTGACTACATGGGAGTCTAGGGACATAGCCATTACGCTAACTGCTGGTCCCGACATTCTATGCTTTCAACCTGAAAAAGAAAATATGTTTAAAGAGAAAATATTTAAATTCTGTAAATATTTAAAAGGCTATCAAGTGGAAGATTAATTTAATTTTCCTAATTAATTCCAGAGAAGAACTTGGGACTTGGGGAAAGTTTGTGAGAAGATAAGCTCCAGATGAAGATGACATTCTTACATTCTTATTATTCCAGCTGTCCAACAAAGCAATAGGTTGCCTGTGTCTGGAAGGGTTGAACCCATAAGAAAATGGCTCTATGCCTATGATGACATAGCTGACACTCACATATTACCTTAGAGGTTCGACTGGATTACTGTGTAGGCACTTTCGATGCTGAGATTGAAAATCTGAATAGGTTGGAAACCTGATTCTTAATTCTTAAGGATCCGATTTAGGCATCAGTGTTTTTAAATCTCTAGAAACCATTGATTACATTCAAAACTACCTTCACATAAATTAAACCTAATGAATGGGGTGTTACCATAAAGTGTGCAACCAACAAGACAGTTGTGTTCTGGAATGTCCTATATAGTCAATGTGAACTTGACAAAACCACTTGAACTCTCTGAGTGTCAAGGTCTTCGTCTGTAAAATGGCGTCAATGGTAAGAAGAAAACATCCTTGATAATGGGACTAATAAAATACCAGCCATTGAAGCACTCTGAATGCTCCCCAAAAGTCAGCACTAGCTCTTGGAAAATTGGGGAGTCAGATAGAAGGTTTCCCTTGATGCTCTCACTTGGCATTTCCACACTTCAACAGCATCTTC
>NW_006159784.1:1107754-1116423 GCF_000334495.1 Tupaia belangeri chinensis
CTTGGCATTTCCACACTTCAACAGCATCTTCTCTCCCATGGCTTTGCCCCCTTTTCTTCCAGTTCTCCCCTGTAACAGAGAAAAATAATCCGGAAAATTCCTTGGTAGAAAAACATGATAGGCTTTCTTATATTCAGCCTTTCAGACAAATTAAGATTTTTTTTTTTAAACAGATATCCCTTGTGCAAAGGCAATGCTCAACTCAGTGATCGGGAATACAAATTCCGTGGTTCCCAAGTATGGAATTTTACACTTGGACAGAGAAATCTTCTTGGCATGGTTCAAAGAGTCAGGTGGATTATCGGTTTATTTTTAATGTGGAGCTGAGATTTTTTTTTCTCTCCTTTACTCAGCTTCCAATTGAAGAGTAATTGAATAAAGCAGCATCCAGCATCACTTCTGAATAAATGCACCTGCAGGAGTCGGCCTAACAAACCTGATTTTCCAGCCTGCTTGGCCAAAACTATTATCACCTAAGATATTACTTACATGAAATACATTCTCTGTTAAAACAATAATCAGTATTAGACACCTGCCACCTTCCCAGGCAAATCCTGTAATATACTGAGACCTGAGAGCTGATAAAATGTGGAGAGAAAGCCTTCTCGGCTTGGTTCATCACTCACATAGGCTGACTACGGGGTAGGGGAGAGAACAAAGGAAAGGGTGGTCACTAGGAAGGTCAGCTGAGGAGCAGGTCATGATACAGTTCTGCTCTCTCCCACCTCCATTTCATGTGTGTGTGTGTGTGTGTGTGTGTGTGTGTGTGTGTGTATGTGTATGTGCGTGGCTATTAGCATAACGACCCATGAAACTCATCCATCAGAGTTGTACTTCAAGGAGAATCATTATTAGCGAAAGAAGGGTTTGGGGTTGTTGAGATGCTCCTCTGAGACATTTGAATAGCCAGCACTGATCACAGAAAGACTGAGTTCCACCTCATGCTCTGGGACAGCAAACAAAAATCTCTAGCTTTGAGTACTGCAAACAATTTGATATAACAAAACCAGAAAGCAGGGAGGATAAAAAAAAGAAAAAAAAGAAAAAAAAGAAAAAAGAGACACCCCTGAAGGGAAGAGACTCCCTAACACCCGTCCGAAGCCTCTCTTCTGTGTGTTTGTGACTGCCTCCTATTAAGATGGTGTTTATCTGTTAACTGCAAATGCCTGGCCTCATAGGCAGTGGGATTTAATGTAAGGTCCCACTCACTGTGGAAGAAAACAAGTCTTTTGAGCAAGAGACTTAGTAGGTTTGAACAAGTGCACTAGTTCTTGCTGTATGACCCGTGGAAAGTTCCATAATTTTCTGGAGTCTCTTTTGTTTCCTCTGTAAATGTAAGGAACATTTTGTAAGAGTTAAGCCCCAAACGAATGGTTTAATATTACCAAATTCATCCCAAAATATGTATTGACTACTGATTGCAATTGGTATCTGGCATTCCGTATCTCTGTACTATTTTTCATTATCAAAATGATGATTTTTTTTGGTGAAATGCCAAAAATTCTAATTTATAAAATTAAAATAGAACAATCTGAAGTATATTTGCAAAGTTATATAGGGTATTACATTATTAATTTGAATAATTTAGAAGGCATTCTTTATTTCCACAAGTGAAAGAAAAATGTCAGTGAACAAAGCAAAACTCACTGTAAGAGTAATTCCCACTTTGCATCAGAGACTTCTGTGTAAGTGGAATATGTATGCAATTGTGTTAAAATTGATACATGTACCTCTGCACTAGAATCACTATCTATACGTTATGTAACAAAGAAAACAAAGACATACCAAATTAGTCCTCTTTAAAACAAAACTCTCAGTTGATAGGGGGAAATCACCTCCCAGGAGGGATGGCCAGCCACAATCCCTTCTCCTCCATTTTCCTTTTGTAATTTTTGGCATGCACACATATGCACCCAGCATGAGTTCCAAGCCACCAGGTCCAAGACTCAAACCACTGTCAGTCACATAGAAATCTAGCAACTTAACCACTACACCACCTTGCCACCTGCTGGACCCAAGACTGCATTTTCTAAAAATTATAAGTTCAAGACAATCTCAAAATGTTTAAAGCAAGCAAGGAAGGCCGGCCCTATAGCACAGCAGTTAGGTACAACACAGAGGAAAGCAGTTTCCACATAGCCAACCAGGGTTTGAGTCTCATCCTGGGTGGCTTGGAAACACACCCCAATCCAGGATATATGCATGCCCAGGATCCTGCTATGATAGATAACTGGAGGAAAAAGGATAGTGGCATGCGGGCCCCATGGGATGGGGTATTTTCTCTCCCCCCTACCCCCATTTCTCTCTTTTGTACATACACCATGCACTCTAGCATTAAAAAAAAAAAAAGTTTAAATTTGAAAAAAAGAAGGGAAAATTGATTGACAATAAAGGAGTCAGGAGAAAATGTTACAATTAGCATGTATCTATCTCCTCTCCACACCTTCATCTCCTGTAAGGTTAAATATATATATATATATATACACATATATATGGTTAAATATATATATAGATTCTATATAAATGGCATAATTCTATATGCATATAACTTATATATATATATAAACTTATTACATTTTCAAGATACATATAAAACTTTATTCACTGTAGAATTATGCCATTTATATAGAATGATGAACACAAACTCTCATATATTCTTTAAAGATACGTAATACACAGAAGTACCAAAATATGCATGTAAGCTACATGTACTAACTTCATATTAGTGCTTGCCTAAAGATGGAGGCAGAGGAGAAGGGATGAATAAACATTAAGTTTTAAAGGGCCAGCAGGTGGTGTGGTGGTTAAGGTGCGGGACTCCCACATAGCCAACCACGGTTTGAAGTTTCTCACTTTCCTTCCTCTTTTCTTTCTCTGTCTGCCTCTCTCTGGTGAATGCGTGTGTACCATTGCAAACAAAATAATAATAATAATAATTAATACAATTAAATAAATAATATTTTTTGTTGTTGTTGGTTAAAAATTTTTGCACAAGGAACCTGCAGTTGATGTAATGGCTATGTTGCTGGACTCCCATGTAGTCAATCGTGGTTTAAGTCCCAGACCTGGTGGCTTAGACTCATGCCGGGCATGTGTGCATGCATGCCAAAGATCCTGAAAGGAGAACAGAGGAGAAAGGATTGTGGCATGACCGCAATCACCCCTGGGGGAGTGATTTCTCACTTTCCCTCTCTCTCTCTCTCTCTCTCTCTCTCTCTCTCTCTGTCTTTCTGGCAAGCACACACACACCCTATAGCAGAATCCTCTCAAAAAAAAATGTTTGCACAAAATTCAGTTTCAACAACTCAATGACACTGTTAACATGCTTTGTTCTTATTTTTAATATGTTTAAAATGCTTTTAATCATTTAATTTTCTATTTTAAAATTAAATTTTATTACTTTTTATTTAATTTTAGTTCTTATATCATACCACTTCATTACATTTATTTTATTGGCTAATAATTTAAATTAGAAAAGGAATACTGATCCTTTACATTTTATTATATTTTACCTCATGATTTATAATATATTTTCATATTTAATATTTGAAATAAGTTAAATATTGGGTTGTCAAGAAGGTCATGATGCGTTTTTGCATGGAAAAACACATCATGACCTCCCTGACAATCTAATGTTTGGCTTAAGTGGTTTTTTGAATTCTGAATATTTTTATATAATATGGTGTTTAAGATACTTGAGGATTACATGATATAAAGATTTTAGTGCTGGTGCTGATATTTTGCCTCAGAGTTGTAATCATCATTATTTACTGCCTTTATGTGTCAGGCTCATAAAGTTATGAGAGGACAATAATGAGCAAGATACTTAAGAGTCTACTAGTTTTATATATATATATATGAATGAAAATAAAGAAACTTACTATAAAAGTCCAGTGGTTTTTATTTTATTACCATTTTTTTGTATTGCATTTAATCATATATATTTAAAGACATACAGTGTATAACGTTTTTTTGGTCATACTGATTTTGAAACTATGCCATGGGCCACATTTAGGGCCCATGGTCCCCTTGCTCCCCACTGCAAATTTCTATTTAGAAGTCCTTTGGTGGGGGGTTGTGGGGGGAGGAAGTTAAGAAGTATTAGGTTCTTCCAAAATTATCTGCTTGGTGTTCATTTATGGATGTGTAGCTAGCATTGGAACAATTAGGAAATCCTAAGGGAGCTTAACATTTAAGAGATCTTGATGAAGTTTTTGGATAAAGTCATGCTAGCAAGAATAGGATCAGCAATGGAGTCTGAAAAGGAAAGAGAGTTGCTTAGTCACCTGGGCAATTAGAACACAGGATAAACATAAGGTGAGCTGGTTTTTCACCTAAGCTTGGGGGTGGGGGGGCTTTTTGTTTATTTGTTTGTCTTCCGTACAAGAGCAACTTAGTTATGGAGCAAGATAGTTTGGGTTGTCTAGGAGACAGTAACATGAGGAAATGTGATTAATCTGGGAGGAAAGTATAAGAAGGCAAAAATCAGCACCATGATGAAAAGAGTCTTGAAATTATTTAACTAGAGCTGTTGTTCATTTTTTTCTGTCTGTAACAAATGCAAAAAAAAAAAAAAAATCGGTATTAACCAAGAGCTGCCACATCACACCATTGAATGTACCAGCCCATTTCTCCTCTGCTGACTGGAGTCGCTACTTTATGAAACACTCAGCTTAGTAAGCCAACACCGAAACAGAACTAGTAAAGAATTCTAAATACGATTCATTTTTAAATTAATTTTAGTGTGTATTTAAGGTTTGCAAAAAGATGGTATAAGACACATAACATATTAAAATCGTGATGGAGGCAAGCAGCGATGGCCTGATGGTAATGCAATGTGCCACGCTGCACCCACAAAGGAGGGCCCCAGGTTTGCATCCCAGAGTCTCCTCAGGTATGCTGAGCACATGCAGGTGCCCATAATGAGAGTCGGTTGACACTGGGGGTGGATTGCAGGGAGGACCCTGCTGGGAGTTCCTCTCTCTCGCTATTTCTCTCTCTCTGATGGAAGGAAATAAAAAAATTAAAAGAACACCAAAATTTTAAAAATGGTTTACTATAATGGAACAAATTTATCCATCATCTTACAGTAACTACCTCTGCCACCACCCAGTGTCAAGAGCAGCTGTAATTTATGCATTTAGCATATGTATATGATGAAGAATATGCTAAATACCTTCATTTGATTCTTACATAATGTCTACATGTATCAAAGCATCACCTTGTACTTCCTAAGTAAGTACAGTTACTATGGGTCAATAGAAATCAAATTTTAAAAAAATTAATCCTGAATACAATACACTATTATTAACTATAGTTCTCATTCTGTACATTAGCTCCTTCTACTCGTTCATCCTACATATTTGCTACTATGCTACTGTGTATCCTTTGGCCTTCACCTCCCCATTTTCTCCCCTTCCCAATCTTGGTAACCACTCTTTTACTCTATAGACATGTCTAAAATATTTATTCTTGGCAATCATAAAATCATCAAAAAAGCCCACAAATTGCTTCCTTGATATTTACCAGATAGTGTTGGATTCTTTGCTTTAGCTAATAGAATTTTTAAAATGCTTTTATACAATAATGGTTTATATGTATAGGGGTACAATATGTTTTGACAGTACAAGGATATGTTGTGTGGTGATGTATTCAAGACAATTAACTTACCCATTATCTCAACCCTTTGTTATTACTTGAGTTGAGAACATTCGAAATCCTCTCTTTCAGTTACTTGGAGATACATAGCAAGTTGTTACCATCTGTATTCTCTCTGTCTTCTGACAATAGAAATTATTCCTTCTATCTATCTGTAATTTTATTCCTGCTAATCAACACCCTTCTATCCTTCTATCCCTTTTCATCCTTTCCAGCCTATAACAATCATTCTTCATCCTTCTTCATCCATGAGGTCATTTTTTTACTTTCCACATATGAAGGAGAATGTGTGGTATTTCTCTTTCTATGCCTGACTTATTTCACTTAACATAATGTCCTCCAGGCTCTTTCATTTAACATCAAATGACAAGATTTTATCCTTTTTAATTGCTACATTAGTAATGTTGAGCATTATTTTTATTTGTATATCTTCTTTTGAGAACTGTTTATTCAGATTATTTGCCAATTTTTAAATTTTTTTGGTTTTGTTTCTTGGAAGATTCCTCATGGCTCCCGTGAACTAGTTTTTTCAGGGTATAAGAGAAATGAAGACTTTCTACTGATAATTCAGCCTCCAGCAAACAAGCTAGCGTGGTAGGGAGCTCCTCTGGCCTTCTATCTCTTTTATTGTTTCTTGTTTCTCATTTGTTTGAATTCCATGTATAGTCTTTTTATTATTCTTTTGTCAGGTGGATGGTATGCAAATACTTTCTCCCATTCTGGGGGTTGTTTCTTCACCCTGTTGATAGTTTCTTTAAACAGAAACTTTTCAGGCTGATACAATTCCGTCTATTTTTGCTCATGTTGCCTGTGCTTTTGAGGTTTTATTCATGAACTCTCTGCCAGTACCAATGTCCTGAAGTGTTTCCTCTATGTTTTCTTCCAGGAGTTTCAGAGTTTTGGGTTTTATATTTAAGTCTTTAATCCATTTGGAATTGATTTTTGTATCTGGTAAGAGGTACAGGTCTACTTTCATTCTTCTGCATATGGATGTCCAGTTTTCAGTTTCATTTATTGAAGAAGTTCTCTCTCCCAATGGATGCTCTGGCACCTTTGTTGATAATTAACTGGCAATATATATGTGGATTTATTTCTGGGTTCTCTGCTTAGTTCCATTGGTCTATAAGTCCACTCTTTTTCATCAAAGTAGAGATATAAATAAGTACTTCTAGAACATTTATTTTCCTTAACAGTTAAAATATTTCTTTAATAAAATGTATAATTTTACATTATTCATTATCTTAGATACTGTTATTTTGTAGAGAAAAATGTAACTGTCTCTAATATCATCAATCCTAAATTTAATTAGGTCTAAATTCATGGAACCAGAAGCACCTCTATTGGTCAGCTTCATCAAAATGTACCTCAGTTGAGGGAACCAGCAGTTAGCATAATGGCTATGTCGCTGGACTCCCACGTAGTCGACCGCGGTTCACATCCCGGACCCAGTGGCTTAAAACTCATGCTGGGCGCGTGTGCGTGCGTGCCCAAAATCCCAGGAGGAGAATGGAGGAGAAGGGATTGCGGCGTGACCATCCCCCTCGGGGGGTGATTTCTCGCTTTCTGTCTCTATGTCTCTCTGCCTAGCGAGCGCACGTGCCCTATAGCAAAAACCTCTCCAAAAAAAAAAAAAAAGTACCTCAGTTGAGAGTTGTCCTGTGCAGGTCACAGCCGTCTCAGGGCAGATCTCATCTAATGTCTGCTGAGGCATGTCTCCCCTTGGCTTGACTATCCTAGCAGGCCACATATGTTCCCATGACCATAGGGTGGCCTGTGGCTTTGTTGGACTGATTTCACAGTTGACTTTCTCTCTTCTCCATCTTGTTTTTGTCCACTTCTTTCCACAGATGTTGACATCAATATCCACCACAAAAAAACTCCCTCTCAGTATCTGCTTCTGCTTCTGCCCTGTGATAAAAAGAGAGCAAATGAGTGAGCCATTGGAGAGAGGTTCAGAAATTTATCTATGACTTGTATTTCAGCTTTCACTCTGTCAGAGAGTGAGGAGTAGAGAGCAGGTTTGGTCTGATTCACATTTGAAAGGATCCCGCTGGCTTCTGCATTGAGAATGAACTGGAAAAGAATGGAGGAAAATAAGTAGGTGCAGGGGAAGAATAGCACTAATGTAGAGGAAAGATGATGGTTGGGACCAGGCAGCAGTGAAGGGAAAGAAGGGGCCAAGTGCTGGGACTCTGCATATATTTTGAAGGAAGAGCCACAGAACTTGCTGATGACCTGAATGTGGTCTGGGAGGGAAGAGAAAAGTCAGGACAATTAATCAACTTTGGACTGAGGACTGAAGTAGCAGAGCTGCCCTTTACCAAAATAGAAAGATGAGAAAGTGGGTTTATTGCAGATTAGGAGTTTAATTTTGAGCTTGTGAAAACTGCGATGCCTTTGTGCATGCCCAAAGTCCCAAAAGAAGAATAGAGGAGAAGGGATTGTGGCATGGCCATACCCCCTGGGGGAGTGATGTCTTGCTTTCTGTTTCTCTGTCTCTCTCTGTCTCTCTGGCCAGCATGTGTACCCTTTAGCAAAAATCTCTTTAAAAAAATTTTTTTAAAAGAAATCAATGGGGAGGTCATATTATTATTATTATTATTATTATTATTATTATTATTATTGAGAGGTTTTTGCTATAGGGTGTGCACACTCTCCAGAAAGACAGAGACAGAAAGTGAGAAACCACATACCCCTCCCTAGGAGTGATGACCACACCACAATCCCTTCTCCATTCTCCTCTCAGGATCTTGGGCATGAATGCATACGTGCAAGGCATGAGCTTAAGCCACTGGGTCCGGGATTCAAAATGCTGTCAACTACATGGGAGTCCAGCGACATAGCCATTACACTAACTGCTGGTCCCGAGGTCATTTTATTTCAGAGATGTTTATTCTCAGAAGCCTAATATTTCTCTTGAACTGTCAAAATAGAAAATAAATGATTTCTACAAGGAACTAGTTTTACTAGACATCACATGAACTAAATGCACAAGGCACATGGTCAAACAT
>NW_006159784.1:1116435-1142003 GCF_000334495.1 Tupaia belangeri chinensis
AGGGAAAGAAAAGAAGAAATATACCAAGACAATAGGGATTGCATGTCATCACCTTGCCTACTGACCAAGGTGTTCAGGTTTACAGTAGCTGCAATAGTGCCTGATGCTGAGAAGCAAAGGGCATAGCTTTGACTCTGTTCCCTAGGTACTTTTCCTTAAAGCAACATGCCGAGAGTAAGATCTCTGAATTTTTTTTAAGTTATTTATTTCTTCCATAAAGAAAGAAACAGAGTGAAATAGAGAGAGACAGACACCCCCAACTATGTCTTGACACCACTGTTCAATTCTAGCTTCAACCAACACGAACCACAGGCACATGCCCATGTGCAGAGCGAGGCCCCGGGACACAAACCTGGGGCTTTCCCACACAGGCCCAGCTGTGTTACCTCTCTACCACCCATCCACCCATCTGGCCCATCAGTCCCTTTATCTTGATTTAAATAACGTTTATCAATCAAGTCATAGTTTAACTTTTGTCATCACTAGGAAAAACAAGTTGTGGATCACGTGAAAATGAAGTCGTCTCTACTTTCAATGAGCAATTAACATTAAGAAAAGTGACCAGCAGGTGGCTTGGTAGTTAAGCCACTGGACTATCACACATGGCTGACCATGGTTTGAGTCCTAGACCTGGTGGCTTGCTTATTCGCTTTCTCACTTTCCCTCTCTCTCTCTTTCTCTCTCTCTCTCTGTGTCTCTCTCTGGTCGAATTAAAATAAATTAATAAAATTAAATAAACAATTATTTTTTTAAAAAGTGACCATGGAACTCTGAGAATTCATTCTAATTAAAATAGAAGGACAGGCTCACATACTTTTTTATAACAATCTCTCTCTCTTTCTCTCTCTCTCTCACTCTCACTCTCTAACCACCTGCATTAGAGAGAGGTAAAGGCCAGGTGCAAGGGTTTGTGAAAATACTTTCTTAGGCCAGCCCCATAGCCTATTGGTTAAAGAAGCTGGAGCCACACCAACAACTGTGGTTAAAATCTCAGCCTCTGCAGCTTGTGAAAAAAAAAAAAAAAAAAACACTGGTTACATGTGTGTATGTGTGCCCAAAATCACGATGGGATCAAGAAATGGAGACAAGACTGTAGCATAACCATGCCCCACTGGGCATACTTTCTCCCTCTCCTTCTCTGTCTGTCTCTCTCTCTTTTTTTCTCCATGTCTCTCTAGTGAGCACACATGCCCTCTGACAACTGAGGAAATCTTTCCTTAGCTCTGTGTTTCAGAAACTTAATGCACAGTTGAATTGCATAGAATACTGTTAAGTACAGATTCTGAATGAATAGGATTTGGAGTAGGGTCTGCATTTCTGCATTTGTGACAAGCTCTACAGTTGTGATGGGTGAGCTGATATTACTGGTCCTCACTCTCCAGTAATGATGCTTTAGTTAACATTACCTGATTAAAGTTTAAATTGACCACATGGGAGAGGAAAACCCCTGCAGACACTTATACTCGCAGGAAGATCTTACACATAGGTGTATGTTCACAGAGAAGGAAGACTTGATTGTAAGCAGAAATAGTCTAAATGAATATGGCCTATTCAAACCTGAGGAAACCAGAGCAAAAAAAGGCATTAAATTTTAGATTAGAAACTATCAAGCAGGACCAGCAGTTAGTGTAATGGCTATGTCACTGGACTCCCATGTAGTCAACCACAGTTCGAGTCCTGGATCCTGTGGCTTAAACTCACGCCAATTGCGTGTGCATGTGTGCCCAAGATCCTGAGAGGAGATTGGAGGACAATGGATTGTGGTATGGTCATCCCCTCTGTGGGTGATTTCTTGCTTTCTGTCTCTATGTCTCTTTCTGTCTTTCTGGTGAGCGCACATACCCTGTAGCAAAAACCTCTCCAAAAAATTAAAGAAAGAAAGAAAGAAGAAAGGAAGAAAGAAAGAAAAAGAAAATATAAAGCAATAATTGGAAACTATAGATCACTCTGTTAAAATGGTACCTAATTATAGACAGATTTTTTTTTTTAGAGGTTTTTACTAGAGGGTGAGTGCACTCTCCAGAAAGACAGAGACAAGGAGGCAGAAAGCAAGAAATCACTCCCAAGGGGAGATGGCCATGCCACAATCCTTTCTCCTCCATTGTCCTCTCAGAAATTTGGGCACACATGCACACGCACCTGGCATGAGTTTGAGCCACTGGGTCCAGGACTTGAACCACGATTGGCTACCTAGGAATCCAGCAGCATAGCCATTATGCCAACTGCATGTCCCATATACACAGATCTTAATTATTTCTTTAAATTTTACAAACTAATTTAATTTGTTCATACCATTTAAGGGTAATGTTTATGCTGGTTTTTAATAGTTTACATAAAGGGTTTCAGAATTATTTTTTAAAGAATAATTAGTTAAGGATGTTTTTCATCCTATCCTTGATTCAATTGTCTAAATTATTTGTAATCCTGGCAGCATATTATAACCTGTAAACCCTTAAAAGTACTGATTTGTGGGCCCAACCATGGTAGAAGAAGCAGGAGAGTACTGCTTTACGGTGACTGAGGTCACACAAGAGGCCCAAGTTCAATTCCTGGGCCAACCCAAAGAGGCCAAGCCTGCACACACCTGTGATCCTAGTTAGCTGAGAGGCTGGGGCAAGAGGACCTCAGTAAGACCCTGACCACTCCAGTCAAAACTATAGATATAGATATAGATATAGATATAGATATAGATATAGATATAGATATAGACATATATATATATATATTATACATATATATACACACACACACACACACATATAAATACACAAAATTTATATATATATATGTGTGTGTGTATATATATATATATACATATGTGTGTGTATGTATACATGTAATGTAAACACATGCACACATATAAACAAAATTGCTTCTTTCTGATTTCACCCTAGAAGATATGTCATTACTTAAGGATACTCTGAGCCTTTGTAAATTTTAAGTCTCACTAAGTGATTCTAATGTGCCACCCAGAGTAGGAACTGATGAATTTCACCAAACCTAGGAGAACTAGGGAGCTCTATGAGACCTAAGGAAGCACCATCCTCCCAGTAGCAGAATATCAATAGTAAATGTCTTCTGGAGACTAGTAAACCCTAACTGATAAAGTTATAACAAACATCATAATGGATTGACCAAATCCTTTGATCTCAGAAAACTTCCAAAAACCTAACCACTTCTCTTTCTCTTTTCCACTTTTCCAAATCAAAGTCTTCAAACAGATTATTTTTAAGCAGTTTCAAAAGGCTCCCACTGAAATAGAAATGCTGGTAGTTTCCAGCAGATATCAGAATGAAACTGATGTGAAGAACTACTCTTGAATATCAGAGTTACCTACAGTGCTATAAAATATACAGGAGGAGAGAAGGAAGGGAGGGAGGGAGGGAGGAAGGAAGGGAAGGAGGGAGGAAGAAAAGGAGGAAGGAAGGAAGAAATGGGAGGAAAGGAAGGAGGAAAGAAGGAAGAAAAGAAGGAAGGGAGGAAAGGAGGGATAAAGGAAGGGAGGAAGGAAGGGAGGAAGAAAGAAAAGGAGGGAGGGAGGAAGGGAGGGAGGACAGTAATCTCCTTTAATATAATATTCTATTTTTCTCCTATGTATCAGTTTTGAGCAAAAATACTTCAAAAGAGCAATTTTATGGGCATCTGTCTCTAAATATGAGACTAAAAGTAAAAGGATAGATTTTAAGATGACTTTTTTCTTCCCTTTGGACTTCAGGGCCACAGGGTGCAAACTCCATTCAGACGGGACATTAGGAGCGTACCATAGAGGTGAGCCCGCTGGATTTGTTGACAGTAAGAACAGTAAGGTGAAGGAGATCTCATAAAATCTCCATGTGACTTTGTTTATTTCCTTCTGTCCTCCAGCCACTGACAGCACCCCTACATCCAACCAGCATTTTAGAAAATATGTTCTCCTAAACAACAGGAAAATTTGGCAAGAATCAGCAAATGGCTTGGAGCAGATCTACCTCACTAACTGGAAAAAAATCCATCACCTTTATATACAAGGGGCAGCACAGTTCCGTGGCATTATCTGGTTCTTCTATCTGTTATCCAGGAAAACAAGAATTTGCCTTTTGATCATGGAAAACCCAGTGATAACCTAAAATGTAACCCTTACCCTTTCTCTTTGATTTTTTTTCTCTTTTGGCTTTAAACAGATGATCAAAGTATGGTATAAGAAGGATTAACCAAAATTGATCCTTGAGGTTTACACTGGGTTTCTGGCCAAGGAGCCAGTATGGCCCTGGACTCCCCCTCCTTCTGTACCAGGATTCAGTAGCCCAAGCACAACAACAGCAGTGACCCCTGGCAAGAGGCAAATAAACTTCTGTGGGCTTGAGATCACCTGGTGCCTGGCAACCAACTTTCTAGAATACTTTCTGAAAGTTTGGCACCTATTTTCAGACTAATCAACATCCAAGTAGTCTGGTTTTCCAGCCCCTGACAAAATGATTATTCCAGCTCTCTATAAAAAGGGAACATGGGCCAGCCAGTAGCAGAGAGGTTAAAGTGGCTGGATCCCACATGGCTGACAGCACAGATTGAGTCCCAGATCCAGCAACTTGAGAAACACACTGGTATGTATGCATGAAAGACAGAGAGAGGAGAAAAACCCCAAAGGTAGGGATATATGGGGGAAAGGAATTGCAGTGTGACCATCCCTACAGGAGAAGCATTTCTCTCTCTCTCTCTCTCTCTCTCTCTGTCTCCAGCAAGCACATGCCCACTTTAGCAACTTGGGGAAAAATAAAAAGAAAAGAAAAGAAAAAGGCACAGCAGGGAGGCAATGTCTCTTTCCCAGAACAGAAACTGACCATGCACCAGCAAGCTTCGTCCACAAGTAAAAGGAGTACCAGAGGACCTCTGCCTTCTTTCTCTGACCCCAGCTTATCTTTGCTCGGCTTCCTCATACATCTGAGCTCAGCTGGTCGCTGGATGACCCAGGAGGGCCTTACTCACAAGTCTGGTACTTGACTAGCTTTTGACCAGATGCCGCCATTCACTTCCACAAGACTCCTTGCTCACATTAGACAGGTGCTTTTGTCTTTCACCACAGCCCTAAACAAAATATTGCAGACCTGCTGGGTCAAATGATAGTGCACACTGAACTTTAAGCCAGAATTAAGCATCAAAAACTTATATGTCACCACATGGTGACCACAGCACTAAACTCTGTGACCGTGAGCACAATACTGTGACACTAGGCACAACCAACAACAACAACAACAAAAAAAGATAGAAATGTATGTTCACACAGTTCTGGATGCTGAAAGGCCATGATGAGGTATTGTTTCTTCTGAAGATTCTCTTCACATATAGATGAGCATCTTTACACTGTGCCTTTTTTTTTTTTAATTTACTAGAGAGCACATGTGCTTGTAGAGAGGTGGGGGAACAAGAAAGCACCCCCCCCCCATAGGAGAAAACTATGTCACAATCCCTTCTCCTTCATTCTCTTTTTGAGATTTTTGAGCACTCACACCTGGCATGCTTTTTAAGACACTGGGTCCAAGATTTGAACTTATGGTTGGTCATGTGAGATTCAGCTGCCTTAACCACTGTGCCTCCAGCTGACTCAAACCTGTGTCTTCATATGGTCTTTTATCTGTGTCCTAATATCCTTTTCCTAGAAGGACACCAATCCTGTTGAATTAGGACCCACTCTAATGACCTTATTTAACCTTACTTGCCTCTTTAAGGAGCCTTCTCCAAATACAGTCCCATTCTGAAGTCCTGGAGTTTAGATCTTCAACATATGAATTTCAGAGAGACATGGTACAGCCTATAACATGGACTTATGTACATGTTAGTCTCCAAATCTTAAATATCACAAAAGAAAAAAGTCACAGTATCCAAACTTTATTTTTAGTTCAAGGTGTTTATTTTATGATACTTACTTGATATTTTTAATAGTGTAGTACTCTACATACAGTGAAGAAACATTTAAAACAAGTGTAGAATACACTGTATTGTACAAATTTTTACCAAAAGTTCACAAATTGCTTTTAACTTTTAAAACCTCTGCTTGTGTTTTATTTGCTAATTTCCATCAGCCAAAGCTAGACTCAAGACCAGAGTTAATGTGAGGTGGTGCTACCAAAGGAGGTACTACCAAAGGAGGGGAATTATTTGTGTCCACTTTTGCAGTCTACCACATGTTGTGAGGGAAACAGGTAAGAATTTTCCTAATACTGGCCCTGGATAATTCACACACACCCCCCCATGGGTAGAGTTTACATACCTCTTACCAGAAATAGAACTCTCAGTATAGAGAAAATTATATTAATGAGCTATAACTTATTACAGTGTCAATATAAAAAGCGTTACACAACCTCCTTATAAAATAAGAAAAGCAATTTTCACTTATCTTCTGAGATCATATGTGAAAACTCTGGAAGAAATGCATTCTGTTAGTCCTTCAGTGGAAAATTTAGTACATTGACCAAAATTCAAGATATCTGAGCACAAATTATGTGGAGATTTTGAATCGATGCTAAGTAACTAATAAAGATATGTTGCCTTAGATGTTGACTGCCCTCTGACATTTCTCCACATGCTGCCTTTTAAGAAGATACTTCTGAACTCAGCCTAAGCCTTTCAAGTGACATTGCTGACTGTCACTGCTAAGTCTCTGTCAAGCTAAGCTCTCTGTCCAGTGGTCAGTAAATAGCATAAGATTTGCACAGTCCATTTGCTCCAACTCAATTTGACTTGTGTCACAATCTTCAGAGCTTCCAAGAACCAATGAGCACAGTAAATGAGTTTTTGTAATAAACGCCTCATAGGAAAGAACAAGGTCAGACATCTATCTGCATCCTCCCCAACCTTTTAGGACACAGCTCTAGTCCTTCCAAATCCCAGGAACTTTCTCTTATCATCCTCAACCACACTGATCTCTACTTATTTTGAACTTCAGTAATGATCTATTGATTTAATCAGATTTAATAGGGAACAAGCAAAACTCTGTTCGTTTTTTCTTACCTTTCCCCATAAGCTTGATCAGCATAGTCATTCTTTACATCTTTTTGAGAAAATTTGGGCATATTCCCATTGCTTTGATCACTTGTAGATATCAGAATGTCCAGTGAAGGGCCAACAGGTGGCATGGACATTATGGCAACTGGATTCCACATGGCCAACTGGGCAGTTTGAGTCCCAGACCCAGTGGTTTGAAAATCATGCTGAGAGCATGTGTGTGCATGCCCAAAATCCCAAGAGGATAATGCAGAAGGGACTGCAGTGAGGCCATTCTCCCTGGGAAGTGATTTCTCATTTTCTCTCTCTCTCTCTCTCTCTCTCTCTCTCTCTCTCTCAATGGTGAGCACACATGTCCTATGGCAAAACTTAAAAAGAATAAAGTCCAATGAGAGTACTAGAATATCTGTCAGATCTAAGCATATAATCATACTTCAATAGAGTGTAATACAATTCCAAAAATGCTTAGGAAATTAAACCTTGTTCTTCCCCACTTTAAGGACCAGTATCAGACTTAAAAACCTGAAGTGATGGAGTGACAGTGGTAACTTTCTTCACCCTTGCTCTCTCTAATGTTCCCTCTCTCCCACACCCTCACTATCTGTGGGCATAGCTGAGAGCTCAAATAGTGCCCTTCAGCCATTGCAGGTATCTGAAGCAGACTCTTCTCTTGATGTGCTTTTGCTAGTTTCTGAAGATTTTTCACTTTTAACTTGTTTCATTGTCTCATGCAATGTTTTTCCTCTTCTGATTCCCATCTGCTTCCAGGAATTTATCTCTGTTAGGGTTATATCAAGTCTCCAAGTGATTTTTCTGGGCAGGAAGTAAAACAGATGTGCCCAAGCCATCTCCCATCTATAAAGCCCACATCTTCCAAGAAAAATATGCTCCTTAATCCTATCATCAGCACACTTTCAGCTCACTTTCAACACAGCCATCTATTTCTTGATTTTTCTGTCTCAGAACTGGTAGCTAGCCACAGCCTCAGCCATCTGCCTTTATTCATTTAGGGCAAGAACCAAATATCAATCTCCTAGTCTCTCAAATTCCAAAGAATGTGTCCAGCCTTTCTGAGTAGTTTCTTTGTATCCTCTCTTCAGTTGGCTTAAAATCGGTGAACAGTATTGATGACGCTGGAAGAGATGCACAGACCATTTCAGCTCTCCCCAAAGAAATCCTTTCTTTCAACTCCTCAATTTCTCCTTCCTGAATTACTTGAAGTGTTTGATGGACTAATGAGGACAGAACTGACTCCACAGACTCCTTATGTATTCTGCCCAGGTGGTCTTGTCTAGCACCTTGTCTAGCACTTTGTTTGTGGGTACTTGGCAGGAATGGTTTGTTCTCTGCCTTTGGAATCTTTATTGAAAATCTGAGAAAAGAGTAATTATCTAACAACTTGTTACTCTTCTGTAAGCATTGCTCTTGACAAAATTAACTTATTTTACTGAGTACCTCTGTATGATCAGACATATTTAGAAGATGAGAGTTTGGAGAAAATCAAAGAAATGAAGAGAGGTAACCTGTATATTTGATGTACTCACATACTAGTGAAGACTATAGATGAAATTCTGTAGAGTTATCTATCAACTCCAGTGACCAGTGACCTGATGTCTTACTACTTGGGGAAACTTACTCCCACTCCCCACAGTCATGCCTCTATGGTAATGCCACTCATTAGCCACGACCCACTGGGCCTATGACTGACACTGCCCACCAAATCACAGTATATCACTCTTCTGGGAATCAAGGCTTGAGCTGAAAATCACATGAGACACTGTAGCTGGAAAGGTAGGCATTTTTACCTTGTAAAACAGCAGAGAAATTTGTTGTGCAGAAGAAGAGGAAGAGTGAGATAACACAAAAGAAAACATGGATAGAGAGAGGATTTGTGAACATGACTCTCCTGATCCCTGGTTTTCTCACCATTGACTGCCTCCCTGCCCTTGGGGCTAATGATACTCTTCATATCCACATATCCATTTTCTTTTTTGTTTAAACTAACTAAAGTTAGATTCAGTTTCTTTAATCCAAGTTATCCAAGGCAATATAGAAATACAATATATACATGATAAGGAGTTGAGAACAAACAACAGCATGTAGATAACACAGTTGATTAATGAAGGCATCACAGAGACTCAGTGTCTGGAGTGAGCCTCAGAAAATGAGTAGAATTGCTATAGGAAGAGATGAAAAATATTCCAGTTAGAAAAAATGGTATTACCAAAAGCAACAAAGTGAGGAACTCAATATTTAGCTGTGGGACCTGATGTGTCAAGAGAAGTCACTAGAAAGAAAACTAAAAAAGTAAGTTAAATCTTAAGAGTATCAAGAAATCCATGAAAAAAGTTGGAGAATTACTGAAAACTTTTTAAATTTTTATTTATGTTTTGCATGAGCAAGAAGAGAGAAGGACAGCACCCCCATTAGAGTCTTGATGCCATGATCCACCCTAGCCTCAACTAGCCCTTGATCCTGGATACATGTGTGTCCAGCATACTCACAGAGGTCTCCAGACATGAACCCAGAGCCTTATCATGTGCATCAGCCTTTTAGAGTGTTGCATTTTACTGCAGCTCCACCATCAGCCACATCTTGAATACATTTAGCTTAGGATAGCACAATAGAATCTATGCTTTAGATTCTAGTATGGATTATTGGAGGGTAAGGGAATTGGATACAGGGAAAGCAAATACAAAATAAGTGCAGTCACCCAAAAAAGAGATAATAAGAGTCTAAGATGGTGGCATTTGAAATAGCAGGAGGAAAGGCTAGTTTGACATTTCAATCCTGAAATCATAGTAGGGGATGATAGACAGAAGGCATAAAGAATCCCAGGTCTAAACAATGTTAAACATGGTTATGTCCAAGCTCATTTAATTAGCTACTTCCCTGGTACATTAGGCTACTGGGCAAGTCAGATGCATGCTACAGTAGGCATGTCCTGTTTCCCAGTTAGTAACACCTTACCCCTTCTTTGGAGAGCAACACCTCAATTTTGTTTGCAGAATTAGATAAAGAAACTATGCTAGACTAAAGATCCTAATGCTGAACTTTAGGGACAAATAACTGAGGCCTTCTGGAAAAAAGACTTCTGAAAGGCAACTATGTCTGAAAGGCTGTGGTCCAAGGCCATTTTTGCTGACTATAAGCAGGTCTCAAGAACCAAATGGAGCACATAGCTCTTCTTGAAATTGAAGGTGTTGATGCCGAGATGAAATGGAATTCTATTTAGGCAAGAGATTTGCTTATGTGTACAAAGCAAAAATGGAACAGTAACTATGGCAAAGCAGATAAAACCAGCTTGAGGATGATAGATACAAGGCATAAAGAGTCCCAGATCTTGGGATCAGCAGATGATGTAATGGTTATATCACTGGACTCCCATGTAGTAGATCACAGTTCAAGTCCTAGACCTGGCAGCTTGAAACTCACACCAGGAGCGTGTGCATACATGCCCAAAATCCTTAGAGGAGAATGGAGGAGAAAGGAATGTGGTTTGTCCATTCCCCCTAGGGGGAGGGAAGGGGACTATTTATCACTTTCTGTCTCTCTGTATCTCTCTGTCGCTCTGGCAAGCACATGAGCCCTGTACCAAAAATTTATTTCAAAAAAAAAAAAATCCTAGGCCTACGCAAGTCCATTTAATTAGCTACTTTCCTGGTACACTAGGCTTGTCCAATAGGACAAGTTAGATGCATCACGTTGCTGCCATAAAATGAATCTTTTAAGACTCCTCCCCATTTCTATACTTCACATTTGTATGCAACTTTAGCCAAAGTAATTAATTTCACTGTGATTCATTGTCTTCATCTATAAAAGGAGGATAACAATTGCTCCTACTTCATGGGGATCCTATGAAGATTAAAGAACCTAAGATGCATGAAGTGCTTAGACAGTGTATGCTGCATAAAGAAGGCTCAGAAACATTAGCTAATAGTATAAGAAGCACCTGAATATGTTAGCTAGATTTTGTGCAAAAGAACATCTCAGCTTCTCATTGAACAAGAACTCAGATAGTTGCATATTTTCTTCACATTTCTTGTAAACAAGCCTGCCCATAAAGTAATTTCATGGTCTACTTAAGGGTGCACTTCATAGCAAACCATAATATTGGGCCTATTCCAATGATGCAGCTAAATTTGAAGTCAGAAGTTGCACCAAAAGTATGATAAGATTCTTCTTTGATAAATGAAGTCTTTGGACTATAACATGTGCCCTAATTCTTTATAGTAAATAATATAGACCTTGGAATCTAAATCATATGCTTTGGCCAATTTTCACAACACCTTCAACTTTTTTTTCTTTTAACTAAAAATGTACTGATTCCAGTTGAATGTTTCATGTGTCAGCAAACTTCCTCCCAACCACCCAATACCATCTCTGCCAAGTTCTGATGCAGCATCACAGCTGTCTCAGTCCAGAGGAAGATGGCCATGCTGACCCTGTAATGATAATAGAAAATAAGAGGTCACATGGCAGTGCAGTAGTAATGAAGAGGACCTACCTGGAAAGGGCCCTAAGTCACCATCAGACCTTCCTGAGCACACCAGGCATACTCCAAATCTGGGCTGGCTGAGGTTGGGAGTATGTTGTGGTGTTTTTGGAGTTCTCTGTCTCTCTCTCTCTCTCTCTTTCTCTCTCTCTCTGTCTCTCAGAAAAAACAAATAAACAAAGAAACTTTTAAAGAAAAAGATAAGAGATCATCTCCATCTGTCATTTAGGATGCTGGAATGAGGACCTTAACTTTCTTAACAGAATGATGAGTCTGTTTCCCCAGTGAGTATAAACAACAATGCAGAATTTCCATAATACTAAGCATCAGGGCTGTAGCCATTTGTTACACAATTATCAAGACTAAAGACCACTATAATGAATGCATTAACCACATGATTTCCTAGAGTCTTTGGATTCATTCCTTATTAGGTCATCAGAAAGCCAAGAACATGGATTTTATACAGTACAGAGCAGAGCTCAGGTTAATAGCCCTGACTCCAAGTCTCAGGCCTACTATTTATTTGCCATGAAACAGAAACACAATGATACCTGTGCTGCTAGTCTAGCAAATGGCATGATCGTTAAGGTACTGGATCCCACATGGCCGATTTCATGGTTTGAGCCCTGAACCCTGCAGCTTGCAAACCACTCCAGTCACATGTGTGCATGCATCTAAAATTCCAAGACGGGAAGAGAGGAGAAAAGATTGCAACATGGCCATCCCCCCAGGTAGTGATTTCTCACTTTCCTTCTGTCTCTTTCTCCAATAAGCATATATGCCCTATTGCAAAATTCTGAAAAAAAAAAGAAAGAAATAGTAAAAGCTGTGCTGCTTACTATCAGAGGGTTCTTTTAATGAGCTGAGATGATCACTCGTGTTTGTCACATGCTTTGAACACTCTCACATACTTGCTCATGAACACATTACATCAACCTCCAATGCCTATGGAAATTATCTTTAGTAAGATAGCCCTCAGAAATAGGCCTGATATGAGACATTGATTAAAGACTGTCCTTCATATTTAAGGATATTGCTCACTAATGACTAAATGTCCCTTTTAAAGTAAGCTGAGGGTAAATTCCACTTTAAGTTTAGTCTCAAGGAACATTTATCACTTATCAAAATGTTGTAAAATTCATTCTAATACCTGCCAAAAAAATTATGTAACGTTAGTTCACTTTTTGATTTTGATATATAATAGAAAGCTTGGAGCCAGGATCAATAAAAATCTGTTAAATTAGCACATCCTATGTGTCTGGAAACATCTATTTCTGTTATTTCTTTTAAAGTGTGATCTCTACTGTTATTTTTAATCCAACTCTTCTACATTATATTGGATGTAATATGAGAGTTTACATTCTTTCACAAGAAGGGAGCATAAAAGATCAAGGGGATATCCAAGATGAGTGGGCATGGAAAGATGCACTGTCATTCACTTTGAAGATCCTCCAGAAGGAAACAAACACCTGCCCAGCAGGTCAGACAGTCATTTTCCTAGAGGTAATTTTCAACTCAGAAACTTTCTCCGATTGCATCTGCACTGATGGCATTGGGGAAAATTTAAGATAGTTTGGGGCAGGGGCCAGCAGGTGGCATTGTGGTTAAGGTGTTGGACTCCCACATGGTCCACTGCAGTTTGAGTCCCAGACCCAGCAGCAGGAAACACACCAGTCATGTCTACATGTGTCCCCAAAATCCTGGGAGGAGAATGGAGAAGGGATTGTGATGTGGCCATCCCCCAGGGGGTGATTTCTCACTTTCTGTGTGTCTTTCTCTGTTTCTCTGGTGAGTGCACACACCATATAGCAAAATAAATTCTCAAGAATTAAAAAAAAAAGGTAATTTGGGGCAGACATAAGCCAAACAAACCTCAGCCACAGTCCCACCAAGAGCCCCTCTCCATTTTCAGCAAGTTCCCCAATGGAGCCTACAGGGGGAAATCTAAAGTCGGCTCTTTCTCAGGCTTTTGGGCTAAAGATAACAGGGATAGGAGATCCCAGGGCCTATACCAACACACTCTTTTTCACTTACTGTATTTATAGAACAACTCAAAAGTTGTTTTGCAGTAAAGTTAACAATCATACATTGTTTTGTCAATATGTGCAAGGGACACATTATAAGGAATGCAAATACAAATACAAAATATAATCTCTAATCCCAGGAAGTTCATGGTGGTATGATGGGAAAGAGGCCAGGGTTGATATGCCATAAGAGAAAAAAGAGTGGGTTGAAAGCTGGTTGGAAAACATAAATCAGTTCTGAGAGGATGAGATGCAAGGCAGAGTCGTAGAGTGGCTAACAGCCTGGACTCCAAAGCCAGTCACAGTCTGGCTCCAGTGCCTGCTCTGTTGCTTACAAACGACATGGCCATGAGCAAGTCACTTGGGCTTCTGTGCCTCAGTTTCCTAGAGGGTAGGACAGCAATAATCTCTGCATCACTGGGTTGTTAGAATGAGTAAATGAGTAGATGTGGAGATCACTTCGAACACTGCCAATACACAGCACATTCTATGATGGAAGGAAGGAGTGCTTCACCAACAGAGGACAAAAGAGACAAAAAAGGAAGACAGGTGACCACTCCAATACCCTTGACAATCTCATCTCCTAGTAAATAGTTTAAGATATTTCTTAGGAAGAAGACTTTCTAGACACAGATTTTTTTACTTTCTGACAGACTGGCCCCTTATTCATAACACCTAAGAGGCTGCTTAATGATTACGAAAGCAGAAACCTTACATTAAATACTGAGCTTCACCAAAGTTTTCTAAATGCCATTAAAATAAAATGAATTGATTTTAAAGAATTAGATTAAATCATCGAAATATTACACTGATTCTGTGTAATATTGGTTTGTTGGAAAAGTCATGATTTATTTTTCCATGTTTTTCTATGCAAAAATGGGTCATGACTTTCCTGACAACCCAAGTTTCTCCTCATTTGCTCTATGGATTCAGCTTCAGTTTAAGACTTTTGACATTCTAATGATTAATTTCTCTCAGTTACCATAATTTTGCCTGAAATATAAGAAAAAAGGGGCATCTTAGTCTCTATAACTAGCATCTGGAAAATAGAAGTTTTGGAAAGGGAGAGTGAATGTCAAAGACAAATGTAGCTCCTTCTTAACTTTGCCCAGGACCAGACCCTGCCTTATACATAAGGAGGAAGATCAGATTCGTGGGCATCTGTGGAATACATATGGGGAGAACCCTGACCTCACCCAAAGAGAGACTCCAAGTTTATAAATTTGTGAGCATAGCCATGTAGTTGTCATAAATATTAAACTGCCAATATCAAAGATGACCAGTAGATATCAATAATTGATAGATATTGGGTCATCTAAAAAGTTATGATGGATTTTTGGGTAGAAAAACAGAAAAATACATCGTGACTTTTCTGATGACTCAATAGATTGATCAATAGATGACAGATGATACATAAATAGGCATAGACCAGAGAGAGAGAGAGAGATGGTAGTCATATATGATAGGAAGATAGCTATAAATAGATGATAGATTTAGATGATATAGATTGATAGATGATTGATGATGGATAGATAGAGATGGCTAGGTAGGTAGGTAGATGATAGACAGCTAGATAGATATAGATAATAGATAGATAGAGATAGATAGATAGATAGAGATAAATAGATTGTCATAAATATTAAACTGCCAATATCAAAGATGACCAGTAGATATCAATAATTGATAGATATTGGGTCATCTAAAAAGTTATGATGGATTTTTGGGTAGAAAAACAGAAAAATACATCGTGACTTTTCTGATGACTCAATAGATTGATCAATAGATGACAGATGATACATAAATAGGCATAGACCAGAGAGAGAGAGAGAGATGGTAGTCATATATGATAGGAAGATAGCTATAAATAGATGATAGATTTAGATGATATAGATTGATAGATGATTGATGATGGATAGATAGAGATGGCTAGGTAGGTAGGTAGATGATAGACAGCTAGATAGATATAGATAATAGATAGATAGAGATAGATAGATAGATAGAGATAAATAGATAGATAGATGATAGATAGATAGATAGACAGAGGTACATAAGTAAATAAATAAACCTTTTTAAGTATCAAGAAAGTTTTCATGTTCTCAAATATTTGAGAGTTCTAAAATGACCCACTGCAGAAAAAGCACGTGGCTTGTGACCAAGACAAACTTTTTGTCTTCACAGTTTTGCAGAGAGCTGGTGCTACATCCCTGTATTTTCCCATCCTCTAATTTAATTCAAGGTCAGAAAATGATTCCTTGTTCAATCCTTGCTTTTGTCGTTTAACTGAAATTTCAGAAAAGTAATGGTTAGACATGCTCAATTGATAAGTCAGTTGTGGCTTAGTTAGCACAGTGTTTAATTTCCAGAGGAAATAAAAGACTGAATTATAATCACTGGGGATATTGCCTGAACTTCTCAGACTACAAGAAGCAAAGTAAGTAGGAGTGAAAATACCAGGAAAAATAGCCTCATCATTGGCGTTTCAAGCCCAGTACAGTCAGCCAAATCAACCAGGGTGAAAAACTGGCTAAAGGCCACCCTCCAGTCTATCCTGGAAGAGAAAATCGTGGGGACATATGTTCTCTTAAAAACGGAAAATTGCAATTCATTTCCAAAGTAATCATTTCTAATGCCTGCCCCAACTTTTTATGCTTCTCTGAACTTCCAGAGTATATTTACAGCACAAAACTTTCTTCCTGTGTATGTGTTCATGCTGTGCTTTATTTGCATTGCAGAATATCACTGTAGCCCTCCCAGTCCTTATAAATTAAGTTTATTTTGAGATGAGAGAGATGGAACAGAAGTAGTCCCTGCTGTGACTTAATGTTGTAAGAGTTTATTTCTTTGTTTTTCTTGGGAAACTATATTGATTGGGCAGGCAGTGAAGGAAAAAGAGAAAAAGATCAAAGCTCCCCCTCCCCCTGCCAAATTCATGCTTGTTTTCACTCTCATTTTTAAAAAGCAAATGTATCCAAATAATCTCCTTCCAGATGCACTCAGATCAAATGGGGACACTGGGTAATTGAAAAACAAGATTTCCATCTGCTCTATCAATTGAAAACCAAAAAGTGGGAAGACAGGGGGAAAAAAATTGAACCAATACACCCTTGCCTGTGAGCACCATGAACTGATAGATAGTTCAAGTCTCTAGGAGCTGAAATAAGCTGAGATTCTTGAGTGACTTACACTGCAGCCCCAGTTCAGCCAAGCAGAGGATTTTTGTTCTTAAATCTCTCCCCCAGAGACAGAAGATGCCTCCTATGCCCCCCATTTTATTAGTTGCTGTGTCTCCCGTGCCTCATCTCCATTGACTACTATGCCCTCTTACCTCAGTCTCATTAGCTAACATGCATACACTTATTCATCTATTCAAGCAATGTTCCTGGAAACCCACTAGGTTGCCTTCACTCATCTTTTTAAATTGCACTGTGACCCTGTGCAGTAGGTACAGATAGACAGCTCATTGTTGTCCTGAAGTGTTTTATGTCCCATACTGCATTAATCTTTAAACATGTGTATGCTTTGTCTCTCAAGATAGATTAGAAGTTTTTCAAGTAAGTGGGACCAGCAATTAGCATAATGGCTTTGTCACTGGACTCCCATGTAGTCGACCGCAGTTCGAGTCCAGGACCCGGTGGCTTAAACTCACGCTGGGCACGTGTGCGTGTGTGCCCAAGATCCCGAGAGGAGAATGGAGGAGCAATCCCATCGGGATTGCAGCATTGCCATCCCCCCAGGGCAGGGGGGGGTGATTTCTCACTTTCTGTCTCTCTGTCTCTCTCTGTCCTTCTGGTGAGTGCACGTACCCTATGGCAAAAACCTCTCAAAAAAAAGAAAAAAAAGAAGTTTTTCAAGCAAGAACTTTGTCTTTTGTACCCTACATTCTCCAGACTGGCTTCTTTCAAACAGGCCTGCACCTAACAAGCACAAGTACAATAAGCCCAACTAGGAGAAAAAAAAATTGTTTGTTTTTTGAAAAAGGAAAAAAAAGAAAATGGTAACTTTGTGATGCAATGGATATGTTAATTAACATTGTTTAGTAATCGTTTCACAAGGAAAACATATAAAAACATCAAGTTGTACATTTTTAGAATATACACATTTTTGGGGGGAGAGGTTTTTGGTATAGGGCGCATGCGTTCCCCAGAAAGACAGAGAGACAGAAAGTGAGAAATCTCTAACCCCCATGGGGATGGCCACACCACAATCCCTTTTCCTCCATTCTCTTATCAGGATCTTGGGCATGCACACACACCTGGTGTGAGTTTAAACCACTGGGTCCAGGACTCAAACCGCAGTCAACTACATGGGAGTCCAGAGACATAGCCATTACACCAACTGCTGGTCCCAAGAGTATACACTTTTCACTTGTCAATTATACCTCAATAAAGGTGAGGAGGAAAACACACACACACACAGTAACATGCCCGATAAAGAAGGGTTTCATCACATATGAGAATATGTTTCCTTTTTGTTTTCTTTTTTTTTTTTTTTTTTTTAGAGGTTCTTGCTATAGGGCGCGAGCGCTCGCCAGACAGACAGAGAAAGATAGAAAGCGAGAAATCACCCCCCATGGGGGATGGCCACGCCGCAATCCCTTCTCCTCCGTTCTCCTCTTGGGATCTTGGGCACGCATGCACACGCACCTGGTGTGAGTTTTAAGCCACCGGGTCCGGGATGCAAACTGCGGACTACGTGGGAATCCAGCGACATAGCCATTACGCTAACTGCTGGTCCCGAGATTATGTTTTCAATCTTAGTAAGGAAGCTAACTTTCATGATAGGTCCTAGCCTTTCCTATCTCAAGCAACAGAAACAACACCTTAGGATAGATCTTGTTTAGAGAAGAAGCATTTGAGGCTTCTCTAAAGCATTTAGGTTAAGGCAAGTGTCCATTCATTCTGGAGAAAGAGTATAAACAGATGCCTTTGTCTTAAGAAGGAGCAGAGCTCTGGTATTAAAGGTGTTAAGTCAGTCAGTGCCCTTGCCTGGTGTTCATATTTGCAGCTGCTACTTAACCCCAGGGCCTTGCCTATTTTAGTTTAAATTCATGGAAAAATGAAAGTATAAGGTTATTTTTTGGCAACAAAAAAATGTAAAACCCATACACACTTTTTTTCAAAATATCTATTTCGCATAAACTTCTTTGAAAAAAAAAAGTTATTGGGCATGTCAATAGACTAGAGTAGTGGCTGGCAAGAAAAAAAAGTGCTCGCTAGAAGAAATGTACCATTAACCCCAGGGCCTTGCCTATTTTAGTTTAAATTCATGGAAAAATGAAAGTATAAGGTTATTTTTTGGCAACAAAAAAATGTAAAACCCATACACACTTTTTTTCAAAATATCTATTTCGCATAAACTTCTTTGAAAAAAAAAAAGTTATTGGGCATGTCAATAGACTAGAGTAGTGGCTGTCAAGAAAGAACAGTGCTCGCTAGAAGAAATGTACCATCACTGGGGGATGTTAATCCATCCAAGTCCTCATTGGAGAAGGCTGGGGTGGCACTTGTGGATTTCCCCAGCTCTGCCTCCTTACTGAGGAAGAAACTCATGGGAAATGGCTGCATACATGCTCTTATAAATTGAATTTTGTCCTCTCAAAGTTCATATGTTGAAGCCTTAGCTCCCCCTCAAATGCGACTATATATGGAGTTAGTAATTAAGGTATAGGGTCATATTAGTAGGACCCTAATCCAACAGGACTGGTGTCCCTGCAAGAAGAGGAAGAGAAACCAGGAGAGTGTGTACACAGAGGAAAGACCATGTGAGGACAGTGAGAAGGTAGCCATTTGCGAGTCAAGGAGAGAACCCCTTCCCAGAAACTGGCCCTGTCAATGCCTTGATCGATCTTAGATTCCAGACCTTTAGAAATATATTAAAAAATTTAATAATTTCTATTGTTTAACTCACTCAACACATAGTATTTTATTATGATAGTCCAAGCAGACTAATATAGGGGCTATGGTCAATAACAGAAAATCAAAAGGCAAGCTGAGGTAGACCACTTCATAGACTCCACCTAGAAAATAAGAGAGAGGCCAAGTGTTAGTAGTGGGGACAAGGCAAGAGCAGGCCAGCAGGACACTGCAGAGACACCAGACAGCACACACACCCCTCCCTGTCTTCTGAACATCCTGCTCTCTACTCTGAATTGGACTATCTGGACCTATGATTTATTTCTCATTATGGACTTAAACCCCTTCAGGTACAGAGCTCTGCTTCAGTTACCCTGATACATCCATAGCCTAAGGGTGATGCATAATACTGAGAGCTGAGTATATGCTAAATATGTTGAATTGCTAGAACTTATTAATAAAAAGCTTTTGGTTTGAACACATTTTTCTTCAACCTGAAACATTTTGTTCAATATTTTTGTTATAGCAACCTGAGGAATAGAGTTCTCAAAAAGACAACTGGAAGGACCAGCAGGTGGCATGATGGTTAAGGGCACTGGACTCCCATATGGCCAACCACGGTTCAAGTCCTAGACCTGGCAGCTTGCTTTCTCACTCTCTCTCTCTCTCTCTCTCTCTCTCTCTCTCTCTCACACACACACACACACACACACACACACACACACTTGCTCTCTCTCTCTCTCTCACTTTCTCTCACACACACACACTTGTTCTCGCTCTCTCTCTTTCTTGGTCTCTCTATGGTCAAATTAAAATAGAAAGAAAGAGAGAGGGAGAAAGGAAAAAGAAAGAAAAAGAAAAAAGAAGAAAGAAAGAAAGAAAAAGAGGAAGAAAAAAGGGAAAGTTAAAATAAAATAATTCTTAAAAAAAAAATAAGACACATGGAGATGCATGAATGGAGTTCTTCCTGTCACAGTGCCCTCCCACTTAGACAAATACACTTTTAATTCTCTAGAAAGCCTGGAAAGAAAGAAGAACTTTGCACTTTTCACCCAATTTTCAAAAATATATCACCTCAGTTATTTTTCACCAACTCTGAGTAGAAGGTAGTTAAAGGGAGCGTTACTGCTCCTACAGTGCAGGTTCAGAAACTGAGGCAACAAGAGGGGAAACATGTATTTGAGACCATACAGTAGAACCAACCAGTGGCGTGGTGGTTAAGGCAGCTGTATCCCTTATGGCTGATGGTGCAGTCTAAGTCTCAGATCCAGAAGCTTGAAAAACACACTAGGGGTTTGTACTTATGTGCCCAAAATCCTGGAAGGAAGGAGAAATGGAGATGGGATTGCTATGTGACCATTCCCCATGGGAGGGTGCTTTCTCTCTCTCCTCTCTCTCTCTCTTTTCTCTCTCTCTCTCTCTCTCTCTCTCTCTCTCTCTCTTTCTCTCCTTCTCTCTCTCACACACCCTTTAGCAAATTATAAAAAAAAAATGCCCAAAATATTATATAGCCAGTGGCAATGCCAGGACTTAACTCCTAGTACCTATTTCCCAACTTCTGGGGTGACATTCTTTCCTCTATATGTAAAGTATCCCTTGGACAATGAGCATAGTTTTCATTCTCAGATTTTTTAAGCTCTACTCCACAAGTACCCTTTCTCAGACTGCACATCTGTTGGAGAAGCATCTGGATAAGGCAATTTGCACAGAGCCTTGCCAGTTACTGCTCATCGTCTTTGCCATGGACAAGCAACATCAGTTTTGCCTGGGAGCTTATTGGAAATGCAGAACCATGGAAACTGATCTGTGGCATGGTGGTAAAACACATCCTCAGCCAGGCTGACCCACGTGGGAGGGTTCCAGGTTTGAATCTAGAGACCTCCCTGAGTACACTGGGTACACATGTACCACGATCAGGAGGTAGAGGTGGACTACAGTGTGAAGACTGGATTACTGTCTCATTCCTCTCTCTCTCTGTCTCTTTCTCTCTTACTCATGGAAGAAATAAATAAACTTTGAAAAATAAAACAAAAGCAGGACCCATCCCAAACATAAGGAATTCAGATCTGCATTTTAACCAGATCTCCAAGTAACATCTGTACACAAAAAGATTCACAAAGCACCACTTTAGAAGATGCGCCCACACAGGTGTCAATAAATACAAAGAAGGTGGATGTCCTCAGGTGTGTCCTGTGAGAGTTAAATAGGTATTTTATATCCTTAACTACCTTCATATTGTGACTTAATAAGCATTACCTGGGACTCACAAATGACAAGAATGAAACAGCATGTGCCTTGGACTGGGACCACTACCAACCTCAGGCAGCATAAGCTGGGAATTGCATAGATAAGTGCTGTGTGCCTGGCCGTCCCTCCCACATGGGAAACACCCACCTAAAAAGATATATGTGTGAATTTTCGGAGCATAAATAGAGTATTGGCAGGTATCACTTCCTTGCTGTGTGCTTTCTACATGGGGGCGTTGGAAGGCTCAATATTCTGAATACACTGGGCCAGCTCAGTTTAGTATAAACCAGAAAAATGATTCTGCATTACAAACGCTCAGGGCTGAGCTGATTTCGTGGAGGTTTGTCGCCTTTTCAGTAGACAGGTGGTGGCTGAACTGGACTCAGCCTCCTCTTCCCACCCCAGTTCCCTATGCCTGCTCCCATGACAGAGGAAATCTGAAGCTCCTTAAGCAGGAGAATGTTCACGATACCCTTTTTTTTTTTTTTTTTTTTTTTTTTGTAAATTGTCTCTACGGGATGATATTTTAGCTCATATATAGAAAGTGTTTTAAAGAATCAGCTTTTAAGTGCCAGCAGGTGGCATAATGGTTAGGGGCACTGGACTCCCATATTGCTGATACAATTCGAGTCCCAGACTTGGTGGCTTGCTTTCTCACTTTCCCTCTCTCTTGCTCATTCTGTCCCTCTCTGTTCAAATTAAAATAAATAAATAAAGTTAAATAAAAGATAATTATTTTTTTAAAAATCAGCTTTTAAATATTGCCTAAGTGGGGACATACAAAGCCTCAATATATACCAAATGTCTGCATTCTACAGTAAAAACTGAAAGATTGGAAGATATATAGCAGGGAGGGCAACTGTAGATACTAGAAATAGTAAGAACAGGGGTAGTATGGGGGTGGGTAATGAGACAAGGGAGGGAGAGGAAAGGGGTGGGGGAGTGCATTTCCTTGACGAGGAAAGGGGTGGGGGAGTGCATTTACTTGACATTAAAAGCTATTTGCTGATGATAATGTATATAGTCATGTCTTTGTCTTGACTGATATGCACTGCATTCACACTGGGAAAAGCCATGTTGTACACTGTAAAGATGTATAGTGAGTAAATGTAAATAATAATAATAATATGTGAAAAAAAGAAATCATCAAAAATTTTTGACTGAAAATAAAGCTAAATATATTTAAAAGTTTTCCTTACCAAGAGATGTTAAACCAATGTGAATGTGTTAACTAACTTTAATGGTACTACAGTGAATTAATTCTTGCTTTCTATCTCTCTGTCTCTCTCTGTCTTTCTGGTGAGAGCACACGCCCTATAGCAAAAACCTCTCCAAAAAAAAAAGAATTATTTTATTTGATGGGAACAGCAGTTGGCATAATGGTTATGTCACTGGACTCCTATGTAATCGACTGCAGTTCGAGTCTCAGACCCGGTGGCTTAAACTCACGCAGGGCACATGTACGTGCAAGCCCAAGATCCCGAGAGGAGAATGGAGGAGAAGGAACTGTGGTGTGGTCATCTCCCCGGGAGGTGATTTCTCGCTTTCTGTCTCTCTGTCTCTCTCTGTCTTTCTGGTGAGTACACATATCCTATAGCAAAAACCTCTCCAAAATTTAAAAATATATATATATATTTCCTTTGACATTATTTATTTTATTTGACCAGAGAAAGACAGAGTGAGAGAGAGGAAGGGAAAGTGAAAAATCAAGCCTCCAGGTCTGAAACTCAAACCATGGTCAGCCATGTGGGAGCCCAGCGTCCTCAACCACCACGCCACCTGCTGGCCCCCCAGCATAACTTTTATATGCACTAGGAAACCAAAAAATTCATATGACTCACTTTATTGTGACATGTACTTCATTGTAGTGGTCTGTCCCTACAATATCTTGAGGTATGCCTGGATATCAACTTCTTAGCACCTGGCTAAGGCACTTACCAGGTTCCCAAAAGATATTTATAAAATAATAATTTTTTAAAAATGAGTGAACATGCCAATAAGCCTGTTTATTCCAATGTGTCTGTATAGATTCATTTCAAAGCACTACCATTTTATAGCTACAGTAGAATCACTTTGGTTTTGGTGTACTCAAAATGTATCAAATATAAATACAATTTCCTGGAAACACTAGTTTCCCTTCTAAACTATGGTAAATCCTACGGGACCAGCAGTTAGCATAGTGGCTATGTCGCTTGTATCCCACATAGTTGACCATGGTTCAAGTCCCAGACTCGGTGGCTTAACCGCCAGGCGTGTGTGCGTGCGTGCCCAAGATCCCAAGAGGAGAATGGAGGAAAAGGGATTGCGGAGTGGCCATCCCCCCTGGGGGTTGATTTCTCGCTTTCTATCTTTCTGTCTGTCTCTGTCTGTCTGGCGAGTACACATGCCCTATAGCAAAAACCTCTCCAAAAAAAAAAAAGTTATGTTTCAAGTGAATAAGCAAGAATAAAACTCACTGCAAAAGCAACAGGCATTTTTTTTTTATGATAACCTATATAGATTCACAGAACCCTGTTTATCAATTCATAGTCAAATACATTCTTTGCTTCATAGCCAAATGACAGGGAATAAGACTGGTTGTAAACAAATAGGAAACACATCACCAAAAAGTCGGTCTGAATCTTATAAATCAACTGGTTTTACTCTCTATCTGATCTGAAGAATAAATTTCTTCTATTACTATATGCTCAGAAGATGGTTTGGCAACACCCTGGAAAATTCATTAAGTTCCCAGCACAGTCCATTTCAATTTTGGGGCGGCTTTAAGGACCAGTGAATTCCTCTTTATATGGAACCAAAAATCTATCTCCATATAACATCTAATAATTGTCATTTTGTAACCTAGTGCCTCATAATCTCATTCTAACAAATCCTTCCTTATATGGAACCAAAAATCTATTGCCGTATAACATCTAATAATTGTTGTCATTTTGCAACCTAGTGCCTCACTCTCATTCCAACCACCCTTCCACAGGATCATCCATTGCATAGTAGAAGGTGGCTATTATGGGGGCCAGCAGGTGGTGTGGTTGTTAAGGGGACTGGACTCCCACATGGCTGACTGTGGTTCCAAGTCCTGGACCTGGCGGCGTGCTTCCTCACTTTCCCCTTCTCTCTCTCTTTCTCATTCTGTCCCTCTCTGTTCAAATTAAAATAAATAAATAAAGTTAAATAAAAGATAATTATTTTTTAAAAAATCAGCTTTTAAATATTGCCTAAGTGGGGACATACAAAGTCTCAATATATAAAAAATGTCTGCATTCTACAGTAAAAACTGAAAGATTGGAAGATATATAGCAGGGAGGGCAACTGTAGATACTAGAAATAGTAAGAACAGGGGTAGTATGGGGGTGGGTAATGAGACAAGGGAGGGAGAGGAAAGGGGTGGGGGAGTGCATTTACTTGACATTAAAAGCTATTTGCTGATGATAATGTATATAGTCATGTCTTTGTCTTGACTGATATGCACTGCATTCACACTGGGAAAAGCCATGTTGTACACTGTAAAGATGTATAGTGAGTAAATGTAAATAATAATAATAATATGTGAAAAAAGAAATCATCAAAAATTTTTGACTGAAAATAAAGCTAAATATATTTAAAAGTTTTCCTTACCAAGAGATGTTAAACCAATGTGAATGTGTTAACTAACTTTAATGGTACTACACTGAATTAAATAGTATCCTTCCAAAATGCATATCCAAATAAAACCCCAGAATGTGAAATATTAAAAAATTGGGTGGGGGGGGCTGGCTCTGTGGCCTGGTAATTAAGAGAGCCAGATACCATATGGCCAACTACATGGTCCAAGTACCAGACCCAGTAGTCTGAGAAACATCTGGGCACATTTGTATGTATGTCCAAGGTCCCAAAAGGAGAGAAACATGGAGAAGAAAGGATCACTGTGTGACCATTCCCCTTTGGGAGGGGGTGCTTTTTCTTCTTCTCTCTCTGTCTCTTTATCTCTCTCTC
>NW_006159784.1:1142034-1147895 GCF_000334495.1 Tupaia belangeri chinensis
TATATATATATATATATATATATAGCCTTTGGAGATATAATTAGTCAAGTTGAGATGAGGTTATATTGAACAAGGGGTGGGCTCTAAATCCAACAATTGGTGTCCTTATGAGAAGAGGGCACTCTCTATACTCACCTGTGCACAGGTAAGAAACCCCTTGAAGACGGTAAAAAATCGGAGTCACATAGCTACAAACGAAGGAATACCAAGGATTGCTGAAAACCAGAAGAAGGTTGGAAGAGGCAAGGGAGGACACTTCCTTAGATCTTTCAGAGGGGGCATCACTCCACCAACACCTTGACATCAGACTTCTAGCCTTCAACCTAGAAGAAAATAGATTTTTGTTATTTTAACCCACCCAAATTACAGCGTTGCAGCAGGCGTAGGACATTAAAACAGTGTCTAACGACTGCTGTCACCATTATTTTGAGGGCAAATATAGGTACTTACCCATTTAATCCTCAGTCTTTTGCAGAATTACTCTTATTCTCACTTTACATATGCAGAAACAAGCATAAAGAAATTAAGCCGTGGGACCAGCAGATGGTATAATGGTTACACCACTAGACTCCCATGAAGTCAACCACAGTTCGAATCCCAGACTCAGCAGCTTCAAACTCACGCCAGGCACATGTGCGTGTGTGCCCAAAATCCAGAGAGGAGACTGGAGAAGAAGGAATTGCAGCATGGCCATCCCCCCTGGGGGGGGGGGTGATTTCTAGTTTTCTGTCTCTCCAGCAAGCACACGTGCCCTATAGAATAAAAAACTCTCTGAAAAAGAGAGAGAGAGAGAAATTAAATCACTTGCTGACATTTGTTATCCGGCTGACGGGTGTCTGTGCAAGCTCTAACTGAAGCAGTCCAGCTCCAGAGCCTCCATTCAGAGTCTCCACCATGAGCTCTGAGTGCTGGAGGGTGAAACAGAGATGGACAAAAGGGCAAGGGACAAAACGAACACGTAACATTCCATGCTCCTGCCCAGGCTCCATCTTACTGATGGGACATAAATAAATCCCAGGGACAGGACCCCTGGGAATCAATAGGAAAATCGGGAGGCCTAGCTGCCCAGTAGCAGAAATTAATGCTGTTTGGTTTCTAGGAAATGGAGTTATTAGTATGAGTGCTCTCAATTTTAAAAAGCCTCAGCGTGATAAGCTAAGCTAAAATGCACCAAGAGCTCTGGAGCCGACAAGTCTGGAAGTATCAGCAGGACCGAATCTTCAAAGAGCACTGAGCCTCTGACTTAGACTTGTTCCACTCCTAGACTCTAAAGCGAATGGACTCACAGCAGCAGTGGGAAAGGGAGGGCCAAGCAAAGAGTGATCCGGCTGAGTTCAGATGTTAATTCTCTGAATGTGTTTCCTTTAAGTCTGTTATGTTATTAAAAATTACTTCTAATATTACTGTACTAATGTAAGACTGAGTTGATTAGAAAGGTAGGCTGGCTGTCTAAAATCCTTCAAATACCCACTTTCAAAGGGGGCTCTGTTGATGGACCACAAACTATTGATAGAAAGGGCCAGCACGCCATTTAGTGGCATACAATGCCTGCTTTTAAAAAAGACGTGTGGTGGACCAGCAGTTAGCGTAATGGCTATGTTGCTGGACTCCCACGTAGTCGACCGCTGTTTGAGTCCCGGACCCAGTGGCTTAAACTCACGCCGGGCACGTGTGTATACGTGCCCAAGATCCAGAGAGGAGAATGGAGGAGAAGGGATTGTGGCGTGGTCATCCCCTCTGGGGGGTGATTTCTCGCTTTCTGTCTCTCTGTCTCTCTCTGTCTGTCTGGCGAGCACACACGCCCTATAGCAAAAACCTCTCCAAAAAGAGGAAAAAAAAAAAAAAAGATGTGTGGCATGAGCATATCCAACAGATACTCTACTGCATGGTTTGAGAGGGATACTGTGCTAAGATTGGTGTCCTTTGCACTGAGGGATGTTTAGCAGCATCCTTGGTCCCTGCCCACTAGATGGCAGTAGCACCCTTGCCCCAGTTGTTACCAAAAAAGTACCATCTCCAGGGACAAAAAACATCTTTGAACCACTAATTTATATAGAGTAACAGTACACCACCACCATCTTGGGAAAAAACTTTTTGTTTATCAAGTTTGTTAAATGACTAAAGGTAAGGATGGGATTACGTTCCCTTCTCAATCAGCTTTGTTCATATACCCGTAGCCCAGATTTAGCCACTGGCCTCAAAAACCTTTTTCCTGTTTAACTTCTCCAATGCCAATTTCACCTTTGTTCCATTACTAGCCCTCCTCATTCTCCTTTCCTGGTGGTTTCTCCTTCACTTTCCCCTAAAATCTTGGTGTTCCATCAGATTTTACCCTCTCCATTCTACTTTCCTTGGTTAAATTTCATTTATCCTAGAACATCAGTTCTCACTTACATGTTGTTGATAGCTTTCTAAATCCTCATCTTTAGCTCTGACCCATGTCTTAAGCTATGCAGATGCTCCTTGATTTATCGACAAAACCATTGTAAGTTAATTGCTTTAAATTGAAAATGCATTTAATATACCTAACCTAGAGTCCAAGCCATGGGAGTCCCTTGTCTGACAACAGACCAGCCCACCAATCCAGCCTGCACCATGCTGGTCAAAGGAGCCACCAAGTACAAGTACCTACTCTTCAGATTTAACTTCACCTTCTGGGGATCTGCATGCAGATCAGGGCCAGGGTCTTCATGACACTGATCAGCTTCCTGGGCTGCTACAGGACTGTGTAGGCATCTGAGTGCATGCTGCTGGGGTTGTTCTTTGGCTTCCTCTAGGTGATACTGTCATTGAAATAGCTGCAGCCATCTGGAGATATTCCCATAATGTGAAGTGCTTAAGGACCTGCAGGTCTTCTACAAGGACACCTACGACAAGCTAAAGAGCAAGGAGGAGCCCCAGTGGAGGATGCTGAAGGCCATCCACTATGCATTGAACTATGGTGGTATAGCAGGAGTAGAACAATTCATCTCGGACACCTGCCCTAAAAAGGACGTACTCGAAAGCTTTACAGTGAGGTCCCACCTCAGCCCATCAAAGAGATCTTCTGGAACAAACTCCACATCACTGAGGCCATGGGCATCGGCTTCACTGTAGGGATGATATTTGGGATGATCTTCAGCATCATCCTGTGCTATGCGATCAGAGATGGTCTAGAGTCAGTCTAGGTCCCTGAGCAGGAAGCCTGATGCCTGATAACTGGGTGTTTTGGGTTTTAGCCACTAACTTTAGTACTCATTCTGCATTTCTAAAAAAATAAAAATTAAATTAAATTAAAATAGTTATCCTATGTTTGTCTTTTTTAATGCTTCACTCAGTATTGACTATAACTGGGAGGGCTTGGTTTACTTTAGTTTATATATTTATTTGGTTGTTTGTGTTTGCTTGTTATGTTAAGCAGAAATTCTGCCATGAAAGGTACTATACTTAGGCTAGGCTCTAGATTTATTCTACATAAAGAAAATATTTTTGGTCTTTAAATAGATAAAAATGTCTATCAAATTTAATCAGGTTGTAACTTACATTGAAGACAGTTTGATACATAATAAAAAATTATGACAATAAAAAATTACCTAACCTATTGAACATTATAGCTTAACGTTGTCTACTTTAAACATTCTCAGAACACTTTCATTAGCCTATAGTTGGACAAAATCATATCTGAAAAGCTGGCAGCACTGTATACTGTAAAGTATTGGTGGTTTCCTTCATGATCACATGGCTGACTAGGAGCTGCAGCCCACCGGCGTGCTCAGCAATTCGAGAGCATTTCACTGTAAATTGCTAGCAATGAAAAGATTTCTATGAAATTCTTAACAATTTTACACATCATGAAGTTAAACAAAATTGTAAGTTGAACTGTCTACAGTCAAAAACTACAATTGAAACCACTCACTTAGGTGTATGTGGGGATTCTAGGTCTTGTACCTTACATGACTCTTAGGATCCTCCTCAGCCTCAAATCTGAGCCACTGATACACCTTCCATAGCTCAAATGGACTAAGACAACCTGTCTCTCAAAACCAACAGAGCTCAACCCTGTGAAAATGGTATTCCTTAGAACCAATGATCAGTATAAAGTAAGGTGTATTCCTCTTGATCATAAATACAAAGCCAGCATCACTTTTTAAAATCATTCCAGATGGTGAAAAAGAGATGACCAACCAGAAACACCCTGCACAACTCCTTTCCATGGAGAAGAACCAAATAATATTAATAAAGAGCTGCTGTTCAAAAGAATAGAGGAGTGGAAAGAGAAAACCAGAACAAGTGATGAAGTAAAAAGAAAGCTCATAGGCACAGAAACATCAGGAGAGGCATAGATGAGACAAAGTATGGGTGTGGTGAATCTCAGAGCCAAGGGGAACTCCCCACCACAGGGAAGAGAAAAGTGAGCTATCCCAGCACTCCCCAGGCCCACTTCAGACACCTGCAGTCTCAGCTATGGAAGAGCCACAAAGTCACAACTGATTTCTAACCCAGAGGTCTCTGGAGTTGCCCAGAGTCCTTGCAGGCATTTTCAACTTAGAAAGAAAACAAAACAAAACACATTCTATGTGTTTTCCAGCCTTGGGACCCAAGCTCCAATGACATAGTGTCATTTTGGCAGCAGGGCCACAGCTAAAGTGCACCCTGCCCTGGAGCTCAGTAGACCCTGCAACTACACATCCCTGAAGCCCCATTGTGGTCCTAATATACCCACAAAATGATGAACCTGAAACCCTAAGAGTCAATGTAGGTGGCCCCCAAAGACCGAGGCCTTTTGACCAATCCTTCTCCCCCGACCAGAGCCTGAAGACTCCAGAAACCACTCCTCAGAGACTGAAGCCTCTGGACACATATCCCCCACAGAGTTTTATGACTCCAGATGACTCCTCCTCAAAGACTTAAAAATCCAGACCTCCCCTCTGGATTTTTACAGACTGTGAATACACCCTCATAAGTACCATTGATTGTCCACCCACTCACCGAACATGGCTTTCAGATACCACACTTACCCACCTACCCAGAGTCTAAAAACACTGGCCTGAGCATCCTACGACCACCACAAAAGACTGCTCCCTGGTTCAATAGACTCCTATATATTCCTCATGCAGGACCTAAGAACACCAGTCATAGTGCTACAGCTACTGCTAACTGCAACCCCACCCCCTCAATCAGTAGAAATTTATGCTGTGTACACACCCCACTCAGAGCTTGAAGTCACCAAGACATATGAGTGACATCTGCTGTAATCACTGTCCCCAGAAATGCCATCTTTGCTGAGTGGAGTGTTCCCCTGAGCACCACATGCCCCTACCCGGGATCCAAGACCCCTGCCCTACACCTCCAGAACTCCCTGCCCCAACAAATCCATGTTATGGCATTTACAATCAGAATCTCAGTCTGAAAGGTGCTCCTAGACACTGATGACACAGATTCCAGCTGAAAAAATATATATGGAGACTATACTACTAAACCCAACCAGAACCAAAATCACAGCACACTACCAGTTACCACAGCACACATCTAGAGAGAAAATGTCATAAAATACGGAGAGGTCATTGTTCCGCCAGATGCCCAGCTATCAATACAGGGACTCAATGAAATAAGGAAGCATGATGCCTTCAAAAAGGATAATAGTTTGCCGGTAAAGACTACAAAGAACAGGAAATCTAAGAACTGTCTGATATGGAATATAAAATAATGACCACAAAGAGGCCAGCAAGTAGTAAGCTGCGGCACAGGGTCGGGGCTTCATAGGAGGCCCAGGTTCAAATCCTGGATCAGTGTGCACAGGCTGGGCAAGGCAGCACACACCTATAATCTTAGCTAGCTATAGGCTGGGGCCCATGATCATGATGGCAAGATCTCCCCAAAAA
>NW_006159784.1:1152924-1172813 GCF_000334495.1 Tupaia belangeri chinensis
AACCCATCTGCAATTACTTCCTCCACTGAAGTCTTGAACCCCTCAAAGTCATCCATGATGATTAGATCAACTTTTCCCAAACTCCTATTACTGTTGATATTCTAATCTCCTCCCATTAAAGTTCTATTTTTCTATTTTAAATTTATTTATTTATATTTATTCACTGTACATTATTACAGTATACAAAATGAGATTTTCCATTGGGAATACACTGTATACTGGCTCAATTACGGATATTACTATACATGTTATCGTCAACGAATAATTTTCCATTTCTTGTTTCTTATATATTGTGTTTCTCTTTTTTTCCCCCTTGATTCCTTACCTGTCACCTTCTGCCATTTGACCCAGAGTTTCACTTCTGGATGTTTGTCTGAAAGCAGACTCTCAGAGAGATATTTGTACAACCATGTTCATTGCATCATTTCTCATGATAGCCAAGAGGTAGAGACACCCCAAGTGTTTACTGATGAATGAATAAAGAAATTTTGGCTTACATGTACAAAGGAATATAATTCAGCTTTAAAAACAAAGAAAATGTTATCACATATTACAGTATTACAAGTTGAATGAACCTTTAGGACTTTAGTTTAAGTAAAATAAGCCTATAACAAATGTATGATTCCACTTATATGCAGTAATCACAATCAACAAACTCATAAAAAGCAGAAAGCATAATAATGTTTCCAAGGACTAGGGGTGGGGGAAATTAGTTTTTATTCAATGGGTGTAGAGTTTCAGTTTTACAAGGTGAAAGAGACTGTTGCACAGTAATATGAACATACTTAACAATACTGAACTGTAATCTCAATAGTAAAGATGGTAGCTTTTATGTTATATTTTTACCATAATTAAATATTATCTGGAGTCAGCAAATGCATGGCAGTTATGTTGCTGGATTCACACATAGCTGACTGCAGTTCGAGTCTCAAACCCAGTGGCTTGAGACTTACACCAGGAACGTGTGTATGTGTGCCCAAGATCCCAGAAGAAGAATGAAGGAAAAGGAACTGGGACATGATCATCCCCTTTGAGGGGCGATTTCTTATTTTCCGTCTCACTGTCTCTGACTCTCTCTCTGGTTAGTACATGTACCCTAATGCATAAAACTCTTAAAAAAATGTTATTAAGTAAAAATTATTTTATATAATTGATCTGCGTAAAACCTTCCCTGGCTTAGTTTCTCTCTGGCCTTTGTAAAACCTGTCTGCTTTGCTTAGAACTGTCTTCAAAACACTTCCTCTTCCTCCTCACTATGCTCCACACAGATGCCTCCTAAACTTCTCTGATGGTCCCCCCTTTGCAAATCTACCCCACAGGCCCTCACGCCAAGAGGCTGCTGCCCATTTTCCATGTCTGCTCACCCTAAGAAACGGTGCTCACAGGTGGCACTTCGGCATCTCTCACCTCTGCACGTCGACCAGCTCACTCATCAAGGGATTCATCGGAACTCAGTGTTCTGCCTAAGAGGAATTCTAAGTACATTTTCTCTACCTCATTCCACCTGAAACGAATGTTTCTCCTCTTCCTTAATCTGTCGTTTGGCTAACCCTCCCACACTAGCCTGGTGTTCCCTTATTTAACTTCAGCCTTTTCACTTGGCTTACAATTCTCTCCCAAGGCTGCTAGATGCCAAAGTTTTTGATCAATTTATAGATCTCCTCAGGCAGTAGGCAAGATGACCCATTGAACCCTAAGGATGTCTCATGTTAACTGAGACCAAATATAAGGCATAGGCTAGTAGGGAATATTTATTTGAGGTATAGTTCGTAAATACATTGCTCTGAGCAGTTGGAGAGTGGATTCAAGAAACGTTTCTCCACCTCCATGTTCTGAAACAAAAGCGTTAGTACTAGTCAGTTCTAATGAGACCTAAGGTCAGAACATGACTGTCCTTGAAAAGATAGTTTGTTACAGTTCCCAAAAGAAAAGGGCATACCATGCCATGGGGAAGAACATTGAGAGGAAGCACCAGACTCAGTCAGGAGGCAGAGAGGCAGGAGAAAGTATGAGTGAAAGCCTTTCCTGAGGTTTCCAGGGAAGAAAGGGGTGAGGCAGGGTCAGTAGATTTAGGGTTTAGAAGAGGCTAGTTTCAATAACTGCGCTGGGCTGTGAGATATGGGGCTGCCCTGAGTTGTTTCCTACTTGGCACTGGAGTGATTAGGTCAGAGATAGTTACCTGACAAAGGAGGGAGTTGAGGAGTGCTATGGTTTTGATGTCCCCCTAAATATATGTATTAGGACTTCGTTGTATTATAAAGGTGTTAAGTGTAATCTTATTCCCTTCATAATGTCCCAGAGTGGAGCTTTTGGGTGTGATGAGGTCATTTGTGTAGGTAATCTTTGAGTTCAGGAGGGTTTAAAGGAAGGGAAAGAAGTCCAGAGGAGTCAGAAGCTTATGGACAGCTGCTCTGCTCAAGATCCTGCCCTCTGCCACCTTACACCCTCACTAGAAGTTGGCTCTGGGACCCTGGACCTTTAAACTGTAAGCTGGATAAACCTCTGTTCTCTTAAAGCCATCCAGTTTCAGTATTTCTCTAAGCACCACAACAACAACCAAAATAGGGGGAAATGGGCTTTGACTTGCTTTCTTTGCACATGGAAAGGTATTCCCTGGGGAGTCACTGCTATCAAAAAAGTACCGAACTCCTCCAGCAAAGACCCAAGATGTCAAAGCATCATCAAATACAAGAAATAAGCCCATGACTCGTACCCTGCCCTATACCAGAATCAGGACATGGAGTATGAAATAGGGCTGCAGGGAAGACCAAGGAGAAAAATAGGCATACTGCTGCTAATAACCTTGTGGGTGACCCGACTAGAGCATTCCCGGACTCTGATAAAGTTGATTAAAAAATGTTCTCCCAACTATGGATTAGAAATATCCGCACAATTTCTGAGAAGTCAGCTACTAAAATATTTGCTTTAGATTTCTTTTCATATAAAGTGATAAATACACATTTTCCCCCCATGGAGAATATTTATGAAAACTTTTCTGGGAAATGTCTTTTCACTGAATATAAGGCTCTGGAGACAGCTCAGGAAAGCAGCTTTCTGAATGTGCTGTCAATTGTGACCTGACAGTCTGAATTACCATATTTTATATTGTAACTCACTTCCTTTAATGATGTATATATTCTACTAATGGTGTGAAAGGGATGGAAACTGGCAGTTTTAATGGTGTGTAATGCATGTGCTCTCTAACCAGTAAATGGGAGCTTTTGCCTGAAAGAAGAAACCATTCTGGCTGGCCTTCACTGATGCCAGGCTTCAGCGTGACACCAGTGGAGGTGACGTTGGTGATGACTTGGAGTGTGATCTGTCTCCTTAGTGCACAGTGCAGCTGACCACTCAGCCAGGCTTTGATGGCTTGTTAACTGCGGAATCTTTTACACACCCCTTTCTTCTCCCTCCAGTTTGGTCCTTCTTTCCTGGCTCTTTTTTTCTCTGTTCCTGGATGAGGCTTCTAGCCCTCTCAGCACTTACTGGAACTGCTTGTCAATTCAGATGACTCCACTGCAGGGTCATCCTGCCGGAGAAGAGGTGTGACCACCATGTGTCTGCATTTTTTTTAAGAAGAGCCCATATTTTATTTAACTTTTTTATTATTTATTTTATTTATTTATTTTGATTTGACCAGAGAGGGTCAGAGTGTGTGTGAGAGAGAGAGAGAGAAAGTAAGAAAGCAAGCTGCCAGGTCCAGGACTTGAACCATGGTCAGCTATGTGGGAGTCCAGCGCCCTTTATCACCATGCCACTTGCCAGCCCCACGTGTGTCTGCATTTTGAGACTGGTACATTTAAATGAACATAGGACGGTGCTTATTTAGTAGGATGCGTGAGTGCGCCCCCACCTGGGAGGTTAAGGGGGATCACCAGACACTGCTCCATTATTACCCAGACCTCTTCCCAGATTTCCACAACTCCACATACCCTGCCGTGGGGAAAAAGGCGAATCCAGAGCAATGAGTGTGTTGCCACAGCTTCCTCTCTGTGCCCTTTTGCTGGTCATCATGCCCCCTCTATCTCGCAGTTCCTCCCCATAATCTGAATGCCCCATTCTCACGGGAAAGTGGACTGTTAGTTATCTACACTTCCACCTGAGAGCACTCTCTCCCAGGCGTTTTAAACTTCCCTTCTGACTGTGGAGTAAAATACGTAAGTTCTTCCTAAAGAAACGTCATACATGATACAATAGGTAAAGGAAGAATAATCTGGCAGGGTAGGAAGTAGCCCCTTCCTGGAGGCCTGAGCTCCTCTTCCTGGCACCTGCAGTGCGATCTCCCACACAGAAAGCTGCTATGCCTTCCCACTATCTGGATGACACTCGGAAAGGGCCCAGTCTTCGACGCTTGACCAGAGTTTCAAGACAGGGTTATCTGTTAGACTTTCCATGCATGGCTGTGTTGGAGCCTAACAGAGGCATGGCTTGTGCCTATACCTTGAGTCGTGCTGCTCTTCTGTTGACTTCTACCATCTCTGCTCCCTTTCTGACCTCATCAACTCCGACTATTCTTTGATTTCTATATGTCTAAAAGAAATTGTAAGACAAAATTATACATGTGTTTTGAATAAATTACAAAAGAAAAAAAGTACAGCTAATGTATTTCTATGCAAAAATGCTTTGTGACTTTTCCAACAACCCAATAGGTTATAATATCAGATAAAAATTTAATGTACTATAAAAAATCACAAATCAATGGAGATAAAGATAAAAATATTAGTGTTCATTTTGTTAATTAGTATTTGGGGAAGAGTGACTTTAGACAAAAGTTATATAATCAATAAATTTTACGTGAATTGGGACCAGCAGATAGCATAATGGCTACGTCACTGGACTCCCATGTAGTTGACCAAGGTTTATGTCCCAGACCCGGTGGCTTAAACTAACACCAGGCCTGTGTGTGTGCATGCCCAAGATCCCAAGAGAAGAATGGAGGAGAAGGGATTGCGGGGTGGCCATCCCCCCTGGAGGGTGATTTCTTGCTTTCTGTCTCTGTCTCTGTTTCTGGCAAGTGCATGCACCCTATAGCAAAAACTTCTGAAAAAAAAAAATGTCACTTAAGCTAAATATAAAATTCCTGCCATTATATGTAACAACAAGGGCCAGCAGGTGGCATGGTGGTTAAGGCGACTCGATTTCTACGTGGTTCCAGTTCTCAACTTGGTGGCTTGAAAATCACACTGGGCACATGTGCACACATGTCAAATCCCAAAAGGAGAATGGAGGAGAAGGGATTGTGGTGTGGCCATCCCTCCTGTGGGAAGTAGAGGAGATTTCTCACTTTCTCTCTCTCTGTCTCTTTCCTCTCTGGCAAGCACATGTGTCCTCTGGGGGGAAAAAAAAAAACTATAAATAAATAAATAAATAAGAAGCGATTGAATGTAAAAAAAATAATATAACAAAATAAAAGAAAGGAAAAAATCATGGGACCAGTGGGTGGCATGGTGATTGAGGTGCTGGACACTCCCACATGGCTGACCACAGTTGAAGTCCTGGACCTGGTGGCTTGCTTTCTCGCTTCCCCTCTTTCTCTCTCCATCTCTGTGTCTCCCTCTGTCAAATTAAAAATAAATGAATGAATGAGTAAATAAAATTTAATAAGTAATTTTTAAAAAAAGAAAGGAAAAAAATCAAATAAATAAAATGTAAATACATATACTAACTGTTGATAACTTACTACATTTGGAAAGTTTGGAGGAAAGAAGGCTTTCTAAGTATAAATGTGATAGTAAAAAACAGAACAATTAACAGATTTGATGGAAAGTATTATAACCACTATACTTCAAGAAAAATTATTAGCAAAAATAATTGAAAAAATATAATAGAAGTGATTAATATTTTTAGAATATAAAAGTTAATACAACTTACAATGAATACTAAGATCCAAGTAGATAAACCAGAAGACAGTAAGATAATAAAATTCATAAGCATGGAAGATGATTTTGCTAATTATAAAATTAAACCAACATGTTAAGGTACTTTTTTTACATATTAGTTCAAATAAGCTCCAGTCATAATTTTTACAGGTGGTAATGATGTACTGAAAATTTCTCTCTAAGCCCAGCTGTGGTGGCACACCAGTAGAGTGCTGCTACGTGAGGTCAGAGCTGCATGGGTGGCCCAAATTTGGTTCTTAAATCAACCTAAATGGGCCAGGCATGGTAGCATGTGCCTGCAATCCTAACTATCTGGGTGACTGAGGAAGAGGATATCAACATGGTAAGATCCTGTCAAAAATAACTCTGTAGGGACCAGCAGTTAGCGTAATGGCTATGTTGCTGGACTCCCAAGTAGTCGACTGCAGTTCACGTCCCAGACCCGGTGGCTTAAAACTCATGCCGGGCACGTGTGCGTGCGTGCCCAAGATCCCAAGAGGAAAATGGAGGAGAAGGGATTGTAGCGTGGCATACCCCCTGGGGGGTGATTTCTCGCTTTCTGTCTCTCTGTCTCTATCAGATGAGCGCATGTGCCCTATAGCAAAAACCTCTCCAAAAAAAAAAAATTTTTTTTAAATAACTCTGTCTCCCTACCTCATAAAAAAAGGAGAAAGAATGAATGAAGAACGAGAGAGAAAGAAGAAAGAAAAAAAGAAAAAGAGGGAAGGAGAGAAGGAGAGAGAGAGGGAAGATAGAAGAAAAGAAAAAGAGAAAGAAAATATTTTCATCTACTATCTAGTCTGATTGTATTGCTAACAGAAATATCAGACACTGGATGAATTTAAGAGAATAGATGTGTATTTTGATTCATGATTCTGGTGGTTGGAAAGATGTAGGCCTACAACATGGCCTATGGCCAAGGGAAAGCAGTTTACTCTCTAACAACCAGCTCTGGTGAAAACTAACTCCTTGTGTGAGGTAGAATTTACTGGGTCTCATGAGATATCAATAATCTCTTCAGGAGAGTGTTGCCTCCATGACACTATCACCATGATCCAGTCATTACCCACTAGACCTTACCACCTCCCAATATCAGATTCCAAATCCTGAAACCGTGGAGAACAAACCAAACCATAACACTTGCATTTCAAATAGCATTTTAAATTGACATAACCCATTTGGAAAGTAAAATGGCAATATATATTAGGGACCATATAAAAGACCATGTAGTTTGACTTAATAATCCTAATTTCATCAAAGTATGGAAAAAGCTATATATGTAAAGATGTCTATCACAATAGTATTTTAATAACAGAAATAACAAGTGTCAATGCTTTAAAAAAATAACTAGACTGGTTATGAAACTGTGGCAATTTTAAAATATCAGCAAATTCTTGTATCTCCTTGCCATTGAGACATATTCCTTCCCCTTGAATCTGGACTGACCTTGATTACTGGTTGTCCCAAAGGTGCCGCTGAAGTGGTGCTATGTGAAGATCATAGAAGACAATGCAGCTTCTTCCTGGCTTGTTAGAATATTCATGCTTGAGATCTGAATCACCACATAAGAAGTCAGCATCCCGAGGCTGCCATGTTGTGAGGAAGTTCAAACTAGTCCATCTGGAGAGTCTGCATTGAGATGCCCTCAGATTCTGTAAAGAGAGAGGCATGCTTACTCAGACTCCGGCTACCTCAGTTTCCCATGTCCCAGATCCAACTACCATGTAAAAGCAGCTACATGAGCCTAAAGCACTCATCCAAGGTCTTCCCAGACTCCTGATATACAGAAACCATGAGAGATACTACAATGACTATGGTGGTTATAAATCAGTAAGTTCAGGGTGTTCTATTGCACGACAGTAGATTCATAGAACATAAATCTCTGTGGATAGAATATGAAGCAGTCAGGCAAAATTTAAATTTAAAAGACAGCACAGAAACACAGATTCTTTTCCATAATATTTAGTTTTAAAAAAGACATAAAATATTATGTACATTATAACAGTAACCATTAAAAATCCACATCAAGGGCCTGTTAAGCACAGTGGTTAAGTCCTACATATTGGGAGCTGGATTCCACATATCCAACCCTGGTTTGAATCCCTGCACTGACAGCTTGAAGAACACACCAAGTCGTGCATGAGTGCCCCAAATCCTGACAGAACAGAGAAGGGATTGTCGCATAACCATGCCCCACTGAGGTAGGAGGGTGCTTTCTTCCTCTCTTTTTCTCTCTGTCTCTCTCTGGCAAGCATACACACTCTCTGGAAAACATATAAGTAGATAGATAGATGATATATATATATACATATATGTATATACATATATATATACATATATGTGTGTGTGTGTATATATAGAGAGAAAGAGAGATGATATATAGAGAGAAATAGATATAGAGAGATAAAGCTAGATAGATAGATGATAGATAGATATAGATAGAAGATAGATATATAGATATAGATAGATAGATGAAATAGGTAGATAGATGGTAGATTAGATAGATAGATAGATAGATAGATAGATAGAAAAAGATGATAGATATAGATAGATGATAGATATATAGATATAGATAGATGATAGAGAGACAGATAGAGATAGATGATAGAGATAGAGACAGATGATAGATAGATGATAGATGATAGATAGATAGATGATAGATAGAGAGAGAGAGAGATGATAGATAGATAGATACAGATAGATAATAGGCATTTTTTTTTAAAGTATGTCAAGAAACGACTGACACATACAACATGGTAAAATGTTCCTGCCATGCTGCAGACTCAATCTTTCCCTGGTCTGCCTCCTAACAAGCTCAAGAAACAGTTTTTACCCTGTGTTTTGCCACCACTTAGCAAGGTTCACTAGCTTTCTAGCCTGTGCATATTCCCACCTACCTGACCATGTCAGTTAACCCTATGCCACATGCTTTGGTTTGGGTATTTGCAGCCTCCTACTTCAGGTATCAAATCTCATCTCGCAGTTGACACACCCTTGGCTTTGATCTTATGGTCCAGGATTCTAGATAACAGGATGGAGCAAGAGACAAAGTCAAAAAAGAAAAGAGACATATTCCAGATTCCTTCTAAAGAAAGCTCTTAGGAACTGCTAAATGCTTTCAGTTGTTTATCATTAGCCAGAAGGTAGACAAGGTCATACCTAACTAAAAGAGGGGCTGAAGCACAGGAGGTGGCACAGTGGCAACCTAATGCAGAAGACCCACATGGGAAAGATACTGGGGTCACATCCAGGGCCTCCCTGAGCGTGCCAGGCATGCAGGCTGCTGACCCAGGGTGGCTGAGACTGGGAGTGGAGTGTAGCGTGAAGACTCTGTTGGAGGTGCTTCACTTTTTTTTCTCAGAAGAAATAAATAAATAGGGACCAGCAGTTGCCGTAATGGCTATGTCACTAAACTCTCATGTAGTTGACCACGGTTCAAGTCCCAGACCCGGTGACTTAAACTCACACTAGGCGCGTGTGCGTGCATGCCCAAGATCCCAAGAGGAGAGTGGAGAAGGGATTGCAGCGAGACCATCCCCCCAGAGGTTGATTTCTCACTTTCTGTCTCTTTGTCTCTCTCTGTCCCTCTGGGGAGCGCATGTGCCCGATAGCAAAATCCTTTCAGAAAAAGAAAGAAAGAAAAGAAAGGAAGAAAGAAGAAAGAAAGAAACTTTTTAAATTTTAAACTTTTTAAAGATAAAAGGTTAAAAAATGCCATCTGCATCTTTGGCAGCCATATTCCTAGCCAAAATCAGAATTTTATCACTTTGGAAATAAAAGTTTAAGAGTAACTGGTAATCTCTATCAGAGAAAGGTAATGGCATAATTCTCATTTTGAAGATGAGGTCACTGAGACTTTAAAAGTCTAAGTACTGTGGCCAGATAGTGATGCAGGGGTATAGCATGATACATGACAAAGCAAGCTCAAGTGGGAAGTTCCCAGTTAAGTTCAGAGACCTCCCTGAATACCCTAGTCACATGTGTGCCCTTGATCCAGGGCTGGCTGAAGCTGGGGGTGGGTTGCAACATAAAGACTCTATTGGGGGGGCTATCTCTTTTTGTCTCTTTCTCTGTATCTCTCTCTCTCATTCATGAAATAAGTAAATCCACAAACTAAAAAATATATAAAATAAAAAGGCTAAGTGGTCCTTGAGAAAAAATATTAAAGCTAGAATTCCAACCCAGAAATTTTCCCACATAAATTTTGTATTCTAACAAAGGGTCAACCTTCACACAAACAAAGATGCCTCTCCCAACCTACACAGAAGGTGAAGGAAAGAGCTGCGGGTTTCCTATCTAATAATTTTTGGAATCAGCATTTCTTGGAATTTTCAGACTAAATGTGAGAAAATAGGAAATTTGATGGGGGGATTCCTTGATCCATCGATGAATGAATGGATAAACAAAACCGGTTATATAATACAATGGAATATTATTTGTTCATAAAAGACAATAAAGGACCAATGGATACCACACCATAGACAAACATCAGAAACAGTATGCTAAGGAAAAGCAGCCAGTCACAAAGAACACTATTGTATAATTTCATTTATATGAAATGCCCAGAATAGACAAATCCATAGAAACAGAAAGTAGATCAGTGGTTGCTAGGGACTAGGGGAGAGGGGAAGGAGGCAACTACTAATAGGTATAGGGATTCTTTTTAGGGTGATGGAAATATTCTAGCATTGATTGGGTTGATGACTGCATAACTCAGAATATATTTAAAAACTAGTATCTTACTCACTTCAAGTGGGTGGATTGTGGCACATATGAATTATATTTCAATGTGGCTGTTACCAACATTCAAATCCCAATGTGACACTGCAAGTGAAAAAGTTAACCCCAAGCAGTAACTTCCTGTACATACATGTGAGCATTTATGCATTGTGAATATTCATGCTATTTCACAAACCACATGAACGCATGCTACAGTAAAGCCACATCCATGCTAGAAATCACAAGTTATAGCTGCTATGGGGGAAAAAAATTAAGACAAAGAAAGATAAAAAGAGGAAGTTTTCAAAATCAAGAAATTCAGCATGAATGAACTTTCCTTTTAAACTACTTTAGAATTTTTAGGGGACCAGCAGGTGGCATAATGGCTATATCACTGGACTTCCATGTAGTTGACCACAGTTCAAGTCCCAGACCCGGTGGCTTAAACTCACGCAGGCGCCTGTGCACCCATGCCCAAGATTCCAAGAGGAGAATGGAGAAGAAGGGAATGCACTGTAACCATCCTCCCCGGGGGGTGATTTCTTGCTTTTTGTCTCTCTGTCTCTGTCTGTCCTTATGGCAAGCACACACACCCTATAGCAAAAACCTCACACACACACAAAAAAAACTACTTTAGAATTTTTTAATCTGTGTTAGAGACTGATAAACCATTCTTGTCATGTTTCTTGTGTTAACATATGCCACATGTTCTGCACTTGCACTGAAAATCATTTTAGAAAAATAGAGCTTCTTGGGACTAGCAGATGGTGTAATAGTAACATTGTTGAAAGCCCACGTAGTTGACTGCAGTTCAAATCTCAGACCCGGTAGTTTAAAACTTATGCTGAGTCCATATGTGTGCATACCCAAAATCCCGAGAGAATGGAAGAGAAGGAATTGTGGCATGGTTGTCCTCCATAGGGGGTGATTTCTTGTTGTCTCACTGTCCCTCTCTAACTCTCTGGCAAGTGCACACACCCTATAGCAAAAATCTCTCTAAAAATAAAAATAAAGAGCTTCTTTAGCTGTGATGCTTTGTTCTAGCAACACAGATGATGCCAAGCACTCTCCTCTGCTCTGTGCCTGGAAAGAGTTGCTCAGAATTCCACCTCCACTTATTTCAGAACCAGATGCCTCAAAGATCAACTGATCCACGCCCCTCTTATTTTACAGGTTGAATGAAGTAATCCTAGTATTCAGTCATTTTTCCAAGATGATGAATCCAGAAGGGACAAATGTTCTGGCCATCATGGCCTCCCACCCCTCAGGCCAGTATTCTTTACTCTATTACAAGCTTAATCTCAAAGTAGCACCAGAGGAACTCTGCGGAAAGCTTCCAAGGCAGGAATGTTTCCTGTAAACAATCTAACATTTGATAGGAGCAAAAACATTGTGAAACAGGAAAAACAAAAGTACGTATGTGTGACTATTCACCCTGGCATCTAAAATGTAGGAATTTCTACATGCTAGGTGAGCTCCTGGGCCATTCTGCAATACAGAGATTCTGGATAGAACAAAAAGGAGACTACAGAGGAAAAATACATTTTCAAGGGTCAGGAGAGGGTTCCGGGGAATAAGAAAAGAAGACAAAGACTCTCAGGGGGCATGTGCTACCTTAGTAAAGGATATTAAAAAGAGAGATGATGGGAAAAAGTATTTTCAAGATGGTTGTGTGTAATAAAAATACACCATCCTCCTTTCCATTTTAACAGAAAAATCAAGTAAATAATTAAAAATTTTAAACAATCTTTTTACCACTGTTTAGGTGTACCTACTGTTCTACAATAGGATTATCAATGTAAACTTCCCGTTTTTACTTTAATAATATTGTAAGGGAAGATAGTGGGGAAAGCTTTGGTTTTAGAATCCTGGCTCTCAGTTCATCTGTTGGGAAGGAATCATCAGTCCTGCCTGTATTATTCACTGTTTTACAGAGAGTTCAAGCCAGTGGACATACAGGAAGAAGCATTTGTTTAATAGAATTGGCTCATGGGATTATGATAGCTGGCAAGCTTCACGTTTGTGAGGCAAATATGTGGAAGTTGGTAAGAGTCGCTATTGTCTTGAGTACAAGTTGTGCATGGCAGAGGATTGGAAACTCAGGCAGCATTACTGTGATGCAGTCTTGAAAACAATTCCTTCTTCCTCAGGAAACCTCAGGCTTAAGGCATTCAGAGGATTGGATGAGATCCACCCAAGGTATGGTGAATAATCTTTACTTGAAGGAGGATGAGTGTATTAACCACAACTTAAAAATACTTTACAGCAACATCTAGACCTGTGTTCAGCCAAACAACTGGCCATGAAAGTCTAACCAAGTTGACACAAGATTTAGTATGACAGTGCCCTTCATGCCTTAGGAGTTGGTAGGAAGGCATCATTCTTATATACTTTGTTTATTGCTTTATTTCTAGCACCCACAAGTACCTGGCATACAAAAGGCACAAGATAAATGCTTAGTGAATGTGTGATGTAACAGCACTTTGAAACTATGTAAAAAGAACATGCTGGACTCCATGTATAGAGAGGTTTGAAAGAATATTTATATATGTATTTATGTGTGTGTATATAGTTCATTTATTTACTTAAGTGTATTTATTTCTTCCATGAATGAGAGAGAGAGACAAAGAGAGAACATCCTCAATAAGGCCTTGATACCACGATCCACTTCCAAGTTCAACCAGCCCTACAAGCACACAGTCCTGTGAGCACACAGCCCTACGAGCACACAGCCCTTATGAGCACAGTGTACTCAAAGAGATTTCCAAATGTAAACCCAGAACTTCCCCGTGTGGATCAGCCTCATAGATCCTCATGTTTTGCCACTGCACCACCATCTCGTTCTGTGAATACTTACCTTTTTGAGCATACACACTGCAGTTTCATTCAGTTACACTTTCAACTCACTAACAGTAAACTAATGTGTTAACCCAGAAATTCTCCTTTTACAAATTCTTTCCACAGGCATACAGACACAAACTGACTTAAGGACAAGATTACCCATCGCAACAGTTTGTAAAAACAAAGATTGGAGGGACCAGCAGACGGCATAATGGTTATGCTGCTGGACTTCCACTTAGTCGACCACGGTTCAAGTCCTGGACATGGCAGCTTAAAACTCATGCCGGACACATGTGCATGTGTGCCCAAAATCCCGAGAGGAGAATGGAGCAGAGGGGATTGCAGTGTGGCCATCCTCCCTGGGGGCGATTTCTAGCTTTCTGTCTCCCTTTGCGTCTCTCTCTGTATCTCTGGTAAGTGCCTTTAGCAAGAATCTAAAATAATAATAATAATTGGAAACAACCTAAATATCTATCCACACAGTATGTAGCTAAATAAAGTCTATGGAATTTGAAAGAAAGAGAAGGTTTTTTTATGTATTGATGTGGAAAGATCTACAAGATAAATAAACCATTAAGCAAGAAACAGGGAGTGCAACAGAATAGAATGGTAGCAATTCTATAAAAGAGGAAAGAATAGATATATAAAAGCCATGAATACATCCTTATGTATGCATTATATGTTTGTAAATGTATACTAAGAAAAATAATCATATTGGGGAGCGAGAAGAACCAAGTAACTACGAGGTAGGAGTGGTAGTGAGACCTTTCGCTGTGTATCTACTCACATCTTTGTCATTCTGAACCACATTGGTATATCACTGGCACAAGCATTAAGTTTAAAAGAAGGAAGACCAGCAGATGGCATAATGTTTACATTGCTGGACTCCCAACCGTGGTTCAAGACCTAGACCCAGTGGCTTCAAACTCATGCCAGGCACGTATTCGTGCATGCCCAAAATCCTGAGAGAAGAATGGAGGAGAAGAGACTGGGGCATGGCTATCCTCCTAGGGGTGATTTCTCACTTTCTGTCTCTCTGTTTCTCTCTCTCTCTCTCTCCCTCTCTCGCTCTCTCTCTCGCTCTCTCTCTCTCTCTCTCTCTCATGTGCCCTATAACAAAATATCTCTCTGAAAAAAAATTAAAAGAAGGAAAGAATATGAGTTCAATTAGTATTGGTTGAGCATCACTAACCTGAAACCCTAAAATTATAATGCCTCAAAATTTGAACTTTCTGAATGTCAACATGATACCACAGGAGAAAATTCTACCCTGACCTCATGTGATGGGTCACAGTCAAAATGCTGCACTACAGGCCCAATCATGGTGACACAGATAGTTGGGTGTCACTCTGTAATGCCAGAGCCACAAGGAACACTTGGGTTCCGATCTGAGTCCCAAGTTGATCTGAAAAATGTATGCCTGTGATTCTGTCTGGCTGGAAATCTGGAAGAATCTCAACAATAAGACCTTGTCAAGGATACTCCTCCCCCTCTTGAAATAAAATTAATTTTAAAAAAAGACACTGCAATACAAAAATATTGCATAAAATCATGTTCATGGTGTGTGTATAAAGTACGTATGAAACATAAATGAATTTTGTGCTTAGACTTGGGTCCCATTCCCAAGATACCTCATTATTATATGCAAGTACCCCAAGATCTGAAAAAAGTATGAAATCCAAAACACTTCTAGTCCCAAGCATTTTTTTTTTTTTTTTGGAGAGGATTTTTGCTACAGGGCATGTGTGTGTACCAAAGAGACAGAGAGAGAGAAAGCAAGAAATCACCCCCTCAAAGAGGATGGCCATGCCACAATCCCTTCTCCTCCATTCTCCTCTTCAGATCTTGGGCATGCACACACACGCGCCCAGTGTCAGTTTAAGCCAACAGGTTCGGGACTTGAACTGCAGTTGACTACATGGGAGTTCAGCGACAGCCATTATGCTAACTGCTGGTCCCTATTCCCAAGCATTTTGTAGGAGGGCTACTCAACCTGTACTTGATATAAAAATAAACAAGCAGGGTCAGCAGGTGGTATGGTGGCTAAGGAACTGGACTCTCACATGAGCAATCCAGACCTAGCTGCTTGAAAATCAAGCCAAGCATGTATATGTGTGCACCAAACCCCAGAAGGAAAATGGAGGAGAAAGGATTATGGTATGGTCGTTCCCCCTGGGGAGTGATTTCTCACGTTCCCACTCACTGTCTCACTGGTGAGTACACCTGTCCTATGGAAAAAAACTAAAATAAGTAAATAAATAAAAATAAACTACCCAACAAACTGATTGCTTTTATTTGACTTTTTCCCTCTACCAATTTCTATCTGCTTTTAATCTTCATGCCATCTCTTCTGGGCTCTGAAAATGACTTCATGTAATATGGTATTTAGTACACCAAGGCAGGCTCAATTTCCATAAGGGGTAGTCTTAGATTTTAGGTTTTGAAATTGATAATTGGCTTGTAGCAGATCCTTCTCTGGAGGAAGGAAACATAGAGACCATAGAGTTAGTTCAGAGGAATATTCCAGGAAATCAATCTGACTTGAGCAGCAGAAAAAGTTTTTTGAGAAGATGGGTGAAACACATCACCCCAAACATCATAATGGTGCCAAAACAACACCCAATTTATTTGGTAGAAAGACAGAATTCCAAAGTTTTTACCTCATGCAATCTAGATGAACTAAAACAAGCAATTCAAGAGAAAACCTTAGATGATATTTTAAAAGATATCCTTAGAAAACCAAGCTTGCAAACTTTCAACTCCCAGTTGGCCGAGGACTGCAGTTCAATCTGTGAATCTGAACAAATTCTTCATCCCCTAGATACCTGCTGTCTGCCTTTTAATGCTTCACCAACACCGCCAAGCCTGGGAGGGGAGCAGAAAAAGAAAAGATGTAATAGTTCATGTAAGAATCTGGATTCTCACTCCTTTCATCATTTTCTTTATAATCTGTAAAATTAAAGAATCTGTTGTGATCTTAAAAGCAAGCTCAGAATGCCTAGACTATTATGGCTCTAAGAAAGCTCTACCAGCTAATCCACTGCACATTGCGGATGAAACACTTGAAGCCCAGAAATGAAAGTGATTTGCCTAAAATCACAACGTATCAATAGGCATATTGCTTTTAGTCCCCATGAATTAGTAATGTGTAGTAATTTGTTACATAGCAATAGAAAACTAATACAAATGTTCAGTCTTTCAAGGACACTTAGATTTCAGCTAGGACTATATTAAGACTTAAAACACTAAAAACTATAAAAAGAACTTGACATCACACAGTTACCCATTGATTTTTAAGATAAGAAAAGGAAACTTAAATAAAAGATAAATGTCTATGAAATTTCAAAAATCAAGATAGGAATGGGGACAAGTAGGTGGTGGGGTAAAGGACCCTTCCCTGGGATCCAGAAATCATCTCAATTTCAGTTATTCTCCCATCAACAGCCCTGCCACACTGAGACACCTAGTTTCATGGCAACATGGTATTAATATATAGTCCCGTATAGCTTCACTGGGTTCTCTAACCCCTCCTGCATTGCTTCTGAGCAATGCTTCTATTGCCATGACCTCTGGCCATGCCAAGAAACTAACCAGTACACAATAGAATCATTAGATGCCATTTGGGCAAGAGGTGAAACTATGTTCAGGTTCCTCTGAGTAGCAGAGACCAGTGAGACTGATGGACAGTCCCAGGGTCCAAGGCTACCAGAATCAGCTGTACAGCCAGTCAGTGCCCCATCACAACTAAACTAAAAGCTACTGAGGCAACTTTCCCCAACCACTACCTCCCCACCCCCTTCATGGATTACAGAGGGCCAACTAGGGAAGAGGCAGGGAAAGCGAACTCAAGGCAGAAGGGTGATCACACTGAGTAAGAGCGGATTTACACCCTATGTATCTGCAGAACTCATCCTGGCCACCACAAAGCCAACTTATAAAGAAAGGCTAAGAGTGATGGTCTTGATCACTTGCCTTCAAATCCTGCTACAGACCTTGCTACTGTGACTCTGTGCAAGTCACTGGACTTCTCTGAGCTTCCTTTTCTTCCTCTCTGAAATGGGAGGAAAAGAGCCACTCCCTCACTGGGTTGCTTTCTGCAGTGAAGGAGTTGTAGCATAAAAAGTGCTTGGTCTGGTGTCTGGCAGATAGAAAGTTCCCAAAGCTCTATTTCCAAGGTACTCTCTTTCTAATCTGTGGTAAACTTGCTCACTATGGAAGAAAGAACAACCATCCACAGGCCAATCCTGTGGCCTGCTGGTTAAGGGAGCTGGATCCCACATCACTAATTGTGGTTTCAATTCTGACCCTGGCAACGTGAAAAACAAGGGGACACTTGTGTATGTGTGCCTGAAATACCAGCAAGGTGGGGAAGTAGAAGAGAAGAGTTTGCAGCGTGACCATGCTCTATTGAGAGGAAGTGCTTTCTCCCTCACCTCCTTTCTATCTCTCCATTGCTCTCTCCCCCTGGTGAGGACAGGCACAAGCTAGCAATTAGATGATAAATATCTAGATACGTAGATAGATAAATGATAGGTAGATATAAATAGATAGATGATCTAAAACAACCATCCTCTACCTCCCTTCCCGCTACCAGAAAGAGTCCAGGTGTGTTTAACCAAATTATTTCCCTTGCTTACAATATAAAGGCAGGTACCATATTACCATATTTACAGTGCTCTTAAGTTTGGAGCAAGAAGTCTTTGACTTTGCATCAGCCCTACACTTTTTCTTTTTCTTTTTTTTTTTTAAAGAGAGATTTTTGTTTTAGGACACAAATGCTTTCTGGAGAGACAGAGAGACTGAAACAGAAAGTGAGAAATCTCCCCCAAGAGGGGATGGCCATGCCACAATCCCTTCTCCTCCATTCTCCTCTCAGGATCTTGGGCACACATGCACATGCACCTGGCGTGAGTTTTAAGCAGCTGGGGGCTGGACTCAAACTGCAGTCGACTCTGTGGGAGTCCAGCAACATAACCATTATGCCATCTGCTGGTCCCACCTCAGTCCTATTTTTCTATTTTGACTGCTAGTCATCACCTCAGCACCCACGAGCGGCCCTCCATGCAGCAGGTGTGAGAAGAGGCTGTCTCTTTCCCATTCCAAGTTTCCCAGAAAATGAAACACCTCTGCTTGGAGATCAATGTGGCTGGACCAGCCCAGCATGAATGTGCAACCCCTCAGTCCTGGTGTCCATCTAGAGAAGAGGAAACTGCGCTACTCCAAGGCATTTAGAAAATCCAGCTCAGCATGGTGGTTAGAACACTGAATCCAACATGGTTTGGAGTCTACGGTTTGAGTCCCAGACCTACTAGCTTAAAAATTACACTGGGCATGTGTGTGTGCATGCCCAAAATCCCAAGAGGAGAAAGGAGGAGAGGGGCTCATAGCCATAGCATGACCATCTACTCTGGGTCTCTGGGTGTGCGGGTGGGGGTGATTTCTCACTTCCTCTCTCTGTCTCTTTCTGATTAAGTGCATACACCCTATGGCTTAAACCATAAACAATAAATAAGAAGAAAGAAAAAGAGATAAAAGGCCAGCAACTGGAATAGCAATAAATAGCAATGCATTGATAAGAAGAAACAGGGCCAGTAGGTAATATGGAAGTTAAAACAGCTGGATTCCATAGGGTCACCTGTTCAATTTGAGTACCAGACCCAGCGGCTTAAAAATCACCCCAGGCATGTATGTGTACATGTCCAAAACCCTGGGAGGAGAATGGAAGAGAGGGAATTGTGGCATGGCCGTCTCTCCTGAGGTAGGTGATTTCTCTCTTTCCTCTCTCTCTAGTGAGCACACATGCTCTATAGCAAAACTTAAATAAAAGAAAAAAAGAAGAAGAAGAATAGGGAGAAGAAGAAACAGATCAAAGGATTCTGGTCAAGCTGTGTGGTGTTTATTTGTAAAGGAGATGAGCAAGCAGTTTTGAACCCAATATTAAGAGAAATACAGTACAGGAGACTGATGGAAGCATGACACCAACTTTTGAAGCCAACTCACAAAGCTACTTCATACTGAAAAGTACTCAGAAGGTCTTTAAATTTGCAATTCAAAAATTATGTTCCTCTGGTCAGCTTTCTAGTTTGGCCTGGGGTGGTCCTTTCTCCTCTGAGCACTACTGCTCAGGATAAGTTGAAAACAGAAATGAGAGATAGATGCCAGTGAATTCTGAGCCCCACAGAACTGGTCCAATTAGCCCGAATGAGCTCCAAAGTCTTTGAGTAAAGTTGTCTGTCACTCAGAGTCACAGATGGAAAACGCAGACTCCAAAAACCCTACATATCAGACAAAAGAGCAGACATATTATCTGAGCAATATTAAGTGAGGAAATTTTTTCCTATTTCTTCTTCATGTAGAATCACTATCTGATGGCCTAAACCTCATAGAATGTGGAGAGTCATTTATTCCAAAACGTGCTAGTTCCATTTGTCCACAAAGTGGATAGTAATG
>NW_006159784.1:1173361-1191080 GCF_000334495.1 Tupaia belangeri chinensis
CCAAAGGGAGCAACAGCAAGAACGGAAATGCAATTTATTTTTTATTGCTGAGTTGGGCTTTTTCAAATGATTTTGCAGACGTATCTTTAATAGATTTTCAGACATATTTTATTTGTTGAAAAATTTCCATGCCCTTGCATAATTTCAATTATTCAATGGAACCCACAGTTTGGGGAATTGTTCCAGCCATTTATTCAGTCCTTTGAATAAGCCATATTTATTACTTAAATTGATTACTTTGTCCATTTGGAGATTAGCTCGGATGAATAGGGATTAAGAGAGAACATATTTTTAGATCCCTTCCCTCTGGCAATCACAAGGGGCCTTGTGCTTCCTTGGAGAAGCTCATGAGCAGCTGTGAGTCTGATCTTGTGTGCTAGTGTGGTCTTTCCTCTCCGGAAAGGAGTCTTGAAGGATCCGTCACTAAAGATGCATTCAAATGCAAGCCGCAGAAGGCCTGGTTGCAGAGCTTTCTCAGACAGGGTTTTATTTATCCACACAACAGAAAGTCTGGAGGTAGGCAGTCATTGCCCCTAGGTGAGAGGTTCAGCCATGCCTGGCTGACATATCTGCATGTTTTTTGGCCAAAAATGCAGGCTAAGTCTTTTTATTTTTGGGGGGGGGGCACATAAAGAATAAAAGGGAAGTCCACTTCAGTGTAGTCTATCTCATTTTATTAGGAAATCAAAAACGTTTTCAGAAGACTCCAGCTTCCACCCTTGCTCCATGTTGCTGACATATCACCCCAGAGCCTTCCAAATTCTCTCCCACCTTTTTCCCACCCTATTCTGTCTATCTTTTCTCAACAGAGCAACCGAAGGGAGCACATTCTAGCATAAGTCGGCCATACCACTCCTCTGCTCAAATCCCCCAATAGCTGCCCAGGGCATTCAAGAATACAACCCCAGATCCTCAGAGGACGTTAGTAAGCCTGTGAAATCTGGTCATGTTGCCTCCTTTCTGACCTCAGCCCCACCACACAGTCCTGGCTGGCTTCACTCCAGCCCCACCTGCTCCCACTCTCATTAGAGATGAAGTCTGCTCCTCATCTGCACTTTCACAATCGCTGTTTCCTCTGCCCAGCATGCTCTTCTCAGTGACTCTGCACTTTGCTCCCTTCCCTCCTTCAACCTTGGCTCACATTGCTACTTTGCAGTAAGTCTGGCCCTGACCATCCTACTCCCTCGCCTTTCCAATTTCCCTTCCCTTCCCTTATCCTTCTCATATTTTGTTTTACTGTTTATACACAGTGCTATCTAACATATACCCCTATTCATCTTTTTTTAAGTTCATCCATTTATTTATTTTAAGGACAGAGGCCTCAAGCCTGACAGGGCCTCACCACAGTCCTTTCTCCAGCCTTCTACCCAGTGCATGCAGGCTGACCCAGGACCCAGACAAGTATAATAGCTCCAGTGTCATGCAGTGGCCACCTACTGCCTGTGCCACCATGACGGGGCCCTCTTTTGGGTTTGTATTCCCCAGTGACCAGAATTGTGTGCCTGGCACATATTCTATGTCTATATACTATCTGTTAAATGACCCTTAGAAGCATAAAAGATTAAAGGGGACAAAATGGACTTACAAGGCCTCCCCTACCAAATGTTTAGTGCCCTGGGCCCCTGAAGAAAGAGGCCAGGAGGGGAAAGGAGAGGATTATGGAGTGGTGAAAAAAGAGTATGTTCCATGTACAACTGCCCACCTTCCCCATTAGGACTTTCCAACCTGCAACTACCTGTACACGGTCTTAGCAATACTGCTCAAATTAATTTTGTTTTTATTACTATTATTACTTATTAAGTGAGGCTCCCCACAGTTAGAACATTAGGTGTAGGGGGGGGGGAAATAAACAGGTCAGAAACCTTGATAGACTCTTTGCATTATTTCATTCTTTAAATCCTAGACCTGGTCCTGTGAGATAAGTGACAAAATCTACACATTAGCTATTAGACCTTAGCATTCGATGAGAAGAGTGAAGTTCAGAGTCATTGAATAATGTGCTCAACACTCTCAGCTCACATGTAAGGCCAAGAGTGCTCGCCTCCAGGCTCTTCTTTCTTAATGCTACACTAGGAACCTGTGAATAGAAATTCCTAATGTTTGTATCAGCAGCTGAGAGCATACCTTCTAGAAACCCAAGGATGGCATCTTCATTTGACATCTTGGCCAAAAACATGGCCTGAAAAGGGTAGAAAATAATCAAAACAATTTTAAATTTTAGACAACATACAAGTGTGATTTCAGGAAGTCAAGGAAGGTGTACTCTGTCTTCAGCCCAAGATGTGTATATCTGCCTGATACTCCTTCAACCAGGGTTAAAGCATTTATGAATGTCAATGCTAACTTATCATGTCTAGGCTTGCTCCCAGAAATCCCCTGATGTTAGTTTGATTTGTATTTGTTTGTTTGCGATTTCACTGCTTGTTTACAGGCTTTCAGGTGTCACCCTTCCTAGAGTGTGAGCCATCGAGGAGAGAGACATATTCTGCATGCCTGGAGTGGCATCTCCCTCCCTGACCCCAGCCAGTATTTAAGCAGCACATGTTGGCTGATTACCTGTGAAGCTGAAGTTGTGAATCTCCTGAGGAATGTGTTTTCCAGGATCTCTGTGTTTGCAGCAGTGTACTGTGAAGAAAGCATGAGGCTCAGGAAAAACACATACACCTCAGTTTCCATCCTGGTTCTACCACTTGTCACTGTTAGTTCTTAGACAGATGCCTTCACCTCCCTGGGCCCCAGTTTTCACATCTATAAAATGTGCATGGTAATACCTGCCTGTCGGTTTATAAGAGGAATAAGCAGGGAATGTCTATAAAAAACCAATAAAGGGCCTGGCCCAGCTGGTCCCTAAATCAGAATGAGAATGAGTGATCCTCAGGTGTGGTGTCCTAGTGGATGAGCTGGAGCACTTATTGGAAAGAACCAGTTGAGGGCAACTCCTTTCTTGACTGAAGGGTCAGAGGTTCCACTGAATCCTTCCCCTAAGAGAAGCTAGAGTTCAGGACAGAAAACAGGACAAAAGCTAACAGAAGGATGTGACCCACCAGACCTGCCTAAAGGAAGTGGGTTCTCCCAACATAGACAGCAGTAACCCTTGTGTAAAAAGGAGCTCTGAGGCTTAGATCTATCCTAGACTCAGGGATTAGGGATCATTCAAAAAAATATCCATCAGGTCAGAACAGGAAGCCAGAAACATTACATCTCTGTACACATAACAATCTGACCACCGGCCCTTGGCTGGAGGGAAACTGAGCACTGCAGGGTGACAGAGCTCAGGGATTCTGCGAGAGTCCCATGTCTAAGCACCACACATGCCCTCAATCATTTCCAGGAGTACCTGTGCCTTGGAGCCAAGGCCAGCTTTTGCACATCCTTTGTCCTCCACACCTGGCTCTCCTACCCTTACTTACCCTTCAATGCAGCTGATAACCCCTTTCGCTACCCTACCCCTCAGCCTCTCCAGGCAAAGGAAGCTGCTCCCTAGCCCCTGTGCAGACCTGCACTGATCAATACAGTCATTGTCATTCACATTTGGTTCCTGAGCTCTTGACTTGTGAGTCCACGTTAAGATGTGCTGTGAGAGCAAAATATGCACCAGATTTTGATAGCTTCACATCAAAAAAATAGTTTAAAATCTCATTCATACCTTTTTAGATTGATTACATATTGAAATGATTATTTTTAGTATAGTGGGTTAAAAGAATATACTATTACAATTAATTTCACATGGGTGCTTTTCAACATGGCTACTAAAAATGTTTAATTATGTTCATGGTTCATATTTGGGAATTATGGTATTATATTGCAAATGGAGTCAGGATGGGTTAGCCTGGCTCTTTCCCCCACTATATTATCATATTCAAAGGCCACAGAGTAAACAACTTGTGTTATTAGTTATACTGTCCTTACACACTGGTTACATTATTATGACTTCGCTGTTTTACACACTTAATATACTGTGCGTGTGTGGCAGTTTGGTTTTGGCAATGAACCACTATTGTCTGTAGCCCCTTTTAGAAAAACGGGGCTCCTGGTCAGCTAGCCCTGAGTTGCCCTGCTTTGTGCTGCCCTACTCTGCCCAGCTAGCCCTACTCAAGGTGGCCTTGGTTCAGGCTTGTGAGCCTTAAAGGCCTTGACTTGGCTCGATCTTGGCTCAGTTAAGCTTAGTTCTATATACTATGAGCTCCTGGAAGGAAAAATATGCTCTGTGAGCATTCTCCACAGGCTTTATAAGCTTCAAGAGGGGAAAAGCACTTGGGAGCACTGTTATGGGCTTTGTGAGCCTCCTTAGAGCTTTGTGAGCTCCCACTGAACTCAGCCATTGAACAACATGACATCAGTGCCTCACGTCTTTCCAACTCCCTGCATCGCTATCTGACCCATCCTTCAAGGAGGAAAAAACTTCACAAAACAGTTACACTTCTGCTTTATGACACTGATACAGTCTATTTGTTACATTATACTACTAGTGTTTACTTTTTCTCTCTCACACTAGACTGGACATTCAAGGAGGACTGAAAGAGTGCCTTCCAGAACCCAGAGAGAGGTTTCATATATGGCAAGCACTCCATAAATGCTTGTTGAGTGAATGAAACTATGACCCTCTCTAAAATATTACAACTATTCAATAATTCTAAAATATTTGCAAAATTACTTAAAATTATGTGCTGCATGGAATTGCCCGCAACACTAGTTTCTGTGTAGAGATGACATTCAATCACCCTGTACGTATTGACTCTTTTCAAAGCTTTCATCTTATCTCTTCTTTGCACACACATTTTTAGATTTTTGTAGCATATAGAAAAAGTCTATATCAGTCAAAAGTCCTTCAGGAATGACTGAAGAGAACATAAGGCAGGAGAAAGTTCAGGGCTCTGAGAGCACAGGTTAAGGACCTGCACACACAGGCAACTGGACCTCTAGAAGGTTCCCGAGGAATGTATGAGGGTACCTTCAAAAAGTAAATAGAAAATGTGTACTACAAAATAACTATGCATGGGGTCAGCCAGTCACATAGTCGTTAAAGTGGCTTGTCCCGACCCGGGGGGACAGCCGAACAGGTTTCCTGAGTGAAGGAGTGAGAGCCAGGACAAGCGGCGTAGTGTTACAGCACGGAGACGACAGTGTCGTCCGTTTATTGTGGGCAGCACGGTACAGCACAGAGACGACACAGTGTCACATCGTCTACTGTGAGCAGCACGGAGACGACGCGGTGTCACAACTCTTCAGGGTCGTCCGGAGACGATGCAGTGTTACAGCTCTTCAGGGTCTCCCAAGTCATCTGGAGACGATGCAGTGTCAGCTCTTCAGAATCTTCAGGGTCGTCTGGAGACTGCGCGGTGTTTCAGCTCTTCAGGCTCTTCAGTTGTCGTCTTCCTGGTCGTTGTCGACGTCTCGGTCATCTGTGTCGTCTGGCTACTGTGGGCCAGGCATCGTGGTTATATACACTCTGGTGGGTTGTAAACCGTGGGTCATGATTGGTTGTTAATGGTGGGTTATGATTGGTTGCTTTTGGACCAATCATGAGGTGCCGGATATGCAAATTTGAGGGATTCTAGTGGCCAATCAGAGCAAGGTTTCGAAGGTCAGGTTTTTGGAAGGGAACCAATCATGGTAATTGTTTGCTCTCTGAGAAACCTCGGCAGACTCGCTGGTGTGCAGCTTCCCACAGTGGCTGGATCCCATACTACTAGCTGAGCAGTTTGAGTCCCAGACCCAATGGCTTGAAAAACATGCTAGGTGTATGTGTATGTGTGCCCAAAATCCCAAGAGGAGAATGAAGGAGAAGGGATTGTGGAGGGAGTGGCCTTCTTCCTTTCTGTCTCTCCCTTTGGTGGGGTATGCATGCCCTATAGAAAAAAACTGAAAAGAAAAATAAAAGCTATGCATGGATTTCAAAAAATTTTTTCACAAAAATAAACTTATACTTTAATTCTACTTTTCCACAAACTTCTTGATCCTCTTGTGTGCTCATCTATCACCACAGACATTAAAAAATAATAACAATATTTCAACACAACACCAGACTTTATGCATATAAACTCAAGCTTATTTTGTTGGTTGGTTAGGTGGGTGACTGATCTATAAAATGTTGTGAATGACTGTTGCCCTTCCTCAAACTTGGCTGCTCAGTCAGCTGCTCCATTTATTTCCTTGCTACACTACGGGCGGTCTGAGGACCAGCAGTGTGGCACCACCTGGGAAATTGTGAGAAATGCAGAACTCTCAGTTGCACCCCAGACCTACTGAATCAAAAACTGTGTTGTAACAAGCTCTCCAGTTCATTGTACTCACTTAAAATTTGTGAAGCCTGAACTATGTGTTTTTGCTTCTCAGCTCTAAGGAAGAGGGTCACCTGGGAACTTGGCAAACATTCCCTTTTACTCTTCAATCATTTTTTTTTTTTTTTTTGCTAAAACTCTGTTGAGTATTCACTTTGCATAAGATGCTCTTTCAGGCCTGAGGATGAACCAAACACCTGGCTCTAGGTTTGTGGCTATGTCTCTCAAATATTTCTCGTTGTTTATGGAGGCACCTGGAGGAGTTCTTGAAGAGGGCTCTGAAGAGGTCAAAAAATGGTACAACATGGCTCATGTGTCTGCAGAGAATCCATGAACAATCGCTTCATAAACTTTGCATTCTGAAGGTGTCCAGAGGATAGGAAGAAGCCAACGGCATTTCTTACCAGGAAGGAAACTTTCCCAGAATCCGTCCTTCTCCAGAGAGATCCAAAAATCCCCAAAGCTTTTATCAGACTCTGGTCCCCAAGTTCAGGTTCAGTGAGTTTAATCCTCCTTTGTCTGGGTCTCTTTTGCTTTTTCTTTTTGTATTACCTGAGGGCTCCTGTGCTTGCTAGAGAGAGAAAGGGAGAGAGAAAGCATCACCCAACGGAGTGTAGTCATGCTGCAATCCTCTCGGCCATTTCTCCTTCCCAACAGGATTTTTGGCACATACGCACATACAGTCACAGTGTTTTTCAAGCTACTGGAGCCAGGATGCAGACCATGGTCAGTCACATGGGATCCAGTTTCATATGCACAGTACTTAATAGCTCTGGAGGCAAGTGGATCATTTTAGCCATATCTACATGTTTCTGGTGAGCAAAGGCAACTCAAACTGCATCTATACTTTGTGGCTAGTGTGAGGTGAGGCATGAATGAACTCTTACCCAAACGATAAGAAAGGCAGTTACCAGAATTCTTTGCCTCCTTTTCTATGATTATAGTTCCATACATGTGAGTACCTAGGATGTTTACTGTAAAGAATACTGAGACAGTCCTGTCCTAGCAAGAGAAACTGATGTGTCAACAGGTAAGAGCATTAAACTTTGTCATGGCTCCCTTGGCTTCATACAAGGGAAATGATCCACAAATGCTTGACCTGCCAGACTCTAGGTCCTGAAAGGGCCCACGTTTCCACTGCCCTCTGTGCTCCAGCCCTACTGGCTGCTTCTGAAGAGTCTTTTTCTGGAATGTTCTCCCCATCTCCCACTCTTCTCCAACTCTTCTTGCCTAGTAAATTGCTATTCATCTTTCAGATCTCATCTCGGGGATTACTCCCTCAAGGAAACTCTAGATGCCCAGTGGCCTGTGTGAACAGGTACCTGCTCTATGCTCTCAGAACACATACCTTCCACCTTCTTTATATTCTCTCAGTCATTCCTAAAGGGATCCTGACTGATACAGACTTAATTCTATAGACTATGAAATCTAAAATTATTTGAGCAAGAGAGAAATAAGATGAAAGCTTTGGGAAGATGAATTCGGCAGCTGTGAGCAGAGTATATGAAACAAAGAAATACTGCAGGCTCAGGAAAGATGAGGTGCTTATCTTTTAAATGCCAGGCCTGGAGCTGTTATAAAAGTAACATTTTACATGTTTTATAAACTATATCGAGAAAGAAGGCATCGTTGTCCCCATTTTTCAGTTGAAGAAACTGAGGTACAAGGTGTTTAGTAACCTGCTCAAGGCACACAATTCGGTGTGGCTGAGCCTGCCTGTTTTCCCAAGGGTCTGGCTGTGGGGAAAATCCTATGGACAGATAATGGAAAGGAAAGAATGGCCTAGTAGGGACCAGCAGTTAGCGTAATGGCTATGTCGCTGGACTCCCATGGAGTCGACCATGGCTCGAGTCCCAGACCTGGTGACTTAAACTCATGCTGGGCACGTGTGCATGTGTGCCCAAGATCCCAAGAGGAGAATGGAGGAGAAGGGATTGCGGCGTGGTTGTCCCCCATGGGGGGTGCTTTCTCGCTTTCTCTCTGTCTCAGTCTTTCTGGCAAGCACACACGCCCTATAGCTAAAACCTTTCCAAAAAATTAAGAAAGAAAGAAATGGCCTGGTAGATGTCCTGGGGGAAGTCAACAGAAGGTATGAATGACAATGTGGGGTTGTGAGGAGAACTCATCTAAGAGGTCCGAAGTCCTCAACAAGCCACTTTCTTCCAGAAGTTTCCCCATCACTCCTTCTGTATGTTTCTTACCTGAACACCCTGCCTTTCCCTCGTCAGAGCACTTTCCATGGAACTTTACGATTCCCAGTCTGCTTGACTGCCTTCTTCATGGCTTGTCTGTAGTATTCATTGCTGGATCCCCGCAGTGAAGCAGCAGGCCTCTGCATACTCAGTGAAGTCTTGCTAAATGAATAGGAGGCAATGAATGAATAAAGGACGGGGAGGATGGGAGAGTGATTATGCCAATGTAAGATTTACAGAGAGACATGCTTGGAGCAAAACACAGAGCACCTGCCAGCCAGAGCAGGTGGGGCATCCCTCTGGGGTCCACCTGGATTAATTGCTATGGAGATCTCCATGACTTAGTCCCACTAACCAATAGGACTTTCCCAGGTGAGAGGGAGGCAACTGGACAGGTCAGGGCTGCAGCATGTAGCCTCTGAGAAGACTCGGCTCAGTGCATCCCAGGCTAGCTACAAAATCAATAATTCCGCAATTGCAAATCTCAGAGAATCCTCTTAGCGATTTATTGGTTGGTACATTTGGCACTTGAAGAACAATTTATGCCACAACTTGTAAAACTCTAACAACATGAAGCATCGGTTTCCCTTGAGAATTTGTAAGGATGCTTTGTGAAGCAAAAAAGAAAGAGAAAAAGAAAAAGAAATCTGCATGCTGACTCTTAAATGGTATCTACCTCAAACTTCTGTTCTCCATCTGGGGACGTGTCAGAGAGACCTCTAGACCAATGATCACCATTTCATTTCCTCTAAAAATTGCAAATCTTTTCCTTCACACTCTAAGAGAGTCTCGAGATTTCCCTCACATCTCCATACTTTTTTTTCCTGTTTACTATAGAGCATATGTGCTCGCTAGAGAGAGAGTGAGAGAGAGAAAGTGAGATATCACCCCCAGGGCAAGGCCATACCACAATCCTTTCTTTCCAGTCTCTTCACATGATTTTGGACATGAATTCACAAGTGCCTGGTGTTTTATATTGTTGTTTTAAAAATTATTTACTTAATTTTATTTATTATCAGTATTATTTTTTAATTTGACCAGAGAGAGAGAAAGTGAGAAAGCAAACTACCAAGTCCAGAACTTGAGCTGTGGTCAGATATGTGGGAGTCCAGTACCTCAACCATCATGCCACCTGCCTGGCATGTTTTTCAAACTGTGAGGTCCAGGATTCAAACTTGGGTTACCAGGATATACGATCCAGCCATCGAACCTCTGAACCACCTTCTGGACCCCCCCCTTCATATATTACTAGGTAAAGTTTTATAAAAACTGGTAAGAACTAGGAGTAAAAGACACTCTTTTAAACTCATAACCCTCCATTCTCCATGCTGGGATATCACTCCTTCCCTGGGCTTACCTTCCACTGCATCTCTGTATGCTCACCAGTCATAATAAAGTTGACTTCTGGTCCCACCTATCACCTGTCCTCTACTTTGAAGCCATATTGTCATTTCCCATATGCGATGCTGGCCGTCCAGAATTTGCTCAAATTGCACCTCCTCTTTGAAGCTGATCCTAATTCCCTCAATGAAAATTAACTCCTTTTTTTATATCTTCCCATAGTACCTCCTTTTTAAAAAGCTTATCTAGTATTGGAGTTAATTCCATGGAAATTTATGAAGGCAGCCTCCTTGTCTCATCTTCCATGTCATGAGTAAGTTCCATGGGCAAACAGTAATCCCCCCACATCAACATGCAAGTTGGTCGTTCCTGTGTTTTGCAACCTAAGGGTTTCTATATTTAATGATCCTATTAAAACTCTTACCAAAATAAAGGAATTTTTGTCAGAAAAACAACAAAATTAGCTCTAGGGATTTTTAGTTTGTTACTCTGTCAACTTCAATAAGCATTGTTTTTTGTTTGTTTGTTTGTTTATTTTGTTTCTTGGTTTGGGTTTTTTCCTGCTTGCAAGCCTTCCAGGGAAAGTTTGAAATTCTGAACCTTACAGTGAGTAGAAACAGCATGGCTGATCACTTTGAAACTTTTCCTTTGTTATTTCCTCTCCACTTGCAAGTGAGAGAGAAAGACTCTACATAGTCTTTAAGGGGAGTCAATTCAAGGTCATACTACTAATTATTTACTCTTTCCTGGATAGTTCTTATCATATTACAAAAATATGCTAGGATCTCTATATTTAATAACCTTCTCTTAACCTAGTTCCCCCACCAGAAATGGCACTAGCAAAACTTCTTAGAGTGAATTGTTCATGTATTTTCTATCTCTACTTTCCCATTATTTTTATTCTCTATATTTAATTAAATTTATATTTACATTGCAATAGAATCACAGATCTATTGTAGAAAATTAGAAAATACAGGTAAACTAAGAACAAATTAAGGTAGCCATTTTGGAATACTGCTAAGCACATGGTAAACCACACTCCCCAGCTTCCTTTGTCTTGGGGTGAACACTTGCGCTTCACTTGTGAATAAGACACATCATTTCTGTTCGCTAATGAAATTCACATGGCAGTGAAGTGTCTTACCTCCTGGCGTGGTCCACAACCCACCCCCATGGTCACTCACCCATTTTCTCTCCTCTTACTACAAGGCTGAATGCCAAAAATGAGAGCTACTTTGGAAATCCTGCTTTGAAAATGGTATAGTCAATACTAACGTTTGTTCATAAATGACCTCTGGAAATGGTTTTGAGGATAAAAGATAAATGAAGAAACTTCTATTCAAGAAAATCTATCAAAATTCAGTAAGAAAGGTGAGGATCTCTGCTGTTTGAACCAAGACTACTACTTTCGTCTTCCTCCCCACTAGCTCAGTGATATAGAGACTCCAGTCCAGATGACTGCAGCCAAGAGCACAGGAAAGCACTTCAGTGTTTCTTTTTTGGAGATGTTTTTTGCTATAGGGCACATGCGCTCACCAGAAAGACAGAGAGAGACAGATAGTGAGAAATCACCCCCCAGGAGGGTTGGCCACACCACAATCCCTTCTCTTCCATTCTCCTCTTGGGATCTTGGGCACGCATGCGCAATGCGCCTGGCGTGAGTTTAAGCCACGGGTCCGGGACTTGAACTGCAGTTGACTACATGGGAGTCCAGTGACATAGCCATTAGGCCAACTGCTGGTCCCAGCACTTCAGTATTTCTAAACCCACCCTTATTATCTTGCTACAAAGGCCAAGTCTTAGACAAGTGCGATCAAGATGTGGGTCTCCTTTTTTCTCCCAATCCCTACCCATGGAATGGAAGCTCCACGTTGGATGTTGGATGTTGAACAGTGAAAATACAAAGGTCCACATAGCCCTAGTTTTTATTCAAGAGATGTGGCTCCACACCAGGATGCAAAATGTGAAACCCCTAGTCTAGCCTTCCCACCATATGTTGAGCTCCTAGAGTTGGGGTATTACTCATAGAAGCTTGCCATTGTTACTACCTATAGTTTCAAAGTCCTTGCTCAGTGATTTTTGCCCAGGGAAAAAAAGCAGACTATGAAACAAATATTTCCTATCTAAAAAGTAAAAAAATAAAAAAAAAGAGAGAGCGAGAGCGAGAGAGAGGACAGAGACAGACGTAGAGAGAGACAAAGGCAGATAGAGACAGGAGACTTGAAAGGGATCTTCCTACCACGCGAGTTCTGGATGCTGGAGGCCCAGTTATCAGTGGGACATCTTCCTTTCTCCCCAAATGGCTAGATCACAGGAGCCATGGAGCTGGCTGCCTCTTGAAGAAGGGCTGTTCACGCGAGTTCTGGATGCTGGAGGTCCAGTTATCAGTGGGACATCTTCCTTTCTCCCCAAATGGCTAGATCACAGGAGCCATGGATTGCTCAGTGATTTTTGCCCAGGGAAAAAAAGCAGACCATGAAACAAGTATTTCCTAATGTCTTCCCAAAGGAACTGACTTCATTTGCAACAGAGCATGAAGTTCAAGCCTAAGGCCACTCTGAAGAACAATGGAGACAATAGTAGTAAAAAAGACTCACAGATGTAATAATCACATAGCCTAAACTATAAACTGGGTAGTTTGCAGGAGAAGGGGGGAAACAAGACAGCTGGGAAAAGCCCTACTGGGGTAAAAACAAGGATCAAACATTGACCTCAGAAGTAATTATCACAGAGAGAGTGACATCAGCAAGATATTGGACTAGGAGGTCTCAGTCCACATCCCTCCACAACTACAGTAATGTAACAATTAGTCTCTGACAGAAATACCTCTGAAAGAGTTCCAGAGTACAAGAAGATACAACAATCCAATGCAGCACAAAAACAGGATGACCACTTAGAAAATTCTAAGAAGCATTTCCCTTGCATCACCTCATCTACCAGCCTAGCACAGATCTGCAGAGCCATCAATGATCCCAGCAGTCCTTGCCACCACCATGGATACCCACGGCTTTTACTACTAAGGAGCATTGCAGTTGCCAAAGCCATTCCCAGTGGCAGAGCTTCCAGAGTTCATCACGCCAGTGCCGTCCCTCCAGGGCAGAAGCTAATGCTGAGCCCACCCCTCAGCCTAGGTTCCACCACCTGGCCCCCAGTGCTGTCACTGCCACACATGCTGACCTCACACTAGTCCTGTAGATTTCTCAAACATGTCTCAAATTTCATTTCTCTATGACCCTTTTTAGCTCATCCTCCCTGATTAAGGTTCAGCTTCTAGTTTCCTCCTTCACTCAAATCTCTCCTGACCCCCATTAATCCTCCATGCTGCCCAAGAGCCATCTTTCTGGCATATGAATCTGAAAATCCTGGAATGGCTTCTTGTTGTTCTTAATCATCTGGCTCCTGCCAGTCTATCCACACTTCCCCATGGCATTCTTCTCACTCTTTCACACCCGCCCTCCTGAGAACTCCATATAGTCTCCTTGACTCCATGCAGGTGCCTCACTCACCCTGGCTCTCTCTCTTCCCAACTGCCCAACTCCACCTACTTGAAAACTTTCCCAGGGATACTTCCCAAAGCCACCCCAGAGACCTCAAGAGTTCTTTTAACTTGCTCCTGTAATACCTCCAGAGCACAGCCTCAGGTAGCCAGACCTCATCGTGTGTCTAATAGATGTTTGCTGGCCTTTCTCTCCATCACATTATATGCACTTAGAAGACAGGCATAAAATCTTTTCATCTTTCCTTGACATGTAATATGGGGCTTAGATATAAATATTCAGTTAGTATTTTTGGATGAGTTGATTAACAACATAATGAACAAATCAAAGAATGACTAAATGGCACCGATGCTAATGCAGTAGATAATGCACCTCTAGAACACTTGGTTATTTTGAGGCTTTGAATGTGGAACATTGGAACCGGACAGCGATGTTAGCCTGGTGAAGCCACTTGTGATACAGGCGAGCAAGAGAGTGAGAGTAATCTAAAGAAGAGAAGGTAGAAGGTGCTGATCTGAAGAGATCTGCAAGTTTCAGTCACATTGATTTGGTGTTCTTCCAATAGCAATAAGGAGATGCTGCAGCTCCAATCCACCTTTTCTTAGCAAATAAGCTCCAAAAGATGATCCAGGGAAAGCAAATCCCATTAAAAGCAACATTCTATTAATCAGGGGCTCTAAGATGTGACCTGCCCAGGCAGCTATTGGGCCTCTTCTGCCATTTTCTATTTCCTCTTTAATCAAATCCCTGGATGCTACAGTTCTCAACTTGCAGAGATTTAAAAGGCACTTTGATTAATGGACTTGATCAGTGTCTGCTCTTGTTTAACCACAGTGCTCTCCTCCACGTTTCACACCCACGTCACACCAACCCCTTTTATTATAGGAACTGAAGAATGTGATGGCCTGCCAGACAGCTGAGTAATTTATGAAAAATATATTTTTAAAAGGAGAGTGTATTAAAGCTTGAGAAGAACTCAGAGCCTGCTGCTATTTTAATTTTAAATAGGCTATGCAAATAATTAAATGTCAGGTCATATTGACACCATCAAATTTAGGAGAGTATAGATGGTATACAGCCCCAGAGTCCTAGAGAATATTAAATCAGATTTATCAGGGCATTGAATCATATCTTACTTTTGACATGAAACAACAGTATCGATTGGGTTAAAGATGAGCCAATTTCCAAAAACTTCTACCTGCTACAAATGTTTCCATATATACCACAATTCTTTAAAAAGAGATAAAGAGAAACCGAGATGAATTCGTAAATATAGTTAAGCACTAAATCCCCCTTGGGGCTTTTACTTTTCCTAAGCCTTTCCTGCCTCACAGAAGCCCATTTCAAATATTGACTTCAAGGTGAGGGTGGATGAGAACAGCCAATATTCAGGGCGAAGGTAATAGATGGGACTCGCTTACTTTAGAACAGTGTAATTTGGATATTTACCTGAACCGCGATCGTGGCTTCGTATGCCGGACTCTCAGTTAGTCACACCAATTCATACTGTGTACTATGGATCTATCCCGTATACTATTGTACAACTATTCCAGATTAGGAAGATGGTTGCTTTTTTTTAAGAAAAGAAAAGAAAGGAAAGAATTAGAGAGAGAGAGAGAGAGAGAGAAAGTGAAAAAATCACCCCCTGGGAATGGTCATGCTACAATCCTTTGTCCTCCCTTCTCCTCTTGGGACTTTAGGTATGCACAAACACGTGTCCGGTGTATCTCTCAAGCTATCTGGCCTGAGGTTTGACCCACACAGGCAGTCATGTGGGATCCAAATAAGACTGCATCCTTGCTTTGTTTATTACACTGTATACATGCCTTAAACAAACAAACAAAAAAAAAACTATGCTTCATACCCCACAGAAGATGTACAATTATACATAAACTAGAGACTACAAATTTTTAATTCCTTTAAAAAGATGGGCCAGGACATGGCATGGTGGTTCAGGGCTCTGGACTCCTACATGGCTGACCAGGGTTCGAGTCCCAGACCGTGCTTTCTCTTTTTCTTTTTTTTTTTCTCTCTCTCTCCCTATCTGGTCAAATTAAAAATAATAATCATAAAATAAACAAAAATAAAGTTAAATAAAATAATTCCTTTTATAAAATGACATTGAGGGGCTAGGTGGTGGAGCAGTGGCAACACAACTGTGCTCACATGGGAAAGGTCTAGGGTTCACACCCTGGGCCCTCCCTAAACACACCAGATATATGTGGCCCATGATATGGTCTGGCCAAGACTGAGGCTGGGTCACAGTGTGAAGACCTAATGAGTGTCTCTCTCTCTCTCTCTGTCTCTCCGTCTCCTCTCTTTCTCATATAAAATAAATAAACTTTTGAAAATGATGTTGTAAAAGCACAAATGGCCAGTGAATATTTATTGTGCACCTGCTATGTGCTAAGAATTGTGTTACATTGTTGAAGTTTCATGATAAATAAGGCATTGGGAGAGGGGACAAAAGCAGAAAATGTGCCTTTATTTTTGCGATCATTTAATTGGTGATTCAGGGAAACTCTTCTTCTTTTCAGAGTACCTAATAACTGCTTATCATATGAGGCCCAGAATCAAATGAATGTCAGGAGGAAACCAGTTTTGCATTCAGGACTGGTTGGCCAATGACAATAAATGACAGAAGGTTGGCACTGACTCTGTGACTTGCCCCTCCATTGCCCCTGATAGACATTACTAATCTATTATGGCATTTAGCTATCTACTCCACAAATGTTTATTTCATGTTTCCTGCATATCAATATCTAATAAGCACAGCAGAAACACAGTGGGCAAAATAAATAATTCTCTCCCTCTTGGACTTCACATTCTAGTAGCAGAAGGTGGTCCACAAGAAAGATGGCTTCAAATCATGAGAGGTGCTAGGCAAGAGTATGCTCAAAGTAAAGTGGAGAGAGGATGCTTTTCATTCAGCTAGTGTGGTCAAGCGTCCCTCGGTAGAGGTCATATTTGAGGAGAAACTTGACCATCAAGAGAGGTCTAGCCATGAGATCTGTTTCATGATTCTTGGTCAACACAGCACTCTAGGCAGCCATTGGAGTCAACTGCCGACTGGACATTTCTGAGCTGTGAACCCTGAGCAATGTGTGCTTGGGGATGGAGAAAAATCTCAAGTGAAATCCATTCAGTGTAACTATGGGAATACATATTTAACAAGATTGAAGACGACGTAGGACACTTGTCTTCTTTTTACCTTTTAGACTCTCCGTTTTCTCAGCACTTAAATAAGAGGGTTGGATCAAATGATCTTTAAAATTTCTTTCTTACCCTTTAGGTATTTATTTATTAACTTTATTTATTTCTTCCATGAGCAAAAGAGACAAAGGCACAGAGAAAGAAATAGAGAGACGGCACTCCCAATAGAGTCTGGACACTGCAATCCACTTCCAGCCTCACTCAGCCCAAGATCGGAGGCACATTTATGCCCAGAATACTCAGGGAGGTCTCCAAATATGAACCCAGAATCTTCCCATGTGGTCATCTTCACATCATTTTATCACTGTGCCTCCATCAGGCCCCATGGTCAATAAAAATTATAAGAATTTTAGACAATGGGAGAGGTAGGGTAAATTAGACAGAGGAGTTTTTTTGTGAAGGAAGTCATCTAACCAGTCAAAAGAGAAATGAGACATAGCTATGGCTTCCTGGAGGTTTCGTAGTGACCTTGGGAACCACAGTCAGACCCTGGTTGTGCAAACAGCTTCAACTGCCACCATCCAAAGCAATTTTAATTTTGAGTTCTGCATGGAAACCAACTGGTGTGGTCTCCTAAACTATGTGCATATTCAAAGTCACTACCATCCCAATCTGTTATCCTGTTATCTCAGGGCACAAAGGCAGCTCTTTGAAATAGAGAGGACAGAGTTTATTAGGAAGGAAGTCATTAAGAAGAACCTCCTTTCCCTGCTGCCTACAATAGGAGAGTTGGCACTTTCAGAAGTGTCATAAGAGAGAATTTCAGGTCTGCATTGTCATGATGGGTCTGAATCAAGACTCGAGTGTTTTTTTTTTTTAATTTCTTGACTTTGCTTCACAGTAGCATTACAAGCAGGACCCAAGTGCAGGAAGTGTTTCTTTTTTTATAGGCAATACTTCAGGTTTGGGTTCTCATGGATAACACAGATACTTAAACACTATTGTGATGTTGAACTTGGATGGTAAATGATTGAAATATATTTTGTGACTACGAAGTGCTTTGCAAATACTTAATTTTGAGAGTGACTCCAATTTAGAATTTCTGAATCCATGCTGACTTCTCTTTATCCAAGTCTCACGGGGTCCCTGTCCTAATTGTAAATATTGACTGCCTTTTCGCAGCTCTCCCAGATGCTGATGGACATGGGCCTGATCCTGCCATCCAGACAGACTGAGAGATCCAGAACAAGCCAGG
>NW_006159784.1:1191111-1241513 GCF_000334495.1 Tupaia belangeri chinensis
GAATTCCTTCCAGTAACATATGATTCTAGAACCACCCCAGTGGTTTATTTCTCACATATACAATGTTCTAGAGAAAAGATAGAAGTATTTCTGTGACCTAAGCCAAACTGCAGAGAGGGATGTTTCTGGAGAAAGATGCTCTCTCCAGAGAAAAGCACCTGACACCAGGCCGGCACGGTGGGTCCCCAGCTGTCCATTGACCAAACCGAAGCCTCCATCTTCCTTCCAGGAGTATAACGGAAGCTAACAAAGTGTTTGCTTTCTCTGGGAACTCATAAAAAACAGCAGTACATGCACTGTGTCTTCTATTTCCCTTATATTTCAGTGACAATTCTGAAGACATTCACTACGACAGTTTTGAATCTACTGGCCAGAGAATTCAAGGTTAGTAACAGAGCATAGCAGTAACACTATTTCACCTGCCTAGTCATCAAACTTCTCACTAATAAAATGAAGGTTTGAGTTTTGTCTCTGTAGGATTTAAGATTGTAGTAGCCCATTTGATAAGTAAAGATGACTTTACATTCCATCCCTGGCACTTACTGCCTGTGTGGCCTGGCCTGTATTTGCTTGCCTATATAATGGAAATAATACCAGCCTTCCAGAATAACTGTAAGCAACAAATTAACTAAGCATGTGAGTGCATTCTAAGCTGTCTCATCTTACTTATATAAAAAGGGTCCTTTTACATCATTATCCAACACAGTTCTCCATCCATGGTGGTGCTCACTAAGTGCTGAATTGGTCAATTGTATTTATGCTGAAAACAAAATTGGACCTGCAGCATAGCCCAAACCTTGTTTGGATTGTTGCTGTTGAGATGGATGTCCCAGGTCAGTCAGATCTCTCTCCTTGTGAGATCTGGATAGAGCATCCAGGCATGCAACATGAAAAGGGGAAAGCAAAGGCAGCCCCAGGCTCGGGGTGCTGAGTACAGGTATCTGTTCCATTTTCTTACTGGCCTAAGCGAACCATCTTATGATATCTCATGATTTTATGAGTCTCGAACTCAGGCGGAGGATAGATGGTGATGATTCAGTTCCACACAGCTGAAGTCAGTCTGTAGTATTTAGATGGTGGACGAGCTGGACTGGACAGTCTAAGACAGCGTCACTCATACTTTGGGGACAGGAATGGCTGAAGGGCTGGCTCAGCTAGATCTGTCTACATCAGCACCTACCCATGACCATTCAGGATGGCATTCTCAGGGTCAGCAGATTTATTACCTTAGAAGCTGAAGCTTCAAAGAGTCTTCCAAGAAACCACAGCAGGAACTGCAAGGCTTCTTCTTGAAAGTCATGCAGCATAACTTCAACCGCATTTTATTGGCCAAACAAGTCATTAAGGCTGGTCCAGATTCAAAAGGAGAAGAATAAGATTTAATTCCTCATGAGACAAACAACGATTTTGTGGGTGCCTTTAATCTGCCTCCATACCTGAATCTCCATTCTGTTTTGTAGAACGGATTGTGGCGCCACCTCTCCTGCACTCTTATCCTTCTCAATGTCACCACCAATGTCTTCATTATGTAAGGAGGAAGCCAAGGCTGAGAGGTCACAAGGGTAATAGAAAACCCAAAAAAAGGTAGTGTTCAGTTTTCCTTAGCCTGAAACCTAGAAAATCGAAAACACCTCACAACTTCTGCTCACAGAGACTTGCCTTGTGGACAGGTGACCATCTGGAAGCCGTACTCCCCGGAATGTTTTAGTCACCACTGTTTTCCTCATTGCAAACCTACTGAATGTGAAAAGGCAATTGGTCTCCTCATAAAGGACAGGAAAACTGGGCAACTGAACAGGTTGTGTCCTTTTGCAGTTTATAGCCATTATGCATGAGGGACCCAAGCTTGTCAGATTTCTGGGAGTCTTCAAGGCCACTCTATTAATAATTAGCATCCAGGAGATTACAACAAATGTCTAATTGTCAGCAGAAACTCTTGGAAACATTGAAGAAGGCAAAGACTTCTTAAATAAGACCCCCAAAGCATAGGCAATAATCCTGAAAATAGACAAGTGGGATTACATCAGGTTAAAAAGCTTCTACACAGCAAAAGAAACAATAATTAGATTGAAAAAGACAACCCTCAGAATGGGAGAATATATTTGCAAACTATGCCTCAGATAAGGGACTAATAACCAGAATATACAGTGAATTCAAGCAGTTTATTCGCCGCCCCCCAAAATCGATTCAATTAGTAGATGGGCAAATAAACTGAACAGACAATGCTCCAAGAAAGAAATACAGTCAAAAAGCATATCAAAAATGCTCAACGTAAGTTATCATAAGGAAGATGCAAACTAAAGCCACATGCAATATCACCAAGCCTAGTCAGAATGGCTAAGATCAAAAAAATAAGAAGAGTAAGTGCTAGCGAGACTGCGGTGAAAAGGGAACTCCCCTAGACTATTAGTGGGCATGTGAATTAGGACAGCCACTGTGGAGAACAATAATGAGGTTCCTCAGAAACCTTCAAATAGAACTACCATATGACCCAGCAACTCCACTCCTGGGTATCTACCCAAAGAATATGTATACGATCAGTTGGAAAAACACTTGCCCATCTATGTTTATTGTGGCATTATTCACAATTGCTAAGACATGGAATCAACTCAGATGTCTAAGAACAGATGAATGGATTGAAAACATGTGGCACCTATAAACAAAAGACTACTGCTCAGCCATAAAAAACAATGAGACCCTGACTTTTGATAGAAAGTGGATGAAGAGTTTATACTAAGCGAAGCAAACCAGACCGTCCACATGCTGCATCCTGCATCCACCATGGGTCAGCTGGAGCTTTATTCCACATTGTCTTTACTCCAGGACCAAGACTGAGAAAGCACTTTCTGTCTGTAACATCACCAGCTGCCGTAGCAGAGGGAAAAGTGAACATAGAAATTCTTGGACCTTCTACTCAGAGGTGACACCTGCCGCATACATTCACATGTCAGAGGTGACATCTGTCACATACATTCACACGTGATTATTAAAGCAAGTCATATGGTCACACTAAATTTAGCAGGATGACGATGTAGAAGCCTCCCGCCACAGGGAGAGGCCCTGCAGAGAAGGAACCCCCAGGACTTGGTGAACATTAAAATAAGACACTATACTGTTCTCTGGTTACCAAAGATGCGACCCCCTTCCGTTCCTTTCTTTCCCTTCCCATGTAAGTACATTTACCACTTCCCAAAGGAGACATCCCATAATTCCTCTCCAGGCTGGGAAGAATTTTGTCTGAGCTCAAAGACCAAGATCTTTGCCAAGGTACAAGCACCTCTATGACAGGTTTGAACAGGCCTCCTTTGGATGGGGACACCTAAGAAAAAAGCAGGTTATCTCCCACACAATCTCAATATGCAGTTGGGGACAGGGTCACAATTCATACTCCAATGCTAACCCAAGCCATTTAAAGTTCCCTCAAGCAGACATTGGGAGTAGCTCCTTTTTCGAATGGAGTGGCCTTGATAACTACCTGTGTCCCCAATTCTTTTCCCTGGGAGAAATTTCCCAGTTTATTGTTCTCTGTGACCCTAGGCCCTGTCCACCAGAAGCTCCTTTCTTTTTCACCCCAGCCTTGGCTACATCTGAAAAAAGCATTAGAGAATTTGCTCTCCTTGGGAATTAAGCAGGCTCACAGGCTGCCGCTCACTTTTTGAGAGGAAGACAGCAGCTTCTGAACCAAATGAAAGAAACTGGAGGGCTCTGATATGTAATTGGAGTAAGGAGGGATGACTAGAAAACTGGTAAAAGTAGTAGTGAAGTTCCCTCAGTCATGAGGGAAAATGAAATTTAAAAAAGAAGAAGAAGAAGAAGAAGAAGAAGAAAGAAAGAAAGAAAGAAAGAAAGAAAGAAAGAAAGAAAGAAAGAAAGAAAGAAAGAAAGAAAGAAAGAAAGAAAGAAAGAAAGATGGTCCAGAGTAGTCCTGAGGATATATGAAAGAATCTTCAAAAACTTCACAAAGGGGCAGCCCTAATGTCAAGGGAACTGAATCATGCGAGGTCAACAGCAGTTAGGAATGCTGGCCCCGGGGCCTGAAAAACACCCGTGTGTGTGTGTGTGTTGTGTGTGTGTGTGTGTGTACCCAATCCTGATGGGATGGAGAAATGGAGAAGAGGTTGTGGCATGATCATGATCAGCCCGACTGGCCGATCCTTTCTCTTTATCCTTTTCCTTTCCTTTACCTCTCTCTCTTTCTCTGTGTCTCTGTCTCTTTCTGCCAAGCACATGCACCTTCTGGCAAATAAAATAAAAATTTTTTTAAAGTTCATGGAAAATGCATATTATAAAAAACTATGCATGGATTTCTTTTTTTTTCTTTTTTTCCCCCCTGAAATAAACTCATACTTTTTCTTTTTTTATTTTTTTGTGGAGAGGTTTTTGCTATAGGGCGCGTGCACTCTCCAGACAGAGAGACAGAAAGTGAGAAATCACCCCCAGGGGGGATGGCCACACCGCAATCCCTTCTCCTCCGTTCTCCTCCCGGGAATCTTGGGCACGCATGCACACGCGCCCGGCGTCAGTTTAAGCCACCGGGTCCGGGACACGAACCACGGTCGACTACATGGGAGTCCAGCGACATAGCCATTACGCTGACTGCTGGTCCCCTCTCCACAAACCTTTTGAGGTCCCCTCAGGCCACTGTGGGTTTGGAGTAGGTATGAAAAGACTTCATGGGAAGTCGGGGCTTGTGTGGCCTAGGGACTGCCAAGATAAGTATTATAGCATTTGTACTATTGAAAAGCTAAGAGCTGACATGCCAACAACCACATTTGGTCTGCAAGGTCATTTTCTAGCTAGACAAGAGTCAAGGACCCCAGCAGCTCTACAAGGCTGGAGGTAATGTTAAGTGGTCAACTGGACCCAAGGTCGCAGGGCTTCTGAGGCTGAGGTGGAGGACATCCCAACACCCATGGCAGAGCCTGTGGCAGACAGTGGTGATGACACAAGGTCAAAGCACCTTGGTTGGGTATTAAAGGGATAGACATTTCAACACAAAATCCTAAACTTTTTTAGCAATTTTTTTTTTCTTTTGCAATGTTAGCAATACAGGAAAGATCCTTGACAGCAAGGACATGGCTCTTTTTATCTTCACAGGCCCCCATCCCACATGGGGCCCACACTCAGCAAGTGGTGGAATTCCCAAAAATATAAATGACTTGACAACTCTTTTAGCCAGACAGAAACTTAACATGGCCACCAGGGGGCAGCATAGTATCTCTAAACATAAACTGATGGGCCCACAGAACTGGGTGAAAAAGTTATTCTCCAAAATCGATTGGTATCCGATGCCAGTCTCTGCCAGCATTTGCATGAGGCCACAGCAAAGACAGGGGCCAACACTAAATTCAGCAATTATTCTGAGACCGTTTCCCACTTTTTTGCCATTAAAACATCCTTTTTTATTAATGATGGTGACTATATGTTATAGGGTTTTTGCTTTGCTTATTTATTGTTAGTGCTCTTGTGTAACTTTCCTAAGCAACTTTTTGGTCCCAGAATATTCTACGAAAATTATTTTATGTTTGTGAGATCCAAACTCGGAGGTCTATCGGTACAGACTTGAAATCAGGCAGGGCTCATGGCAACAAAGGGGAGCAGATCACCAGCCCCTCTGGCTCCTTCCTGCCTTCCACTACTGCCTCCTTCTGGCCACCCACCTTTCTGTCACGTGGTCAGCTCTATGTCCTCTGTTCTCTCCTGCCCAGCCTTCTCTTCCTAGTTGAACTCTGTGCTCTGGAAAGAAGCTCTACCAGCAGTTTACACCTCAGTACGAATTTAAATTACTTGGGCATTGTGGTTAAGGCACTGGATACTCCCACGTGGCTGACCACGGTTCCAGTCAAGGACCTGGTGGCTTGCTTTCTCACTTTCTTTCTCTCTGTGCGTCTGTCTTTTTCTGGTTAAATTGAAAGAAATACATGAATAAATGAAATTAAATAAATAATTCTTTGGGGAAAAAAAAGAAGACAAAGAATTTAAATTACTTTGTTCCCATCTCAGGAAAACTTGCTGCCCAAGTCTTCTCTCTGATTCCAGAATGCACGTCTGTGCGTTCCAGGGATTGCAGGGACAGCAAACAGGAATATAGCAGCATGGAAGGCAGTCAGCAAGGGTCGAAACCATGCCCCTCAAGGGGCTTACAGACCCCATTCTGCTCTACCGGGGGTTAAGGGGCACCCCCAACACAGGCAGAGCAGGTTCTCAGATGGAGAAGCCCAAACAGCTTTTTGTCTCTTCGCCTTTCTGTAAAGTCACAGGTCACTCCCACAGCGCTGTGATGTTCCAGCCTGGTAACAAAGAGCATCCATCTGTTAGACCAGCGCAGCTGAGAAGAAGGGCCTGCGTCCGTCACAAACCAAGGCGGACTGAGTGCATCATGGAGTACAGGAGTCTTTTTAGCCATGGTTGTACCGTGTAGATCAGCAGACCTGCCCGGGGCCGCCGTGTGAGTGTGATGAAAGGACAAGACGCCTTTGGAGAGTATCACACACGCTCCAAAACTGCCCACTTAGAAAGGAGGTGACAGCTGGTCTGGGAGAGAGGAAAGCTCCATTGACTGTGTGGGTTTTTGATGGAGAACAAGAAAGGAAGGTCCTGTTTGGCAAAGATTTGGCCTGATCTAAGGACCCAGATAGGAAGTACGGGGTCATGTTTAGGGCAGAGAACTCAGCACAGTGTGGCCAAAATATAAGACATGTGGGGGAAAGGATAATGAAGGCAGGAGGCATGGACAGCAGGCAGAGGCAACCTGAGCTCAAGGGACGCCCTAAGCCTCAGCTCCTTGACAGCAACTCTGGAGGATGGCCCTTCCTCTTAGAGATGACATACGGGCACTGGTATTCAATTTTAGTCCACAAACTCAAGTGTGCAAAAAATGGAATCTTACGGGCAGGAGTGAAATACGGTTCTAACCGGTCCCGGGCTCCCAGTGCTAGAAAAAGTATATAATCTCCCAGAGCCCAAGCAGTGTGAAGAAGAAGAAGAGGCGAGAGTGACCCCCAGACTGACCAAAGCCTGCGAGCCACTGCATCCCCCACGTCCAGAGCCTACGTCCCGCTGTCTCCACCATGCCCAAGAGAAAGGCTGGAGGAGATGCTAAAGGAGATAAAGCCAAGGTGAAGGACGAACCACAGAGAAGATCTGCAAGGTTGTCTGCGAAACCTGCTCCTCCAAAGCCAGAGCCCAAGAATAAAAAGGCCCCTGAAATGAAGGGAGAGAAGGTGCCCAAAGGATAAAAGGGAAACGCTGATGCTGGCAAGGATGGGAATAGCCCTCCAGAAAATGGAGATGCCAACATAGACCAGGCACAGAAAGCTGAAGGTGCTGGAGATGCCAAGTGAAGGGTGTGCATTTTTGATAACTGTGTACTTCTGGTGACTGTGCAGTTTGAAATACTATTTTTTATCAAGTTTTATAAAAATGCAGAATTTTGCTTTACCTTTTTTTTAAGCTATGTTGTTAGCACACAGAACAGTGCATTGTTGTTGTTTGGGGAAGGGGCTTTTGTCACTAACAGAATGTCTCTGAAGCTGGATTGATTTGGACAACATCTTTCCCTTCTAGTTTTGAGAGACTTCCTCTTGGCTCCCGAGAGGAGGGATTCCCTGACACACAGCCACGTTGGCACAGACGCCTTGTGGCGTGGAAAACTTAACATTTGCTTTTATGTCCTCTCCCTTTCTGCCTTCAGCATAGATTTAACTCCCTTTAACCAGAGACCCGTTGGGACCTGACCACAGGAAATTGGTTATACCAGTGTATCAGGCAATCTGGACTTTCCAATGACATTGAGATGGCATCCTTCAAAAGAGCAGTAGTTCCCTCTCTATATTGTTGGATCTTCAGGTTGATAATTCTGCCATTTTCATTTCCCGGAAGTCAGGGTCGGCTCGTGAAAAGTTGTTAAACAACATGCTAAATGTGAAATGTCAGCCCTCACTCTAAACTTTCCCTGTTCAGAGCATCAAATGAAGACTTCATTGGGTTTTATAGTGGATTTCTGATTAGGGTAGTCCATTGAAGAAGGGAGTTTGAAAGTTGTCGTACACTGTTAACGATTGTCTGCCCATGTCCTGCCTGAAATACCATGATTGTTTATGAAAAGTCTCTTTAATAAAGCTGGATACAGTTTGGCTTGGGAAAAAAATGTAATCTTACTTTTTATTGTTAAATTTCTATCTGGAGTCCTTTTGTGCTTAATGGTAGAAATGTGATCTCACATAGTTTGAAATTCTTGCTGCAGGAGGTCAAGGTGCACCCGTCCAGCCCGCAGTGGCCTCCTTTCTAAAGAGGCACCTCTGTCCCCACTGCTTCTCAGGTGATCCAGACACTGACCACTGTCCATCATTCTCTCTGTATTTTTTGGCTGGAACATCCTAACCAAGAAGCACAAACTGATGATTCAGCCTAACAGAAATGTATTCTGTCATAGTTCTGTAGGCTAAAGCTCAAATCAAGGCTCAGCAGGGGTTCCTTCCAACGACTCTAGGAAAGATTCTGGCTTTAGCTGGTTGCCGGCAGTTCTTGGTGTTCCTTGACTCCAGGTGGCATCACTGCTCTGCTCCATTGTCACATGGACTTCTCCCTCCTGTGTGTGACTTTGTGTCCAAATTTCCCTCTTCTTATAAGGACAGTGGCCACTGGATCAGGGTCTACACTAATTGAGTGTGATCTGATCTTACTGCGATTAGATCTGCAAAGCCCTGTGCCCAAACCAGATCACATTCCGGGTTTCCAGATGGGCACCAGTTTGGGGGTATTATTTAACCCTGTTCCCTGTGAGGTACCTTTGAGCCTGTGGATTTGTGCCTCTCAAAGGCACCTGGGTCTCTGCCACTGTGCTCTGGGGTGAGGGCTATCAGCCCTCTACTGTCTGAGCTCTCCATACCCTTCCAGCATTCTAACCCAACAAAGGGGCTCAGGTGCCTCACCCCCAGATGGCAAGTCCACCTCTCCCCAGGTAACATGCCTGAAGGCAGGGTAGAGACCTCCCTGATCAAGGCTCAACATCCCCCACCACCACTCTTTCTCTCTCCCCAACCTATGAAAGCTGTGTTTATTTACCATGTGCTCTCCCAAATCTTTTGGGGTTTGCCCCTGTAAGGCCTAAACTCCTGGAACTCGAAAGTCAAGGAGAAACCTCTTTCTCCAGCACTTTCCCTTTCCTGACATATGCTTTACAGGCAATATAGAACTAGTGGGGCCTGGAAAGAAAATTCCAGGAAGAAAATGATTCATATCCCAACTCCCCAAATTGCCTAGCTCACAGATTACGTGTGAGACTATAGCGTCGTCCCCAGTATATGTGTTAGCCAGCCAGGATGTCTGGCCATCGGGCTTGCTTTACTTTCAGTGCTCAAGGCAGGGAAGTACAAGCCGGCCCACGACAAGGCGGCCACCTCCAGCAAACATTAGTCACCTTCTCTGGTCCATGGAGGCTAAACAGTCTGCAGAGATTATGGCTCCGGGTTCATTATCCAAAGGGCCAAGCAAATAAGGAAGTTCCTCCAACAAAGGCTTTCTTTTACAGGGTTACTAGTTATCATTTCAGAGCATTCCAGCAGCTCCACACAGACTCAACAGATACTTGGCAGCTAGTGGAGTCAGACAAAGGCCTCATTGAGGACATGTATAACCAGGCCCTCTCAGGAGATTACCTCACCTCAAAGTCTCTGCCCCATACACGGCCCTTTTCATGACTTCAGTCTACTCGTCTGCAAAGCAGCTCCCTCCACCGTAATTGGGCACTTCCAGTTCTGTTTCTCATTCTTGAAAACAAAGACATTGACGATTATCCCCTGGGATTTGTTCTTACCAGCTTTCTTTCCTTTGACCATAGCCAAGGCAGGCACCTAATTCTGTAGCTCCTCTGCAAGGCGGGAAAACAATTTGTATTTTCACAACCTAAAACCTAATTTCTGGTAGGAAGGTACCATCTAGTGGATATTTGTGAAACTGCTCATGTCCTGTGTTTGAAAATCATCATCCCAGGGTAGCGTGCTAATCAGAATTCCAGCAGAAATGTTACTCTGAGACTAAAGGAGAGCTCAGCATTCAGCTGGGCTGATTCTCTTAAATATATGACTCTACCTGTAGGCTGTTCCTCAGAACCAATGAGAAGCATTAGGCAGCAGCATCTCTTTTTTGCTTTAGGATTCTTTTCTTTATTCATGAGAGACTGTATGTTTATTCATGTGACAGAGAAGAGGAGCCAACCCACACATCAAGCTCTCCCATCGAGTCCCCTAGCGCATTGGTCCTGGGCACTGGCACATGTGCCAGGTGTGCTCCAGGGCTGCCAGGTGGGAGCAGCCTCTCTCAAACAGCATCCACTAGGCCATGGAACCAGGGCCAAGCAGTGTTTTTTCTGTTTAGAGTTGATCTGGTTTAAAATTAACTCAAAGAGCTGTTTATCATCTATTCTCTTCCTCCCAATTCCTGCTCCTCGGGGTCATGCACATTCATCTAAGAGAGCTGTCTCCTGAGAAATATAACTGAGCTTCATGCAAAGACTTTCTTCCTGTTGAGTCCAACTCTCCATGAACACATCACATTTCTATTATGGACCCTTTGTGGGATCACCTCCTCTGCTCACTGAAGCTCCTTTTTCTGAGACTTTGCATCCCCAGTGAGAGGTGGGGAGGGTCTGCCAAGTTTATGCAACAAGTCTCCCATCCACGCAAAGGTGAGCAAGGATGACCAGATCATTCGAGCAAGGCTCTTATTCTCACCGCCCTAGCATTTAGAACCAGCGTTCAGAAACCATGAGCCAGTGCATCTAGATGTGCAATGAGCTGGGCTCTGGTGCTCAGGGCAGGCTGTTTCTGCCATGTGCACAGTGGAGCAGCCATGGCTGGCCTGTAGAAAGCGAGTATGGCCGGAGCACAGCCAGCCGGAGAGACTCTTCTACCTGAGCTCCAGAATATTCCCTGCCCCAGGGGTGCATTCTGGCCCTTGGTCTTTATGGGTCATTTTGTGTTATGACAACAAATTCCCCTTTACTACAGAAGCAGGCTCTAGTGGTTACTTATGGTTAAAGGTACACACAAACACACACACACACACACAAACACACACACACACACACACACACACACACAACGGCGGTCTACCAGTCTGAGCTGGCAGATCTTTCAGAAATAAAAATTGCTTCTAATAAGGAAAAACTCCAAGGGACCCCAGGCTCTACATAACGTCTGCAGTCAACAGTGAGATAAACCGATCTTCCCCAAGCCTGTTTGAAGGTGCTGACAAGGGAGGCAGCTAAATCTCTGACTCAGCTGAAGAGCAGGCTTTCTCAAGAGGAAAGATCATCTCCCATGATGCCCACGATCTTGGGGAGGACGTGCCCAGTGGAGGAGGAAGGAAGCACACCGCCCCAGCAGAACAGTCAGTGATCAGGGCATCCACGGGCTAAGAGGTGAAGTAGCTAGAGCATGTTTCTGTGGCCATGCCTGGGATCCAGCAAAGCATACTTAGAGGGCAGGAGGTCTACCAAGGTATGCTCTTGAGATTGAGTCTGTGCAAGACAAGGAAAGAGGCAGGAGTGGGCAGAGGAAGGAGTCAGTTGAGCGGTGATGTGGCCTAAGAGCAGCTTTGGCTAACCTCATTGGAAGCTTTGGAGTTGCAATGAACTGTCAGGGTTGCCCATGGCAGGCGAAAACTACCTCACCTTTGTTCTGTATCAGCCAGCTCTGATCTATGGGTCACCCCAAAAGGCCACAGCTCCAGGCAGGGAGGACACCTATAGCTAAAAGGATGCTACTGACACAAGTCTTAGCAGTGGGTGATAAGTCCTTCCCTGGGGAAGTCCCAATCTGTGAAAACCAGCTGGGATCTACTGTGGTCTCTTCCCTCTTGTGAAGATCCTATTGGCACTAGGTGATGCCGTCTTTCTCATTCTCTGCCTTCTTACCCTCACAGTGAGAAATCAACACTGACATGTACCTAAATTAAACTGCTCCCAAACAGCAGGACTTAGGTGAGGAATTATTGTCAAGTCACCAATATTTGTTCCATTCGCACTTTTGTCCCTTTAATCCTTCCCTTTACTATACTATCCCACCCCTCTTTTTTGTTTCTTCTCTCTCTCCATTCCACCTTCCTTCAGAGTTTTCCTTTCTTTGGAGCATAAGAAACAGGACAGACTAATTCACACTATGAAGTAAATAACTGCTACTAGTTAGTCCACTCAGTGCAATCTTCCCCACTCCTGATGCAGTCCAAATGTTTGAATGTAGCCAATCTTCTTCCTGGTCTTACTTCTTGATTTCTTCTCTAGACTGCTCTGACCACTGCAGCCACATAAGGCATATTTAAATCTCACTTTCATCATCACTCTACTGTTCAGAAGAGACAGTGTCTACCAGTCCCTTGCATGTTCTGTTCCAGAACAAGCAGCACTGGCCCAGGAATTAGAGACTGGAGGAGTGTAGCTCAGAGACCAAGAGTGCAGGCCTGGAGCCCGACCACCTGCGTGAATCTCAGTTCCACCAGTTACTGGCACTAGGACTTTGGGCAAGGTACTTGTCTCCTTCTGCCTCAGTTTCTCCACATGTCAAATGGAGATCGCCTGTTGTGAGGATTCAATTAGTTAATCTAGTTTATATTCTTCCAGCACTTAGAAAGCGCTAGCATATAGTAAATGCTTGCTAATTTTAGCCATTGTAGTCACTGAGTAGCAAATACCTAAGTCACCTTGATCTTGGACAAACTATTCTTGCTTGGGAGGGGTCTCCATTTCTTCATCCTTGTTTCTTGTTTTGTGTTCATTGCCAGAGGGCATATGTGACAGAGAAGTCTTCCCTCAATGCAGCACGATCATGCCACACTTTCTCCTTCATTTCTCTGCCTTTCAGGATTTGGGGCACACATGTTTTTCAAGTCTCTTGGATAAGATTTGAATCACAGTTGGCCTTGTGGAATCTGGCTCCTTTTACCACTAGAGAACAGAGCCAGTCCCATGACTTCATCTTAGAATTGAGTTTTTCTTGTTGTTGTTAGTAGAGATTTTTGCCATAGGGCATGCAAGCTTGTCAGAGAGAGAGACAGAGCAAGGGGAAGTGAGAAGTCACTGCGGAGGGGATGGCCACCCCACAACCTCTTCTCCTCCATTCTCTTCTTGGGGGTTTTCACACACACACACACACACACACACAACATGCGCCTTGTGTGATTGTCAAGCCAATGGGAGGGGATCACCCAGATTATCCCTAGTGTCTCAACCAGCCCTAGTATTCTCTACCTCATAACCTCATCATGTCACTCAACTCCATCCATCAACAATTTCCACACTGCGATACAAAGGCTATCAGTTTGGGTTCATCCTCCTACCCAGCCTGGAATTTTCCTCGCTCCCCTTGGTGTGCTGTCAGTCTTCCTATTAATAGATTATTGGGGAGAATGTAGATCTCTTTCATCTTTGTGTGTGTTGACAGAGTCTGGAATAGCTTCTTCTACCTAGTTGTTCAGAAAGTGTTTATTGACCAAATTGATGTGAGCATGAAGTGTTTTGGGCCATTTGCCAGCTATTCATCTTCCCAGACTCTACCCCTCTGGAATCACTCCTCTAGCAGAGACCCAGGAAACCCTCTGGCTTTTTCAATTGCCAGTTTAATTTGCCACCATCTGTCAGCAAGCATAAGTTCCCAGGGGCCTGGAGCACATCTCCTCCCAGGGGGTTAGTGCTGTGCCCTGTCCAACCCCAGGCACAGTGGTTCACAGACAAAAAAAAAAAAAAAAAAAAAAAGACCAGGACCATGGTGTGTGGAGAGAAGGAAGACAAGTTGAAAGGAGATAAAGTGCTGCACAACCCCCTCTCAGTTTGCACTGATAGAATTTTAGGAGTCAATTTCTAGATGTTGAGAAAAATTAGTGTCTTTTTTTTTTTTGAGAGGTTTTTGCTATAGGGCGCATGCGCTCACCAGACACACACAGAGAGACAGAGACAGAAAGCGAGAAATCACCCACCAGGGGAGATAGCCACACCGCAATTCCTTCTCTTCCATTCTCCTCTCGGGATCTTGGGCACGCATGCACACGTGCCCGGCGTGAGTTTAAGCCGGCAGGTCCGAGTCCAGCAGCATAGCCATTACGCTAACTGCTGGTCCCAAAAATTAGTGTCTTTGAGTAATAGTAAAAAAAAGAGCCTCCCAGATACATTATTTATTCTTTTGTATGTTAATACCTATCATACCCGCTGCTAGGAGTTTGAGGTTAGACAATGGTAAGAGAAGGAACTGACAAAAATTCTTAAGACCCAAAGAAGTGGGAAAGAAAGTGAGAGGTGCTATTTTTTCCCCTAAGGCTATCAAAGATAAAATCAGTAACAACAAAGAAGTCACCAGAATGTAAGTGAGTGGGGCAGCCTCAGACCAGTGCCCTCTACCTCTTTTAGAAGGTCAACAGATACAGTTATACATGTTTCAATCAGTGTATATTTGGGCCTGTTGCACTGAGGAAACAGAGAAAACTTGCTAGTATTTGCAAGAACTACAACAACCCTGTAGAAGGTACCTAGGTTTCTAGCAACTTGAACTCTCCAGAACACGACCAGGATGTGGAGGGCAGGTAAAAAGCATCACATTGTCACTGCCTCCCTGTACCATCAACTGGTGCGTGCTCAAAGAGCACAGAGTAAGTTTAGGCTGAGCAAATCACACTCGCAAGCACCATGTTAATTGTAAATCCAATTCAATCTGCTTGGAGTCCTTTTTGTGCTACAGATACAATCCTGAAAATGAATGCAAATGAGAAGCTCCCTGAATTCCAAGTCTAGCTTTTCCTAATTTCACCTTGCCAACCTACCCAGCCAATGTTTATCTCAATTGTTGATGTCCTGTAGTGGAGTCCCTGATTAATCTGATCAAGGATGTGTGCCCAGTGTCTCTTGTTAATGCATCACAGTTTGGTTCCTAACCTAGGGTATGCTGCCATTTGTCACAAATACAATGAAGCGGTTACAGATCCATGCCTAAGGGGATGATCTCTAGCTGGGAGCAGTTGCGAAAGTCTTCCTCTGTATGTACTACTCATAAATCCACTCTCCTGGTTTCCAAAGGAGGATTTCCTAAAAATCCATACTGAGGACAACTAGAGCTGGAACTCTTCCCTCTTCTTCCTGGGATGTCTCACTTGTCCTCTCCTCCTCTTTTATGTTTGGAGAAAAATACCAGCTCTTTTCTGTTTTTTCAGAGTTAACTCACGATTCTCTCACTTTTCATCTCCTATAGTTCGAATATGTCCCCCAAAAATTCATGTGTTAAGTCACTGTAATGGGATTATTGTGTCAAGCAGTTTGGAGGGAGAGATTAGGGTTATGGTCATTAGGATGGGGCCCCCATGTTTCAGTTCTGGTGAATTTATAAGGAGAGGAAATAAGACAGACACAGGGAACATGGATCATGCTCCTCTGCCTTCTGCCATATTGTGAGGAAGTCAGAAAAAAACCCCTTCCTCAGAGATGGCCCCTAGAGCTTAGATCTTCACCTTTAGGCTGAGTTAGCCTATATTTTTAGAAATTACCCAGTTTCATGTATTTTCTGTTATTAGCCACAATATGGCAAGAACGCCATCTCACCATCTTTATTTTTTTCTGGAAACTTGACTCACAAACATCCCTCTTCTGCTCCTTCCTCTCAGCCCACGGGTATACTCAAGTCTTCTTGAGCCCAAGCAACCTGTTGTCCAACCTTTCCTTCAACCCTCACACTGTCATTGGGCTCTCTCTTTCCATCTTTAAGTACACATCTTGATAAAAGCCAATGTTTATCTCAATTGTTGATGTCCTGTAGTGGAGTCCCTGATTAATCTGATCAAGGATGTGTGCCCAGTGTCTCTTGTTAATGCATCACAGTTTGGTTCCTAACCTAGGGTATGCTGCCATTTGTCACAAATACAATGAAGCGGTTACAGATCCATGCCTAAGGGGATGATCTCTAGCTGGGAGCAGTTGCGAAAGTCTTCCTCTGTATGTACTACTCATAAATCCACTCTCCTGGTTTCCAAAGGAGGATTTCCTAAAAATCCATACTGAGGACAACTAGAGCTGGAACTCTTCCCTCTTCTTCCTGGGATGTCTCACTTGTCCTCTCCTCCTCTTTTATGTTTGGAGAAAAATACCAGCTCTTTTCTGTTTTTTCAGAGTTAACTCACGATTCTCTCACTTTTCATCTCCTATAGTTCGAATATGTCCCCCAAAAATTCATGTGTTAAGTCACTGTAATGGGATTATTGTGTCAAGCAGTTTGGAGGGAGAGATTAGGGTTATGGTCATTAGGATGGGGCCCCCATGTTTCAGTTCTGGTGAATTTATAAGGAGAGGAAATAAGACAGACACAGGGAACATGGATCATGCTCCTCTGCCTTCTGCCATATTGTGAGGAAGTCAGAAAAAAACCCCTTCCTCAGAGATGGCCCCTAGAGCTTAGATCTTCACCTTTAGGCTGAGTTAGCCTATATTTTTAGACATTACCCAGTTTCATGTATTTTCTGTTATTAGCCACAATATGGCAAGAACGCCATCTCACCATCTTTATTTTTTTCTGGAAACTTGACTCACAAACATCCCTCTTCTGCTCCTTCCTCTCAGCCCACGGGTATACTCAAGTCTTCTTGAGCCCAAGCAACCTGTTGTCCAACCTTTCCTTCAACCCTCACACTGTCATTGGGCTCTCTCTTTCCATCTTTAAGTACACATCTTGATAAAAGCTATTTACAGTGACTGAATCTTTCTCATCATCCCTTATACCAAATCTCCTTGCAATCTACTTCATTTCCCATTTTCCTGATAAAGTTGATCCCTCAAAGGCCATCTTCACTTTCAGTTTTCAAAAGGATATCAAACTTATGACCTACATTTCTCTTGCATTCTCTGTTAGTGCCAGAGGATGCACACGTTCACCAGAGAGAAAAACAGAGACAAGTAGGACGGAGGGAGAATGGTCGATCCCATCTTCTCCATTTCTTCATCCCATCAGAATTTGAGGCACACATGCACACACGCCCAGCATGTTTTTCAAGCTGCTGGGTCCAGGATTCAAAGCACAGACATCCGTGTGATCCTGCTGTCTTCTCCACTAGGCCACAGAGCTAGCCCCAATGACTTCTATTTCTACCTGTCTAGTGGACATTTCCCTTGTTATCTTCCATACACCTTTCAAAATCAACAAGTACCAAAATGAACTCATCATTTTCCTTCTTAAATCTATTGCTTCTGATTTTGTATACTGGCAGTAACATCCATACCCAACCCAACTCTGGTCACCTCAGTCACCCTCAGGCTAAATATCTCAGCTTTGTCCCTCTTCTACCTTTCCCCAGGTCTAACTACATTCTCAAGGCCATTGATGCCACCTCCACAAGTCTTCTCATTGCCACCCCTTCTTCCTGCTCCCATGCCCTGCTGAATTCAGGCCTTCATGATCCCATCTGAATAATTATATGGCAGGCTCATCTACTGAGATACTGTGATTTTTTTGTGTGTTGCCTTTTTCCTTCTCTATTCCATGAAAAGAGATGAGTACCCTGTATATCCTTAGCGTCAAAAAAAGATATTACCATATACATTATCATCAACAGATAATTTTCCATTTGTGTGTCTGTTAAATGTTCTCCCGCTCCCCACTGCCCACCCTCCTCCCACAGTTTAGTGTGGAATTTTGTGTTTAGTGTCCACAGTTCCTCTCCATGCTTTTATACCTCACAATCTTTCTGTTTCTGCCATAGAGTTAAAATATTCAGTATATATTAAGTTTTTTGTTTGTTTGTTTTTAAGGTTTTTGCCATAGGGCGTGTATGCTCACTGGAAAGAGAGAGGCACTGAGAAAGGTAAAGTGAGAAATGGACTCCCAGGGGTAATGGCCACACCACATTCCCTTCCCCTTCACTCTCCTCCTTGGATTTTGGGCACACACTCACATGTGCCCCACATGATTTTCAATCCACCAGGTCTGGCCTCAAACTTCAACTGGGAGCCCAGTGTCTTAACCACACCATCTGCTGGTCCAGTATATTAAGTTTTAAATGCTTGTTGTCCTGTTGCTAGGAAGTCAGACTCTTTAAGATTGTGGTTCGAGTCCCAGACCCAGTGGCTTAAACTCATGCTGGGCGCGTGTGCGTGCATGCCCAAGATCCCAAGGAGAATGGAGAAGGGATTGTGGCATGGCCATCCCCCCGTGGGGGGTGATTTCTCACTTTCTGTCTCTCTGTCTGTCTCTGTCTTTCTCTGTCTTTCTGGCGAGCACATGCACCCTGTAGCAAAAACCTCTTAAAAAAAAAAAAAACAAAACAAAAAAAACAAAAAAAAAAACACTGTACTTGTTCCACATGCTACTTGGCCAAAAAGTGAACAAATTTTAATACTTATCTACCCCAAACATAAAGCTGGAATTTGTTCTGGGCATATTTTTCATGATAGCCATACACAATAAACTCTCAAATTCATGTGAGCTTGGGGAATAAGTGACACAAGCCCAGGCAGTATAATAAGATGGACTGCTCTGCTGTGGGTGGCAAACATCGTTGGTCGTGTGTCCAGTAATGAACATGTTGAACATGTACACCCCTACGTCTGCCAGAGAGAACCAGTTTTGTTTCATACTTTCACTTCTCTCACCAAGCCAGTCTAAAATCCACTCAGTTTAGGAAGGACATGTGGTGTGGTTCTGATCACTGACAGAACTCTTCTGTGAGGCTTGTGGAAATGTCCCTTTACTTACAAAGGACCATCCAGGAAGCCATGTGTCTTCTTCTGGAGTTGGTTATATCTGGGTATAAGACCTGAAATAGCAACTGCTATCTGTCAACGAGGGGAGGAGACAGCTGAGGACAGAGCCTCCATTCTGAGAATGGCAGAACGCAAAGGGGAAAACAGACCCCCTGGGAAGCAGGTGGGTCACTAAATCCTGGAGCTCCTTACCTAAAGACTGTTTTGATGTGAAATGACAATTTTACTTAATTAACCCAATTGAATCAGATTTTTCTGTTTCTTGCACTCGAAGGGATCTAACCAATATGTTTTATAACCTTGGCCATCTTTCATTCTTGCTTACCTTCAATTTTCTCCTCTGTAAATGGAGTTAGTAATGCCCAACTTATGGGATCATTGCTAGGATTAAATGTAAAGTATCTAAGTAGCTGAAGTATCTAGCAGGTGGTGCAGAGGTTAAAGTGGCTAAGCAGTCTGAGTCCCAGATCCATCGGCTTAAAACCTACAGCAGACATATGTGTAAGTGTGCTGAAAATCCTGAGAGGAAATTGGAGAAGGGATTGTGGTCTGGCCATTCTCCCGGGGGTTTTCTCTCTCTCTCTCTCCCCCCTCCCCCTCCAGCAAGCACACACACCTTACAACAAAAAAATTTTAATTGAAACATGGCTCAGCACACAGTAGGTGCTCAACAGGTAGTAATTATACCCATACCCCTTGGGCATTGTCTAGATATACTCTTTTAAGTATTTTCTTTTATTAATCATTTTTCATACTTTCATTTTCCCCCTTTATTTATGATAGTGTGTGTGTGTGTGTGTGTGTGTGTGTGTGTGTGTGTGTGCTCGTGAGAGAAGAGCACCCATCCCAGGGTCTGGTCTAAGATCCCCTTTTTCCAGTCCTCCAGGCTGTCAGATCCTTGGTACTTATGCACATGCCCAGCGTGTCTCAGGTTGACTGGGCCAGGAATGAGAACTATGGTGGCCACATGGATCAAGCTCCTCTTGAGCAACACATTACTGCTACCACAGAGCCAGTCCCATTTTTTTTAATTGGATGGAGAACATGTGTACACACGAGAAAGGAAGAGTGACAGAGAGGGAGAGGAGCTCCTCGACAATGTCTCACCACACCATATCCTGTTTCCCCAGCCCTTCAGCTCCTCAGAATCCTGGGGCCCCACACGGGTGGCCTGCATGTTTTCACGCTGACCCAGATGTAGCTTTCAGCATTTCAGGGCACTTACATTATCACTGCACCACAGCAGCTGGGCCTACTAACCATCTTTTAAACCCTACCTATTGCACAGGATTTGATCTTATGGAAAACTGTCAAACCTGAGACTAAGATCATGACTGAGACATTTATTTTAAATTAACACAGTGCATTCAGGGTTTGCCGAAGAGTGCATAATCTTCTTTTCAAATATCAGAAGAGGAGATCAAGGCCCAAGAATCTCTGGCAACATATCTGGTCCTTAGAATTAGACATCTCTGAGAAGTGACTAGGCCAAATAGGATTTATCAGTAGGTGTAGAAAGAGACCTAGCCAGGTTTCTTAGAGACAGTTGGTTCAGCATCAGGAGCCCTCCCATCAACAAACACCTGAGATGGAGACCCACAAAGCAGTGGCTCTCAAACAGGGGTGATCAAAAGAATTACACAATTTTCTTCTCAATAATGTGATTTGGATCAGCCCTGTAGCCTAGTGGTGAAAGGGAGCTATATCTCAGGCCCTGGTGGCTTGAAAAACGTGCCAGGCACATACATACATGGTGAAAATCCCAAGAGGAAAGGGAAATATAGGTGAAGGAGTTGCAGTGTGACCGCACCCCATGGGAGGACTCTCTCTCTCTCTCTCTCTCCCTCTCCTCTCTCCGCCTCTCTGGTGAGTGCATATGTCCTCTGGCAATTAAAATTAGAGAGAGAAAATGCGGTCTAGCTCTCAAAAGAAAGTGTTCAATTTGTCTCCAAACTTCCACCTAGGGTTGGGGGGCTCACATATTTGACAGTGTCTTCATCTTATCCTCCAGTTAGACATTGACAGCTTGAGTTGGAGACATGGAAGGTGGATGAGAAGAGGGTTTGTAGGCTCATGGGGCTGCCATAGCAGAAGTGAGCTGCATTAGGCTCTAAGAATTGGGGGTCTGATGCCTTTTTAGCACTTATTACCATCATGAAGCTCACTATTATAGGAGCCCAAGCTGGCTTCATTGTCAAGAAGGCCTACTGTTCTCGCATCTGGCCCTAACAACTTTGTAAGATCAACAATGATACAGAACGGCAAACTCCCCAACTTGTCACTCTTAGTGGAACAAGTGCAGGGAAGGGAGGAAAGGGTCTGGGGCCTTGGGACTCTTCATCCCAAATTGCAAGATCCTCCCCATCTAAGATGAACTTGTGGAAAGGATGGAAGCTCTAAACTGCATTTGTAATAACCTGATTAGATCACAAAATAGTCAGTTGCAAAGGATTTAATAGAAGAGGTTGGAGTTCACTCCCTCCTGGTTTTTTCGTATGAATTGGGGCCACAGAGATAGAACTGTTACAGGTGTGTACATTACTGAAGTGCTCTCACTTCATCAAACTAGTTAAAGCCTGGAAAGATGTGGGGATGGGAATACGGGTAAGTCCCTTCTTACTGGTTCAAAATACATAATAAATGGGCGGGCAGCAGGTGGCATGGTAGTTAAGGCACTGGACTCCCACACGGCCAACTGCAGTTCAAGTTCATCCAGAACCTAGTGTCTTGAAAAATCACACCAAGTGTGTGTGTGTGTGTGTGTGTGTGTGTATACCCAAAGTCCCAGGAAATAAAGGAATTGTGGTGTGGTCATCCTCCCTGGGTGGGGGGGTCTCATTTTCTATCTCTCTCTCTCTCTCTGTAGTGAGAGACAAACCCTATGGCATAAGCATACTATGTGCACGTGCACACACACACATACACACATATATAAAACAAACTGACATTTATTGGAGATCAAATAGAACAAAGCTTTAGAACTGTGTGCCAAGCAAGCACTAACCCTACTTAATCAAAAAAAAAAGCATGAGCTAATTTAGAATTCAAGGACTATCAAATCCTTTTAGGCCATTCAAAATGCTTTTTCTATTACTTATTTCTGAAGGTTTTATAAATAGGTGTGGTCATTACACCCAAGTTTCAAGTAAGCAAATGCGTCACTGTCGGTCTAAGTACATCAATGACACAGGTCTGCTTCCAGCATCGAAAGGCAGACCTTTCTCTTCACCAATCCTATACATAGAGAGCATGGCCCACCTTGAAGGCACACTTAGTGAATCAATGCTTTTTCTGTTCTGTTCTTTTTTCATTTTGCCGAAGGCATGTGAGCTTACCAGAGAGCGGGGCGGGGGTGGGGGTGGGGGGAAGAACGCACCCCCCAATGGGGTGTAGTCATGCCACAATTCTTTATTTTTCCATTTTGTCAGAATTTGGGACACACACATACACACAGCATATTATTCAAGCTAAGTCTGCTTTCTCTATGAAGCTATTTGTTCAAATCTGTATTGATTTCTTCAGTAGTTTTCTTGAGCTATTTTTAATTAATGGTTTGTTTCACTATGTCTTAATCAAAGTAGTAGATGAACAAATGCAAACATGTAAACAAAGGTTTGAAAACAAATTAGGTTGGAGTGAGGAAATGTGCATTTATTGATACTTCCACGTTTTCAGCTCCAGAAGATACTCTGTTTCCTTAGAGTAGAACCTGACAGCTTATCACCTCTTTCAGTTCCTGTGCATCTATTTTGTCTCTAATGATAGCACTTAAGAGGGGGCTTATTTGTACTTACTGCACATTATGACAAACACATCTAGCCATTGACATTTAGGTGACTGCAGACAAATGGAGCTATAAAAAGCTTCAATTGCACAGCGCCTCATTGCCTAAGAGTAATTTGTACTTTATTAGAGATGGAATTGTGATCAAAAGGGTATCACAGCCAACCTGTTAGGTTTCCCACTTAAGTAAAGTCTCAAGGGAACAGCTAAGATAGGCGTAGCTTCTTGGATTCAACGTAGAAAGTACTCATTAAACATGTATTGTGTGTCCAAAACTAGCCAAGCAATGAAAAAAATCAGGTGGAATTTTAAGCATGGACTTCACCATTCAGGAAGATATTACTTTACAGAAGAAAAACATTTACACTCAAACTATTAAAAGTGAGAAAAACATAGGGCCATCAGGTGGCATAGCATTTAAGTCACTGCATTATCACATTATGGATACTGGAGTCCCAGACCTGGTGGCTTGAAAATCACACCGGGCGTGTGTGCATGCACCATCGAAATCCTGAAAAGAGAATGGAAAAGGGACTGCAGCGTGTCCCTGGAGGGTGATTTCTTACTTTCCCTCTCTCTCTCTCTCTCTCTCTGGCAAGCACACATGTCCTATGTCAAAAGTCTAAAATATTTTATTTCATGTAAAAAAAGGTGAATATAGATATATATGTTACATACATATTATGTAAATGCATGCACTGTTAATGCTGAGAATTAGTAAAATGGAATAAATAAAATGAATAGTTGGTCTCATTTGATGTTATATCAAACACTGCAATATCAAATGCTGTTAATGAGGACAACAAATAACAAAGTTGTAATGTTTGAGGTCTTCCTGAATACTGAGTTAAAATCAATGTCTGTGCTTTGCTCTTGGAAAGTACTATCCTAACCTAATCGACCTAAGACCTCCAGGAGCAAACCTACATTCTGACAGAATCAAGTTTACTGATCCATTACTAAGAAAGAGCCCACACATGGAGAACAATGAAAATGATAAGCTTTGGGGGCAGGGTGAAATATAAACAAATCACATTTCAATAGTCTCAGAATGAAGTGGGGCTATGTACATCAGGGAGGCTGAACATTAGGTCTGGGTGCAAGTAGACCTAGGAACAGGGATCCCTGGAAACTACAAAATTTAGATGTGGAACGTTGTGTCCATGAACCCCTAAAATAGATGTTACTCTGTGTCAAAATGAATTATGTAAAAGTGAGATGTTTCATTCTGATTGATACATAGGCACTCCTCACTTAATGACCAAGTTCTGTTCCCACAACTAGGTTGCTATGCAAACTGGTCAATAAGCAAGAAGCTTAAAGGTGAATGTTTTGAGGTATGTCACGGTGCCCTAGAGTATGTATTTTTCAATAGATATCAAAGGACATCACACTAGAATAATGTAATTCTATTCACACAAAAAACATGTATTAGATAAGTGCCAAAAAGCCACAAGATATACCACAACACAATATAAATCTGGTATAATCATTTTTACTTATTCTGTATAATGAAAAAGTCTAAAGAAAACTACGGCTTGATAATCTTAATTTGTATCTCTTACATATTACAGAAGGTAAAAATACAATCTGTAAAAACTATAAAAATGATGTGCCAAAATAAAGTTCATTTATAAAAAAGACATCCAGATTATTATTTTAGTCATCAATCCCTTCAAAGTGTGGTAGCGGTTCAAGGTCATCAATCATCATTGGAGATATCCTTGGGAGCTCTGGAGAGTCTGGGTGAAGGATATAATGGTGACAAAAATAAAAGTACTTCTAGGGGTAGGAGTCCTAAGTGTAGCTTTCAAGAATCTTGCTTTTGTGGTACACTTTGTATGTTGCTTTTGTTCTTCATAAATTTCACAATAGCATCGCAAAAGTTCTTTTGCCCTCTCTTTCATGAACCTTTCTATGTTCAGATCCATACTCTCTAGTTCTGATAGTTACATTCACTTTCAAGGAACACTCCAGCTAATTCTTTTAAAGTGAATTTTCTTGTACTTCTTCCATTCTTTCCTTTTCTAACTGCTGCTGTCTTTCCCACTCTATTAAATCTTCATTAGTTCTCCCATGATACATTTCACTAATTCTCCAATATCTTCCACTTCAACATCTAGTTAGACACGCTAGCAAGACCCACAATTGTTTTATGACTATATGCTTGTCTTTGTCAAACACTTTCAAATTGTTCACAAAATTTTTCCATATGCCTTGCATACTCCTACCTTCCCCAGCCTATTTAATGTTTTTTATACAGTGTAAAACATGATTTCCAAAAATCATGAAGCGTTACTACATCATTTTCTGTTCCTGCTACAGCTTTGGAAAAGTGTCATCTTCTAAGATGTATGGCTTTCCTTCAAATCATGACACTTCCTCTAGGTCATGTTTTTCCTTTTTGCCAATGTCTTATATGAAGGGTACACAATGAAGTACAAATATAAATGAAATATATAGTCTTGTGTGATTGCAAAATAGAGTCTTGTGTAGTGAATACCATCAGACTTTGGGAATGACAAAAGAACTGAGGAAGGGGATCCCTGAGATTCACATAGACTGAGAAAGGAGATTCCTCACATTGGAGAACTGACCATAGGTTGGGGTGGTCATTAAACAGGTAGGCCATGAAAGTGAAGAGTGACTGTAATTTCAAATAAAATCTCTGACAGTCTATGATTTTAGACAACAAATTTCTCAATGAATAAGAAAATATTGGGTTGTCGGAAGTCATGATTAATCTTTGCATTGAAAAAAGCAGAAATAATATGTCTTGACTTTTCTGACAACCCAATAGCCACCTGAAGGGAGTTATACAAAGTTATAGCTGCAGAATGTTCTTGGGAGAAATACTGTTTCCTGTGTCTGACAAAGAACAAGAAGGATTAATACTTTATCTAGGCTAAATTTTACATTCTCATGTTTATTGCAACATAATACACACATTGCCCTGTGTTTTGATTAATAATATTCATGGCTGTCTTCATGCTAAGCTATAAAACACAAAATGCTCTGTTCAGAGTGTCTTTCATAGGGTAGGTGCTCAGAATTTTTTTTTTTAAATCTGATTATTAAGCAGCAGCAGCAGCAACAACAGTATTTTAAGTTTATGAAAGGGGGCACATCCAGCCCAAGGAAAACTAAGATGAGCCAAGTCAAGTAACATGCTGGGAAGTTCTTTTCCAACAGAGTTTTCCATTTGCAAAACTGAAGGCAAGTCACTCTTCCTCAGTTGGAAGGACCAGTATTTTAACAAGTTTTTAATAGGTATCAACTCAAGAAATTTGATCCTTCTGAGGGAACTTTTAGAAGAAAATAGGTATGCACCCAAAATAGATTTGTGTAAATCTTGATTATATAAATAATACTGTCAAACCTGCATCTTTTAGATTTTGCTCTGTGGATGGTAACAATCAGCCTTTTCTTTCTTTCTACCCTACCTTGTCCTACCCTACCCTAAGCATACATTAATTGCTTAAAAAGGCACAGCCTATTTACTTTTTATTGCTCAAATAACATATATTCAATCATCTTAGCTCAAATATGTCATCACTAAACAATCACACCCATTATAGAAAATATAATGAAACCATTTGGCATGGGAAACTGTTCTTAACCCTACAATAACCCTTAACTAAAGGGCTTTTGTGCCATAGGAATACTTTTCCCTTCATCTCACCATGAAATGTTACCAAAGTGCAAGCTGTTTGTAAATTACTCTGGTGGGTGTAAACTAGAGAACACACAGCACAAAAGGCTGTTGTTCAAAAGACTGAAAGGCATGAAACTAAAATCTCTCTATGCATTTCATAATTCCAGGGTAAACGTACCGGTATTTGACAAACATCCATCCAAACTTCTCATCTGGTAAAGCAGTTCTGTTCTGCACCAAATTGTATAAATAAAAACTAAATTTAGATTACTACATGAAACTATCTTTTAAAAAGGTTTCCTTGCCAAGTGCTTGACCATGTCTGGTAGAAGTGGCCTTTATCATAGGGACTACACATAAGATACATGTTTCAAAGGCATACACTACCTTCTAATTCATTGTGTAGAACCCCATTTTGAGGCCAGGAGCAGTTGCACACATGCATTACTACAGCTGCTACTTAGAATGAGGGGTCTCGGACATTTTTTTGTTTTTTAATTTGCCAGAGGGCACATGCACTCACTAACAACAGACCGCAAGAGAGAGGGAGAAGAAAGTACCCAAGTACCCTCCAGAGGTGTGTGGTCACATCACAGTCGCTTCTCCATCCTTTCAGGAATTGTATGTGCCTGCATAGGCACCTGGCATTTTCAAAGCTGCCAGGCTGGGACTCACACCAGGAACAGACATGTGGGGCGCAGTTCCCTTAATTACTAGGTCACAGGGGGGATCCAGGATCTAGAACACTTCAGAGCAGGCATTCTACTTGGCATAATTTGAGATGCAGAGGGAAAGCTTCCTCATTCTAAAGTAACTAAAGGCAACTAAAGTACTTTTGTATTACCAAAACAATATCGAATTATTCCACTTTTCAAGGTATTTTTCATTTAAATTACCCCAGGCAGCTTTTATCTCAATCTAAAGTGCCATCCTCCAATCTCAAAGCAGTCTTGAATAAGCATGATTCTTTAAGCATGAGCTTTAGGCTTCTGTTATTTTGAGGCTATTTTGTAGGTCTTATAAGGACACTGGGAAAATATAACAACACATAGAGGACAGAAAGATGGTTGCTTTTTTGATGTAGTATAATCTTAGCTCATTTCTTTGCTTGCTCTTGGGCTAAAATGGCCCTCAACAACTTTCTTAAGGAACTTTAACCATTCTTTTCTGCTAGTGTTCCTCATTTTGAGTTTATAATAATCCCAGACTGGAGTTACTTAAAAAATGAAAATGATCCAGCCAAGACTGTTAGAGACACAGAATACAAAATGTCTGGGGCTCAGAACACCATAAATTCCAAGCTAGCTCTTAATACTCAATATAGCTTTATGACTTTGATCAGAAAAGGTTATTTTTTCTGTGGAAAACAGCTAAATGATTTAAATTATTAGAATATATAGGAGGGTATATCTTGAGTAAATACATTTTGGATCACAAGACCAAAACTACAGTATTCTCCCATGTTAAAGCTCACTTTAAAAGAATATCCCAGCATTAGGGCACTAATGTTTAGCTCTATTCTAAAACAGTAAAAGCAACTGGTTAAACTAATCCATGCTAGGATTTGGTTTGATCCATGTAAAAATAACACCCATGTAGTTATGGTTCACATGTTGCAAATATGCTAATAAGTAGTTTCTGAACTTTCATTTCTGAGAAGAAATCTTTGTTTATGGTGTGTATGCTATTGAGGGAAGCATGTGGGGCCTAATTTATGAATGTTTCAAATCTTCATGATGAATTAAAGGCAATTATCATGTCCATGTAATTTGGCATTAAGGGAAGAAATTCCATCTTACATTTTAATTGACTTTGCAATTAACTTTGTTATGTTCAGTTGGAGACACTTTACAAAATTTACCCTTAGAGAACACTAGCAAGTACTGAAGAAAAAAAAAAAAACTTTATGGAAGAAAAAAATCTTAGAATATTACTCAATGCCCTAGCTCACTCTTTGTTTTTCTTAATGCAAACATTTAACAATTTTGGTTCTGATTTTTACATTTTGCTGTGAATATCTTTTTAAAGTTCCAAGATGAAAAAAATCATGTCTGTTTTATTGTTATATATCCCGAGGGCTTTGAAGAACATTTACCATACAGAATATTCCAAATTGATGCTGCTTATAAATCCCACTGTTAATTACTGTCAAAAATGCCTAAAGGACATTTTCATTTTTACTGAAGTCATTGATACATTGCTGAAAACAGCATCCTTTAAATGAGAAAAAGGAATGTTGTTTCCATAATACAGATCTTGTTTTGTATTACAACAAACTTGACTGAAATACAAAGACTTAAAAAATTCTTGGAAAAATGGAAAGCATGAGTTTATTCTATTGCAGAAAAAAATCTTGAAATCTACATATAGTTTTTTTCAGAATATGCATTTTCATGAGCTTTTTAAGTCCTTCATATACTCATGTATGGAAGAGAGAAGTGAGACATCTAGTGGATGGATTGAAGGATTAAGCCCCAAAACCACCACTGCCATTCTACCCATCTCTTGCAAAGTATCTTTGAAGTCATTTCTCCTCTTTGTGAAATAGGTTAAATGCAAGTAGCTACTTCAATTTTAAGAATACTGAAATCCCAATGATTAAATGAAACATCTTCTAATTGACTTATTTTCTTTTCCTTGAGGGGAAAAAAAAAAGTACTTAACATCATTTCATTCATGCTTCTAAAATCCTGAGGGATAATCTCTATAGAGTTGCAATTTTCCAAATCATAAATGTAAAAACTAGGAAAAGATAGTACTGTTCAGATCAAATAACATTTCTTTTGAGATATATCACTAGCTGGTAAATCCAAATACAATTTAAGTAGTAAGAACATGGGCTATTAGATTCTTCTTGAAGTTATCCAAAAATGGATATATTAGGTATAAGGGCTATTTTTTTTTTTTTAAATGAGCCATCTTGAAAGGGATGAGTTAAGACAGCTTCACAGGAACTTCAGAAAATTTGTGGAAAACAAGAATTAAAGTACTAGTTTACTTTAGTGCCAAAAAATTTAAAATAGATGTAGTTTTTTCATGATACATATTTTCTGTGAACTTTTTGAAGATTCCTCATATAAATGGATGTGAATCTTAATATGTATCAAATATGTGACTATTTTCTTAGACAGAGGTTTTTACTATGGGGCGCATGTGCTAACCAGAGATAGAGAGGGACAGAGACAGGAAATGAGAAATCACCCCCATGGGGGGTCGGGGGGAGGGCGGGGCAGCTGCCACACTGCAATCCCTTCTCTTCCATTCTCCTCTCAGGATTCTGGGCACACATATATGCCCGGCATGAGTTTGAAGCTGCCAGAACTCAAACCATGGTCCACTACATGGAAGTCCAGCAACATAACCATTATGCATGCCATCTGCTGGTCCCAGTTACTTTTTTTTGTTTTTAAATAAAGGACATGTGTGCTCATCAGAGAGAGAGAAGAGAAAGTACTCCCCAATGGGACATGGTCATGCAACAATTTTTTCTCCATTCCTCCTTCCTATCAGAAATTTCGACATGAATTCATCCAGTATGTTTTTCAAACTACTGGAGTCCAGATGAGTCAGTCAATCATGTGATATCTGACTTTAACCACTGTGCAACAGGGCTGGCCCTATCTAAACTATTTTAAAACTAGACATCACCTTGACTGTATTATATTCCTTTTAATTACAAGATCAAAACAGTGAAAGCATCAGAAATACCAACTATTTCCGTAAGACATTTTGATCCAGATGCTTTATTCAACCAGTATTTGAGCATTTACTATATACCAAGCATTGTATTTCATTACCATCATCACAAACTTCTTTGGATTGTGGCCTAAAAATGCTTTCCCAGTCTTTAAAGCCAGATGAGACACATTCTAATTCACAAAAGACCCAGTTATGTCACTGTCAAATTGAACTTTTGGCATTTATGAGATCAAAATTGAAGGACACAAATTTAGCACCAATTTGGAAAAAGTCTGGCCAAATTATAAAAAAGCTAAAAATGCCCCCTTGGGCCTAGATCTGGCAGTATAGGGTCCCATGGCTACTCTCTCTATAGAATGTCCTTTTTTTCTTTTTAAGAGATCATTACCTCAGGGGAATCAGCAGTTAGCGTAATGGCTATGTCGCTGGATTCCCATGTAGTCGACCGTGGTTCGCGTCCCTGACCCGGTGGCTTAGAACTCACGCTGGGCACATGTGCATGTGTGCGCAAGATCCCGAGAGGAGAATGGAGGAGAAGGGATTGTGGCGTGGCCATCCCCCCTGGGGGATGATTTCTCGCTTTCTGTCTCTATGTCTCTCTCTGTCTGTCTGGTGAGCGCATGCGCCCTATAGCAAAAACCTCTCAAAAAAAAAAAAAGAAAAAATAAATAAAAAAGAGATCGTTGCCTCAGAAAGTCCAATCCCAATCTAGACGTGCTGAGTTTTAGGCTCCCACTATTAGCTCAGCACTGTAGCCTAGTAACTACAGCACCAAGGATGACTGGTTGTAAGATACTTCCCTACCTCCCTCTAGGAACATATGGCACAATACTGTTGCTATCAGCTCTCCCAATAACATGAATCAAAGGCTAAGGAAACCTGCCAAATCAATTACAAAAAAAAGTCTTAATAAATCATATGCTATTCAGTATAAATAAAACGTAAGAATCATTACCAAAATGTCCTATTCTGTTACTAATTAAATGGCCTTTAATGAGTCACTTCAATATCTCAGTGTGTTCTCTCACCTGTAAAATGTGAATTGAACTGAAAATTACATGATGCTGATGTCAACTGTATGAGTTTTTAAAGATTTTCAGCCAATGTTTGAGAATGGCAGATATCCAACTTTATCCCCACTCTTTAAACTTGCTTAACAAACATGATATGCTCAACCTCTCCCCAGTTACTTTTCGTTTTGCATCTTCCACATCTACAGTATCTCCCATACCTACTTGCCATCTATCAGGATCATCATCTATCAAGGTACTAGGTAAGAGGAATCAATCTATTCCAGTAGAAACTACCCTGTAATTGCTTTATTCATCTTGCGAATGAACTTACATGACAGACCAAGCTATGCATCATGGCCCCAAAACCAAGTCTCAGATTTTCCTTTTATACAACTCTCTGAACAGTGGAGTCTTAAGAATTTATTTGGAAAAAATATCATGTAGTCCCAGGAAGACAAAGAATGTGTTTCCAATTTTACCAACTTTTTTTTTTTAATTTATTTTTAGAGTTTTTTGCTATAGGGCTCATGCGCTCACCAGAAAGACAGAGAGAGACAGAGAGACAGAAAGTGAGAAATTACCCCCTGGGGGGTGGCCATGCTGCACTCCCTTCTCCTCCATTCTCTTCTTGGGATCTTGGGCACACACGCACACACACCCGGTGTGAGTTTAAGCCACTGGGTCCAGCAATCGAACCGTGGTAGACTATATGAGTCCAGCAACATAGCCATTACACCAACTGCTGGTCCCTAATTTACCAACTTTTAAATGAAGCTCCAAGATAAAATTAACAGTCGATTGTGCCAATGAATCTTATTTATCAAAATAAAAAGTAATTTTAAATTAAATTGTCTTAATTGTTTTAAAGGAGATCTGGATAACAAAAAATCGAAATTGATCATTAAAAGCCAGAACTAAAAATTAATAGTTTCTACTGACAATGCTGAATATTACAAAACACTTCATGGCATTACAATTATCCCTGTATAATACTGATTTAGAGAATACAATCACTTATACTGTGGAGATTTAAAAATAACTGAAGACCAAGACAAAACTATTTAAGACTAGAAAAGATATGACCACTTAATCATCACCTACTATTTTATGTAGAGTCACTTTTTCCCCCCCATAGGGTACATTCACTCACCAGAGAAAGACAAGAAAGAGACAAAGTGAGAACTTACACCCTAGAGGGATAACCATGCTACAATTCCTTCTACTCCATTCTCCTCTCGAGATTTTGGGTATGCACACACAGACACCTGGTGTTGATTGTCAAGCTGCTGGGTTCAGGACTTGAACCACAGTTGGCCAAGTGAGAATTCAGCACCTTAAACACCATATCACCTACTGGCCCCATAATCCCTTTTAATTTTTAAGGCAAAAACTAGTGGAATAGAAAAAATGTAGTATATTCACATAATCCAAAATTTTAACTTCAATAATTTCAATATGAAAAGATTTTATCTTAGGCCCGGAGGTGGCATAGTGAAGGTGCTGGGCACTCCCACATGGCTGACCATAGTTCAAGTACTGAACCTTGTGGCTTGCTTTCTAAGTTTCCCTCTCTCTCTGTGTGTGTCTCTATCTGGTCAAATTAAAAATAAATGAATGAATAAATACAATTAAATAATTCTTTTTAAAAAAAGACGTTATCCATTCACTTATCTATTAAATATATCTACAAAATACTCCAACATGCTAGGCAATATATAAGGCCCTGAAATAAAAAATAAGGCTAAGAATTCTAATGTAGAATTAATTACTTTATCTGTTTTGGGTATAATATTCAACATTAAGAATTTCAGAAGAAGGGCAGCAAGTGGCATGGAAGTTAAAGTGCTGGATCCCACAGAGCCAAGTGCATGGTTTGAGTCTTGGACCTAGCAGCTTGGAAGTCATGCCAGGCAGATGTGAATGCATGCCCAAGACCCCAAGAGGAGAATGAAGTGAAAAGGGTGTATGAAATGGCCTTCCCTCCCAAGGGGGTTATTTCTTACTTTCCTCCTCTCTCGCTCTCTATTGAGTACTCTAATCCTGTAGTAAAACTTAAAAAACAAAAACAAAAACAAAACATTTCAGAAGCACATAAAGCATTGATTTAAAATCATAGCCACATTGTGTAACTTTGAACAAACCTAGCTGAGTTTCTCCCTCTAAGTAACCACTATTGCTACTATTAGTACAAAGAGAAATGCTACCGTAGGTAAGATCTCTCTCAAATCACATCTAGGCAAAATATTTCTCAGTGTTTTAAGAGTGCCTTAGTGTTTGAAAAAGTGAAACTCTTATTTTGATTTAACATCTTAATAATGAAACACTGGGAAAATAAAGAATAATCATTTGCTAAATGAAAACAAACAGAACAATACCTTTCTTCTAATTGTCATTCTTTCAGGTTTCTTGTTTTTCCAGCTGCCTTTTTTCCTAAATCATTTATTTCTATCTTTGTTTCTTTTTTCCTGCTCCTGTGCCCGCTGGAGTAACATTACTATGATCCGTACTCAAATTTTAACTTGGCTCCCAGTACCAAATACATCAATTAAACTGAGTTATAGCATGGAGAGTACCTAAGACAACTACACAATATTTTTGTAAGGATTCCACCTATATCAAGGCAAATTTTAAGTTCTGGTACACTGGAAAATAAATAGTGTGGAAGAAGGATGAACATTTATACAGTACTGAGGATTTACCAATATAAGTAGCAGGAATTATTTTTCACCGAAGTCTAAAGAGACTCCCAGATGTCCAATAGATTTACAAATTCTGCTAAAGTTCAACTCAGATGTAATATAGATCTAATACAAAACACAAAGTATTTACTTTCAGGATTTGTCATGAAAGTTCCACAAACTTTTCGGTAACAGTTCTGTTCCTGAACAGCTGTATATACTAAGTGTTTTTACACCGAAGTACATTCTAAGACACAGGATTCCAATCTGAGTGGGAAAAATATTTCACTCCCAAAGTATGCATATATTTCAGTTTGCACATATTCTAGCTAATGTATTATTCAGTACCTAATGATCTGAGTCAGCAATGTGAGTGGTAACAGCTAAAGAGGACTTCAGTGGGCTATATAAGAGGACTTCAAAAAGTTCATGGGAAAATGGAATTAAATACAAATTTATTTTGGTGTAAAATCTTTGAAATTTATGCATAACTGTTTACAAGCATTTTCCATTAACTTCTTGAAGATTCCACATACAAGGTATACATGGCTAGTATTTGGGAACTACAAAAGACAAAGGAGTAGAGAATCACAGGAGTCAAAGTTGGGCTGGTAAAAAAAAAAAAAGTAGGAAAACACTACACTTTATTACTTATTAGCCCAGCACAAAATGAGTAACAGCATTCTCTACAACAGTACAAAAAGGCTTCTGTAAATACAAATAATTTCCTCAATCATTTTACAATTACTCTGGTACCATCTTTAGGATTATTTCAAAGAAAAAAGTTTCTATTTATAAAGAATCTATTTATATATTCTCTAGAACTTCTCTATTAATTAAGACTAAAGAACATAATGGTCTAATACTCTTATACTTCATATTTCTAAAGATATTTTTATAAATATCTGCAAGAGCAGTTATTTCAATCAGTTTAAGCAGCCTGAAAACCAAACAAAAAAAACTGTACTGGGGAGGACCAGCAGGTGGTGTAGCGGTTGAGACACTCTACTTCCATGTGGCCAACGGCAGTTCGAGTCCTGGACCCAGCAGCTTGAAACTCACACTGGGAGCTTGTATATGCATGTCCAAAATCCCAAGAGGAAAAAGGAGGAGAAGGAATTGTGGTGCATCCACCGCCACCCGCCCCCTCCACTGCTCCAGGAGATGATTTCTTCCTTTCTGTCTCTCCTGCAAGCACATGTGCCTGAGAGCAAAAATCTCAAAAGAAACAAAAACCGACAGACAGGAAGAAAGACAGGAAGAAAAACGGACAGAAGGAAAGACTGTACTGGGGAGCAGACAAATGACCATCTTATCTTCTCTTAACAAAAAAGCTGACAGATCTGGGATCAGTAGATGGAGTAATGTTTACATTGCTGGACTTGCACATGGCTGACCGCAGTTTGAGTCCTGGACCTGACAGCTTGAAACTCAACATGGGGTGCAGCGTGAATGCCCAAGATCCTGAGGGAAGAATGGAGAAGTGATAACAGTGTGGCCATCATCCCTAGGGGATGATTTCTTGCTTTCTGTCTCTCTGAAAAAATCTCAAAGAAAAAAAATACGGCAGATCAAGAGAGTGGTTACTTGTAGTATGTGCTGTGTATTAATGCTTAAGAGTTACAGGGTGGAAATTTGCTTACTTTTTTAAAAACAGAGATCAAATTACATAAAACTCATCTTTCTTAGAGCAAGCTGGTGGTGTGGTGGTGAAGGCAGCAAGATCCCACATGGCAGACTGTGCAGTTCAAGACCAGACGTGATGGCTTGAAAAATATGCTGGGCATGTGTGCACATCCAAAAATGCCTAGAGGAGAATGGAGAAGGGAAAGTGGCATGGTCAACCCCTTAGGGGGTGATCTTTCATGTTCCTTCAGTCTCTCTTTAGTGAGGGTACACACTTTAAAAAAATCTGTTTTACTTCTATCCACTAATAATGCCCAAATGTAGTCCAGCAGGTAGCATGGTGATTAACATGCTGGACTCCCACAAGGCCAACTGTAGTCCGAGTCCCAGAACTGCGACTTTCTCACTTTCTTTCTCTGTCTCTCTCTCTGGTGGGCTACATGCCTAGTAGCAAATTAAAAATAATATGATGATGATAAAGTGAAATAATTCTTTAAAAATAAACATTTCTCAATTGATCAAAGCCTTGCCTATTAAAAAAAAAGGAAAAAATAGACAGTTTCTTTACTAATACAGACGAATCAAAAGAAAATATTGTTATATTCTTATAATTCACAAAAGTTGTTATATTCTTACAATTCACAAAAATTCTTACAATTCACAAAAATACTTATACCTCAAATTCCTTGAACTCTCCAGATCTTAAGGCCCAGAGAGTTCAAAGAATCTGTCCAAGATTACATGTGTACATCTTCCATGTTTTAGCAAAACACAAAGTTAAATGAGCTCTATCAATTAGTAGAATCAGAATAAAAACTCCAATCCTGGCCTCAATTTGATGCTTTTCCATGTGACAGGCTCATGCCACTTAACAATGAATTAATGTTGTTACAGATTTTAGTTCACTACATCAAATCTACAACTTCAAGTTGCTATAAGGTAAAGAAAAGGTATATAATCACAAGAAAGATAAAAATAAAAGAGGATTTGCTTCTATATTATTATAGTTCACTTCTCCAAAAACAAGAGCAAAAGGGGTATTAGAGAACTATAAAGGAAGAAAGGGGGATCTTGGTTTTCTCCAAATAAGTGTGAAAGTTTTGGACTTTCATATTTTAATATTAAACAATTACAAACATCTTTGCATAATTACACCTGAGATTGCAATCAAATGGCTTTGTAAACAAGTCTTCTGGGCTTATTCATTAACCAGACTACCTAAGATGGAAAAGACATATTTATAACAATGCTAGCAATACTTTATTGGGCCAGGAGGATGTAATCTTTCATGCTTGTCAATGTAGTTCTATATAAGGAGATCTTTGAAAATAGAAAGCACAAAATAGTACATACAGTAAGTCTTAATTGTGTAAAATAAGGAAATTAAGTTTATTTTTCTCTCCATGGCAAATTACAAGTTTATGCAAGACACAGTGTGTGTAATGATGAGAAAATGAGACAGGCTAGGGTGAGAAAGAAACTCATTTCCACTCCCTGTTCTTTGGTATTATTTCACTGTCTTTTTTTTTTTTTCTCCCACAATATTCAAGAAAGACTTTTCAAGTATAAAAAGCAATCTTTGAGGGGCAGCAGATGGTATGGAGGTTAAGGTGGCTGAATCCCACATGGCTGACTTCATAGTTCAAGTCCCAGAACTAGTGGCTTGAAAATCATGCTGGCATGTATGCATGTGTGCCCAAAATCCTGGGAGGAGAATGGAAGAGAAGGGATTGTGGCGGGCCATGCCTCCAGGGGGGGTGAGTTCTCACTTTCTTTCTCTGTCCATCTCTTTCTCTCCCCCAATAGTGAGTACACATGCCCTGTATCAAAAACCAAACAAAAAAAACACAATCTTTGATACTGATGATGCTATCACTGTCCTTTACTTCCATACTCAATAAATTGAAATTCATGTAATTAATAAATCTTTAAACATCCAGATTCACTCTGAATAACTAAAGTTTGCTCCCCAATTCCGTATTTATAGTGAAACACTTTTAACTTTCTTTAACTTTCAGAGAGAAGTATGTATTAACTTTCAGATATCCTATGCACTGCTTTTATGAAGAAAGAAGTTCAAGTGTTCACTGACATTGCTACTTAAGTTCTAAAAAGCCTATTAGACATTTCCCATTTTAGCCTTGTATAAATAACAGGTAAATATTTTAAATTAACAAAGGTCTACCAGACACATTATGGAGAACTCAATGACTCCCACTATTTCAACAGAATCAGAAATCATACCAAATACATAAACACAAAGTAGTTGCATTACTTTAAAAAAAGAAAAAAAGAAAAAAAAACATTAGAAAAGGTAATTCAGTTTTAATTTATTTTCATCACTTTTTCTTCATGATCCAGAAACCTTAAAATGCAAAGAAAATGGACTTTCCATACGTCAGGGACTGGCACTAAAAAAAATTTTTGGACTGCAAATGAGTTATACAAATATCAAATGGAGATCCAGTTATCAAAATGAAAGCACTCAACATATTAAATTTTCACAATTATTTGTATAGAGCACATAAAAAAGTCAGCTTGCTATCCAACTGCTGTGATTTTTAAAGAACTATTGCAGAGGTTTGAAGAAAATAGATTTATTACTTAACTTAGAAAGAGATTAAAGAGCTAAAAACAAGTATTAAAAAGAAATTTGTGCCTTTATTAGAATGATGTTAGGCTTTAAATATACCCATTTTGGTAATCAAATTATTGTTTTGTTTTGTTTCGTTTTTAAATAAGAAATGACACTACAGAACTGCAATACTGGTCCAACAGTCTTGTCTTTACTTTTCTTTTAAAGCAAGAAACAGAATGCAAGTAATCAGAAAGCACTAGCAGGCATTCAGTTAATCCAAGATACTAGCTTCTTAGTTCCAAAAGCACTTGCAAAGAAAACCATTTGGGGGGTGGTGGGTGGTTGTTGGAAGCAATTTGTAATAACTGGAATCCCATAAACATATATGCCAAGTCTCATGAGGCCATTTTTGAATTTATCCTTTACTTGATCACTATTTTTTCCTCAAGTACTAGTTTTTCTTTGACTTTTTTTTCCTCAAAGTATAAAAAGTATGAAATATAAACAAGCTCTTGCACTGCACACTTAAGATGTGTACAATTCAAGCATTATAGAGCTATCTACACACTGATAAATCCCATCAAATCTTGGATAATTCATTAATATACAAAATATCAGGGCACAGAAAGAAATAAAACCCACTTCTTTTTGTTACACTTAAGATTCAAATATTCAATCTAAAGAAAAACACTTAATCATTTTGGCTCTCTTCTACATCTGTATGTTGATACACTTATTAAAATATTCCTGTTAAATCAATCATGTTTGGTCTTACTATTTCAAGTCAGGTTTAAAACCCCAAAACCAGCCATCCAGACAAAACAAGTAATCAGAAAGATTATCTCTTCCCCACCTCCCTAACCCTAATAGTTATGAAGTCAATTTTACGACATGACTCCAAACACTGGATGGGGAGTGATTTCTCACTTTCTGTTTCTATGTCTCTGTCTGTCTGGCAAGCGTACACGCCCTATAGCAAGAAAAAAAAAAAATCTCTCCAAAAAAAAAAAAAAAAAAAAAAAACACGTATTTTTATGAAGGTAAATATCTACCAACTTTCAGTATGCTTTAAAGGACTTGCTTTAAAATAGACACTAAATCTAAAATGTGTATTACTCCATCCATGTTACTTGAACAAAACTTAGAAATTTTGGCAACCATAAGTTAAGTATCAACTCTGAAAAAGATTATTTAACTCATGTCTTCATACCTGATCTCCTTCTCCTATACCTGGTTCCACCTAGGACTTTGAAATTTTGAGGCAGAAAAGGTTAATTGTCAAATGTCCCCCCTTTTTTTTTTTTTTGAGAGGTTTTTTGCTATAGGGCGCATGCCCTCGCCAGACAGACAGAGAGAGACATAGAGAGAGAAAGCGAGAAATCACCCCCCAGGGGCGATGGTCACGCCGCAATCCTTGCTCCTCCATTTTCCTCTCTGGATCTTGGGCATGCACGCACACATGCCCGGTGTGAGATTTAAGCCACTGGGTCCGGGACTCGAACTGCGGTCGACTATGTGAGAATCCAGCAACATAGCTAATTGCTGGTTACCAAATGTCCCATTTATACTGCTGAGGCTTTCCCACATTCTGCACTGAGCCAATAATCTAAAGCAGCAGCACTGGCCCAAGGTATAAACAAACTACTACAAGTCATGCCATAAGCATCATCTACGTCATTCACCTTCTTCACTCAAGGTCTATCTTACTTCTTGAAGGACAAAGTTAGACTCAACTACACTTTATTGAACAACTAAAGTAAACTAAAATTAAGAAATAAAATAACTTTTACCTCTTATTTTTAAATTCATAGTTGTATAGCTAGTTATTCAACAATTCAAATAAAAGCTTCTTCATTTTAATATGCCATGTATTACCAGGACAAAGCATCAAAATTTACAAGGCTGATGATAGCAGAATATCTCTTAAGAGAGCTTTCTTTAAAGACATTTTGATTTGGGGGAAGAGGTTCCTGGGATGGGTTTATTTACTCGGTTTCAAACAGCACACTTTCTATGCAATACAACATAACTTTTACCTTAATGTTTTAAAACATTTGCACAGAAAAAACAATGACTTTCTAATAACTACATTACCACAGATTTAAAAGAACCTTGCCTACAAATAAACTTACATAGTATGAAATGTTCACTCTAATGTTTAATATACTTTAAAAAATGAACATTAAATTCAAATGACTTCTAGTGCTATATATGCATGTACACGATCTTAAACGTTTCCTATGTTATATTTTGATACAATTTAAAGAAACTTGCTTTGTTCTTCCATAATGTTGATGGATTTCCTCTATTTAAGAACAATAAAAACTCTCAAAGCTTTATCACACTCACCGTGGAAGCCAGCATCGATCCCCCAAACCAAACTGCATATCGTTGCATGTGGTGTGTAATGACCTGTACATCAATAGGTTTTGGCTAAAAAAAGACATAGCAAGATCATTTCAGTAATAAAATAAAATAAATTCTGCATCATTTGACTTGATGTACATACATAAAAATAATAGTCACACTAAATTCAAATGATACTTTTTAATTCAGAAGCAACTGAGATGGGTTATGTAGGGAAGGGATGAGGACCATTGTGGAAGAGATAGTATAGGAAACAGGCCAAAATAGATGGAGGGGAAATAACAATGAGCGTACACTTTAATACAGTTCTGATTTTTAGATCCATGTCAATGTTTCACATAATCAATAATAAGTAAATAAAATCTTAAAAGAAGGGGATCTCAATGAGGCAACAGTTCAGCAGAAATGAATTAAACTGATCACCCCCTTTTTTTTTAAGGTTTTGCCATAGGGTGTGTGCGCTTGCTGGATAGAAATGTTGAGAGACAGTGAGAGAGAAAGTGAGAAATCACCCCTGGGAGGATGGCTCTTCCATTTTCCTCTTGGGATTCTGGGTACGCATTCACGCATGTCCAGTGTGATTTTAAGCTACCAGGTCCGAGAATCAAATCACAGCAGCCATGTGGAAGTCCAAGACCTTAACGTGCTATCACCTGGCTCCAAACCAATCACATTAAAAAAAAAAAAATCTACACTGGGCCAGAAAGTAGTGTGGTGGTTAAAGTGCTGGACTCACACATGGCCAACCATAATTCAAGTCCCCAGACATAGTGGTTTACTTTCTCAATTCCCCTTTCTCTCTGGTAAGTACATGTGCCCTAGAGCAAATTAAAAAATAATAATAATTAATAAAATTAAATAACTGCTCAAAAACATAACTACACTGAAGTGAGGAAGGGACTAACACAAGTAACTTATGCAATATTTTGACTATCATGAAGATAAAAACTAAACAGACAGTGAACTGTAGTTAGCGGGTATCTAGTTTTCACAGTGGTTTGGATAACAATTCTGAAACTATTACAAACATATATCCCAGGATTGACTGTGGATAACAATAGCCAAATGTCTCGCTGTCAGAGAAGGGCATTTCAAATGTGGAAATGTAAAAAGACAGCACGAATCCTCTGGTATTCTGAAACTGGAGGCATCAGTATAAATTCACAGCTTTTCTCTTATATAAAGAACTAGATATAGATGGAATACACACACAAACTCCTAGATCTAGAAGGCCTAGACACAGTGATTGATACTCCAGTAAAAATGAGCATACCCTAGTGTCCAAAACTGGGTTTCTTAACAACATTTTCCACTATAAGGGAAGTGTCTTAAACATGAGAAAAAGTAAAGTAAAAAGCAAAGAAAGAAAAGAAAAAAGGGCTGATTTCAAGGCATGAAAAGAAAGTACAACATATTGGTCTGAAACATCTTGCTGTGCCACGATGTGAGAAAGTGTGCCAAGAATAATGGGACTGTACCCTAAGAAGAACCACATGAATGAATTCCACTGCCTACATCTAAGATAATTTGACTGTCAAAATAGATGACAGATGGTGACACAGTGGTAACACTGTGATACATCTGGGAAGTTTTCAGGTTCACATATTGAGGCCTCCTTGTATACAATAGGCATATGTCCTGATCCAGGCTGGTTGAGGCCAAGAGTGAATCCTGGCCCTAAGAGCCCACTAGAGATGCCTCTCTTGCTCAATAAGACCCTGTTGGGAGTACCTATCTCTCTCTCACAAACTATGTAAGTTAACACTAAAAAAATTAGTGACATTCGACTATGCTTCAAGTATCAGACCCAGCATGTACATGTGTGTCCAAAATCCCAAGAGAATAGAGAAGAATTATGTTGTGGTCATCCCTGCTATGGGGATGATTACTTGCTTTCTGTCTTTCTCTCTCTGTCTCTCCAGTGAGCACATGTGCCCCTATGGCAAAAACAAAACAAACAAACAAAAAAAACTTTAAAATTTAAACTAATGACATTATAATATCACAATATTAATGATACAGCCCATAAGTAAGACAGATCAGGAGTACTACAGATATTACTGAATGAATGAATGAATGACGGAGAGGGAAAAATTCTTTCCTAAAGACCAAAAACCACAAAAGAAATGACAATTTGTAAAGCATCATTTTGTAGCTACCCAATAATTACTATTTTAGGAAAGAATTAAAAGGATACTAAAACCTGCGGCTGAAAGTTTGATGAGAAACAAGAAAGTCACAAAGTCTGAAATGGTCTTCCATAAGACTATTAAAAAATATCTAAGGAACAAAAATAAGCTTACAGTGGAGAAAACTGGCAGATACAACTTTAAGTGATCAAAGACAGCACAGGGGACAAATCATATCAAGTGTTTACAATACAATGTGGTGAAAATATACAATATTACTTCTGTGGCACACATTATAGCCACAAGTACAAAATCTGAACTTAAATCATGTTTGGAAATATCAGGCAAATCCAAATTGAGAAATACCACACAAAATAAATGGTCTGTACTACTCAAAATTGTTAAGGTCATGTAAGACAAGGAACACTAAGTAATTACTCCATAGTGACAGGGTAGAACAATTAAATGAAACATGGAAAATTCTAGACCAGAAAAAAAAAAAAAGGTGCATTTTGCTTTCCTTTGGATATAAAGGGTATGAGTGAAACAAGTGGTGAAATATAAATCATGTCTATAGCTAGATAATAACACTATATCTAGGTTAATTTCCTGATTTAAAATAAGGCCCTTGTTTTTAGGAAATACAAATAAAATATTTAGAAGTAATGAGTCATTATATTTGGAATTCTCAAAAAATTCAGAAAAAAAACATTTTGCATGTGTAGAGGGCTATGCATGTGCATGTGTACATATAAACAAATTTTTAAAAGCAGAATGATAAAGCAAAAGTAAGATGTTCACACTGGGGGCATCTAAGTAAATAGTATATAGGAATTTCTTCTTACTAGATTGTGCAACTATTTTGTGTATGACATTATTTGAAAATAAAAAGTCTAAAACTTAACATCTCATAAAAAGATATGACGTACACTTTTGTTAAGGTTTTTGCCATAGAGGGCGTATGCTCGCCAGAGACACAGAGATAAAGTGAGAAATCAGCCCCCTGGAGGGCCATCTCACAGTTCTCCATTCTCCTGAGACTTTTCAGAAACACACTCACATACGCCCAGCATGGTTTTTAAACCAACAGGTCTGGGACTCAAACCACAGCTGGCCATGTGGGAGTCCAGTACTTAACTACTACATTACCTGCTGGACCATGGTTTACATTTTTGAAAAGCTATTTGTCACTAAAAATTTGATTAAAAGACTAGAGCTATCTATACATATCTATATAGATAGATAAGGATATATAAAGATATGTATTAAAGATCTATAAAAGCTACTATCAGGTAAAATAAAAGTAAAGAAGGCAGAGTCTGCCAGTATTTAGTTTTCCTACGTCTTTAGATATGTTAGTATAGTACTGACATCATTGGCACGAAAATTCCTCATATTTTATTTACAAATGTACAAGAATCTTAAAAATGTCAGACATTGTACTTTATTATTGAAATACTGTATTAAAAAAATACAGAATTGCTTTTCTGATTTCATTTATTTGTAATGAATCATTAAAAACTAAGCAAATGGAGCTAGCAGGTGGTAAACTGGTTAAGGCACTGGACTCCCACATGGCTGATCACGGTTAGGTCCCAAACCTGGCAGCTTCCTTTCTTGCTTGCTGACTCTATTCTATCACCACATGGATCATTCTGGCCCCTCCCTCCCTCCCTCCCTCCTTCCCTCCCAGTCTCTGATAAGTGCATGTATCCTATACCAAAGGGAAAAAAAAAACCTAACCAACTCTTTAATATAACCATAATCCAGACCATTAAGAATCATTTCAGTTCAACCTTTTAAGTGCCCTAATAATAACTGTAAAACAACATGCACTATGTTCACATAATCCATGTGATTAGTATGATTTCCAATACTGAGAATTTAAAAATATACTTTTTTGTTTGTTTTTTGACATAGGGCATATGCATTTGCTAGAGAGAGGGACACACACACACAGCATGAGGGAGAGGGAAAAGTCACCCCCCAGGAGGAATGGCCATACCACAATTTTTTCTCTTCCCTTCTCCTAGGATCCTGGACACAAACATACACACACCTGGTATGATTTTCAAGCCACTGGGTCTGGGGTCAAACCACAGTTGGTTATAAAGGAGTCCAGTACCTTACCACCAAGCCACCTGCTGGCTCCTAAAACTACCTTTTAAACTCATCAACATTTTAAGATAAACTGGTAGGCAGATAGGTATGTGGGCAAGTGGATGAGTAAATAGGTGGATGGTAGATGGATGGATGAACAGACAGACATGATACATGGATTGGCTAGATGGCAAGATGGTGTGAAAACAAAGTCAACATTTCAGAACTCTATTATATGAGCATACTTGAAGTGTGAAGCCATGCCATTATGATGACAGAGTTCAATAATATCTTAACTTACACCCAAAACAAAATTTTTATTTAAACTCCAAAGGATAGACTTATTTAAGGTAATCAAAGTTTGGTGCTAAAAATAGCTGTCATGTCATTTCTGAACAAAGTAAATCCTAGAATACTGTATTTTACTTTTAAATAATTTTGAAATGACTGTGGTAGTCTCAGATGGAGCCCTCATTTTTAGTAATTGTCCAAGTAGGATAAAATGTATTATTTTACTGAGCAACATATCCTCTGAATCAATGTTTTGCTTCAATATTTAACAAGGATTAAAAACAATTACTGAAAGTATGTCTCATAAAGGGAAGACATTTAGAATTTAAAATTAATTTTGATTTCTTGACCATCAAACCCAAAGGTTGAGATTTGTAACAGAAAGGTTATTTTACTCATCTATAAATCTGCCCACACACTATGAGGCTGTGCAATGTGGGAGCTAGAATCAGTTTGTGAAAGTTGGCTTGACTACTCAACATCTCAACTCTCTCAACTATTTTGTTGTTCTGCTACAGTGGTATTTAAAATTTTGAGAATTCTATTGCTGGAGTATGCAATGCAATCTACTATATAAGTTTTGAAAATGACAGAAAACAAGCAAACAAACAAACAAAAAAACCCCCATAGTTATAACCAAGAACATTATCTGGACATGAAGACAATATCCTAAAAGATTAAAATGATCCAGAATACATGGACATGAATCATTAACCATTTTACATTAGAATACCTGAAAAGTTCCTCTAATTTTTAAAAAATAAACACAAATGTTGGCAAAACATTTCTCATCACCACTATAATCAAGGCACCCTAAACTTTCCCATCAGTTGAGAAAACCAACCTTCAATCTGCCACCACTCAGTTCTTCACTTAATTTCAGCCTGGCATCTACGGTTCTTTTCAAATCTCTTTGCAAACGACGTCCAAAGTCCCTGAACATGGTTGAACCCCCAGAGAGGACAATATTCTATATTGTTAGAGGGGAAAAAAAAGAAAAGAAAAAAAGACTTTCATTTCAAAAGAAAAAAAAAATTAGACATAATAAACAGTACTGAACTTCTATTACTTCCTTTTTATGAGGAGTGTTTACTATTTAACAACAGTCAGAAAATAAGTATGTTTTTTGAAAAGTATTCAATAATCTTGAATAGTAATTTTACTGTAAATACTGACCTTATAAAGAGGACGTCTGACATCAATAGGACAATTCTGAATTACTTCATCTACAACTTCTGAGATAGGTTGTGTAAAGTCTGGATTAGCAAACTGAAAAATAATGTGTATATATGATAAAAATCAGATTACTACTGACTTTAATGTATCATTAAAAAGTAAATGAACTAAATTTTCAGTTCAAAAACAAAAGAACATTTAGGAACTATAAATTCTAACCTCTAGTAGATTAAAATTAAACACCCTGAAATCAGATTTCAGAAGAAAATTTTTTAAATGATACATATAATTTCTTAAGTATCAGAAGAATTAACAAACACATAAATATATTATAAGCTAGCAAATCCTAGTAAATGAGAACTCTTGTATACTGCTAATAAAATACAAACTGACATAACCTCTCTTGAGAAAAATTTGGTAATATTTCATAAGAACTCACATGCATATACTTATACCCAAAAGAAACTCCCAAACATATGTCCTACAGCTGCTCCTCACTTAACCTACCTGTTTAATGAATGCTCATCCTTTACAATCAGTTCTCCAGCTGAAATAATCTCCTTTTTTAGTCTATGTGAGTCTCAGGGAATCTTTTTCTTTTTTTGTCTCATTCCCACAATAGGTCAATATTCACTACACGGTGTTCCCAAACATCCAAGACTATATATTTCATTTATAAATTTATACTTTTTGTGCACCCATAGTAAAATGTAAAATAAAATTAAAAAAAAAAAAACCCTACACTGAATTTCAATTGTGTTGTCATTTGTCTTGTTGCTTTCTGGTGCTTATCTAATGTATGCTTTTTATATAATAGAGTTATATTATTTATTAGTATTGCATGGTATCTATTGACAAATACATACTCTATGGCACCAAGACATACCACAAGATATATAGAAATGAAACTCAGTCAATAAATCATTAAATAAGGACCACCTATATTACATAAAAGCATATTCACCACAATCTTATTTATAAGAGCTAAATACCTGTAGGTCCAGTGATGAAAGATAAAATAAATAAACGATGTAGTTTATTCTGATTTCATATTAGCACATTTGTTTACTTACTAAAATGTTATTTGTAACTCCCAAATCAATACACACAGCATTTTCATGGTAATTTATGGACATGTGTTTGTATATAGCAGTGGAAATTCCAGTCTACCAATGCACACATTCCCACTTGATATTAAATAAGGTGACACTGTGTTCCTGTTTCAGCCTTCATATTGTAATTAAGTGTCCTTTTCACAGACTATTTAGTGCCACAGTTTTCATATTTTTGTTGGTAATTTTAATTCATATTTTTGTTGATACTATAATTGTTGGACATTTGAAATGTCCCTCAAATATAGTACTTAAATGTTTAAGGTTCCTAAGCACAAAAAGGCTATGATGTGTCTTATGGAGAAAATGCAAAATAAATAACTTTGTTTAGACATGAGTTACCGTACTACTGGCTATTAGTTCAATGTTAACGAATGAATATTAAACTAAATACAGTATCTTTACAGAGACACACGTTAAACAAGGTTATGCACTGATAAAATGACACAAATGTGAGTAGAGCCTCAGAGGAATCTAACTAACTCTGTTTTTCCCCTAGTAGCAATTAATTCAGTATTCACTAATTCAGCATACCTGGCAACTTTTATGAAACATCTACATTTGAATAACATGGATAAACTGTAAGTATATTGATATGATGACATACCATATTCAAGATTAACTATTTCCAATATCAAAATCAAAACTCATTAAAAAGAGAAAAATCTTAAAAAAACCTTGAATTTATTTTTCCTTTTTAACTTGAATGATTAGGGCCAGAAGGGGGTGTGGTACGCAAGCCCCGTACTTAGTGGCTTGAAAATCATGCCAGGGGCCTGTGCTTGCTTGCCTGAAATCCTGAGAGGAGAATGGAGGATAAAGGATTGTGGCGTGGCTATCCTCCATGGGTGATTTCTCACTTGCCCTTCTCTATCTCTTTATTTCCAGTGACTACACATACCCTATTGTAAAACCATAAAAAAAAAACTTTTATGATTCATATATGTCAACTTTTAAAAATACGTTTTTGTACACATGTATATGTAAAAACACAGACTGAATATCAAATTCATGCTAGTTTCCCCCCTCCCCCAGGAGGAGAGAAAAAGGATAAAAAAGAAAGGTAAGAGTCTAGGAAAAGTATTTTATTTCCTCAAAATAAATAAATAAACATGAGGCCAGCTCCATGGCTTGGTGGTTAAGAAAGCCAGATATCCCTCATAGTAGACCACACTGTTAAGAGTCCCAGACCTGACAGCTTGAAATAAAGGCCAGGCACGTGGGCATACATGCCCATTCCCTAAAGGAGGCATTCTCTCTTCTCTGACTCTTTGATGAGCACACGTATCCTTTAGCCAAAACAAAACAAAAATCTCAATATAATAAATTTTAAAATATTAATGTAAATTGTTTATTTGAAATGATAGGTACATGGGTGTTATACAGCATACTTTGCAGAAACATAACACTTACAGTAAATTTGAGATAAAAGGTATCTGACAATTAAAATTACTAGTAAATGGAAATGAGAGTTAAAATAATTATTTTTGTTAAACTTAACTTAATGGATATTACTATATACAAAGAAGATATCTTATACATAGAAAAATATTAAAGAAAACTTCCCTTCCTCCTGATCATTTATGTTTAAATAATAGATCAGAGAATTAAATTTATATTCTAAAACAAAGATCTTGCTTTATTAAAACTTTTCAAAAATCTATGCAAATGGTCATATATTTCTTGTTATAACTGAAAAGGAAATTATCAAGGGATTTCTCCTAGCTTAAAAATAAAATGTCAAGGAAGAAAAAAGTCACGTCTCTCCAGAGACCCCAGCACTCCAACGCCAAGCCACCTCCTCACCACACCGAGGGTCTGCCCCCAGGCTGGGACATGGCAGGGGAAGCCACATGGAGGTCCAGGGACATGTGTTCCTCAGTCCCCTCTCTTCTCTTTTTACCCACCACAGGGGGGAAGAAAAAAGAGGGTTGAGAGGAACACTACACACACCTTTGCCAAAAGTCAAAATCCAGCTCAAATTAGTCAAAAATAAGTGTACTTTATTAAATTTTAAAATACTGTCTACTTTGCTTAGAGGTGTCCTTATGGGCAAAACAAAATTCTTCTTTTATTAAACTGATTCTTTCACTGGACTAGTACTTATAAAGTATCTGTCAATTTTCCCACTTATCTTTTTTTTCTTTTTCTGGAGAGGTTTTTGCTATAGGGTGCGTATACTCGCCAGACAGACAGAGACAGAGAGATAGAAAGCGAGAAATCACCCCCCCCCCCCGGGGGGAGAAATCACCCCCCCCCCCAGAGGGGACGGCCACGCAGCAATCCCTTCTCCTCCATTCTCTTCTTGGGATCTTGACCACGCACGCACACGCGCCCGGCGTGAGTTTAAGCCACTGGGTCTGGGACTCGAACCGCAGTCGACTACGTGGGAGTCCAGTGACATAGCCATTACGCTAACTGCTGGTCCCAATTCTCCCACTTCTTAAAACTTAGTTTTAAATTTGAGGCTGGACATAAATGTAAAGAGATTTCATTTTACTGAAGTGAACACATAATACAAAACCTTTTTTTTAGAATTACCCTATTTAAATTTATTACTATTATTACTATTTTTTAAATTTGACCAGAGAGACAGAGAGAGAGAGAGAAAGAGGAAGCAAGCTGCCTAGACAGGCCCAGGATTTGAACTGTGATCAGTCATGTGAGAGTCAAACACCTTTAACCATCATGCCACCTGCTAGCCCCACAAAATCTTTTTATTTAGATAAAATAAAAACCACTAAACAAAGATTCAGCTGGCTTTTATTACTAAAATAAATTAGCAGTCAATTCTGAAGCATGCTGAGGAGGATATATAAGAAACTCAGAAGAGATTAAATAATGGCTTTAAAACTGTAGCTTATACTGAGCTTGAGAGCCCAACCTATAAACTATGATATGTGTTCTAGGTCAGGGGTGGCCCACATTGAATTATGAGGTATAACAGGACAATAAAGCTAAACTCTGCTGGCTTTACATTACATTTAAAGGCAAGCTCATGTGTAGTCATATCAGTTCTGATTAAGTGGAATGAACAGAATTGGACTCTTGAAAATTTATCACCCATAATTATACTTATGATCTTGGATAATCATTCTTGACTTTAGACTAAGAAATCTCAACAGAGCCTTCAGTTTTCAAAAGGTAATTCTTGATTCCAGAGTGATCCTCTCATCTGAGAATTTATCATCTGGTTTAACTATAAAAAAGAGATTTAATTCCCCAAAATCTGAACAGAGAATATTAACAATCAGACAGAAAATATATTCTATAATATTCATTAAAGTATTATTTATTTATCAACTTGTTAATGTAGAACTTGTAAATATTATACATCATCTTTTGTTAGCCCTAGTCTTTAGCACTTCCCTAAAACAGTAACACACACACAAACACAAAATTAACACTCAATCTTTTCCCTACCTTTTTTTTTTTTTTTTAAGGGTTTTTTCCTATGGGGGTGTTCTG
>NW_006159784.1:1241544-1246420 GCF_000334495.1 Tupaia belangeri chinensis
AATGACAGAGAGAGACAAAGAGACAGAAAGCGAGAAATCACCCCCCAGGGGGGATGGCCATGCCGCAACCCCTTCTCCTCTATTCTCTCAGGATCTTGGGCACGCACGTACACGTGCCCAGTGTGCGTTTAAGCCACCAGGTCTAGGATTTGAACCATGGTTGACTACATGGGAGTCCAGCAATGTAGCCATTATGCCAACCGCTGTTCCCTCTCTTCCCTACTTTTAAGGTAATTTATCTGCTATACCATGAGTAAGTAAAAGGCAGGAATAGGGTTATTCATTCATTATATATTACTATGCCCTTTCTATGGTATTTTTATTCAAAAATCCATAAAAGAAAAAATTTACAGAACCTTTAAATATTCATCTATTGTAGAACTATTCACAGAAATACTAATTAGGAAAGAAATTAAGTGTGAGTTGAGTATAACTTTGGAAAAAGTTCAAGAACTGCTGTGCTGCAGAAAAACCCTAAATGGAAACCAGGAGAATAAAAATCATGACTGATGCAGCAAGCACTGAATATTTAGTAAGTAAATTTTAAAAATAATAATTAACAACAAACTAACTATAAGTTGTTGGAGATTATTCAGTATTTTAATATCAACAGCTTCAATCTAGGATACTTGATAATTTTAGGCACTTCTATCACTTTCAACCAAAGGCTTGGCTCTAACTGTCCCCCATCAGGTCTTAAGATCACTACTGAGAACACTAGAAGAGGCTATCAATGAAAGAATTATGTTTTATCTCCTCTTAAAAAATGTAGAGACGAGAAACCAGCAGATGATGCACTGGTTACATCACTGGACTCCCACGTAATGGATCATGGCTAGAGTCCCAGGTCCTGCAGCTTAAAAACTCATGCCAGGTGCGTGTGCATGCATGCATGCCCATGATCCTGAGAGGAGAATGAGAAGGGACTGCAGTATGGCCATCTTTCCTGAGGGATGATTTCTCACTTTCTGTCTCTCTGTCTCTGTTTCTCCAGCAAGCGCACAAGCCCTATAGCAAAAACTTCTCTCTAAAAAATAAAGAAGTAGAGATAGAACAGCAGGTGGCATGGTGGTTAAGCCAACTGGATCCCACGTGGCCAACTGTCTGGTTTTGAGTTCCAGACCCTAGTAGCTTTAAAAATACACTGTGTGTGTGTGTGTGTGTGTGTGTGTGTGCCCAATATCCCAAGAGAAGAATGGAGAAGGGACTGTGGCGTGGTCACCTGCCAATCCTGGGAGTGATTTCTCACTTTCTCACTCTCTCTGGCAGACACATGCACCCTTATTGCTAAAAATAAAAAAGAATTGAATCACTTCACCTTGTGGAATCTTCCAAAGTCCCCGAAATCAAAGGTAAAAGAAAGCATACATGTAAAACAGGACTTTTTATTGGATTGTTGGAAAAGTCATGACATATTTTTTCTGGTTTTCAAAGATAATTTTTTTATGCAAAGAACAAAGATCAATCAGTGATATATTGCCCATTCTGTTCGGCAACCTTCTGCATTCTTTCAGTGAACCTCATAAGTCCTTGTTTCTAGAAGGACCTGTAAAGACAGATCCTTCCTTCAGTGAAAAACTGAACAAGGTGCTGACTTACAGCTTCATCTGAATTGAATGTTATAGCACGCAAGCAGTTTTAAAGAGAGCAAAACAAGTGGAAGTCTCACAGCAGTCAGATGAATATGGTGGATGTGACAACACATCCCATCCAAGCTCCAATTTTTGACAGGTGATCAAACTTGTATGTGGTCTCACGCTGTCATGATGGAACACAAGTCCTTTAGGATTAACAAGCCCTGGACTTTTCTGGATGATGGCATCATTCAAACTGTCCAATTGCCAACAGTACACACTTGAAATGATTGTCTGGCTCCTTGGTAAGAGCTCGAAAAACAAGACACCTTTAAAACCTTCCCACACTGAAAGTATAACCTTCCTCTGATGTCTGCTTTCAATGTTGTTTGGGGCAAATCATGATGTCGGGACCAAGACTCCTTGCATATACCACACTGTCATGAAGAATCCACTTCTCATCATGTTATCAGTCACTTCAAAAATGCATTATTTTCCTTACACTTAATGGGCATATCACAGATGTTTATAAGCACAGTCAAATGACCTTTTTTTACTTCATAAGGACCCCAGATATTGAGCTTGCTTACATATCCCAACTCCTTCAGGTGCTCATGAACACATAAATGATGGATGTTCAATATTTCTGTAATCTTTCATGTTGTGTAGCATGGGTTTGACTCGATCAACGCCTTTATTTTGTCATCATCAACCCCAGTGAGCCTCACTGACTGAGGAGTATTGTTGAGATCAAAATGACCAACACAGAATTTTGTTGACACTGACATTCTTAAAGAGCATTGTTACCACAAACGTCTCATAAGTGTGACAGAAGTTCTTCCTTTTATGAACATAAAACCGTAAAATATGCAAAAATACAGTTTGGTCTTCCATCTTCAACTGATGTAAAATCTCCAAAATGCAACAAAATTGCTTATTAAAATGGTCAGCTCTCAACTGACATAGCAATTAACATAGATGTGAATGACTCTAGTACTTACAAAAACGAACTAGCAGCATCTGTTGCAAAAATGCATCATGATTTTTCCAACAACCCAAGAAAAAAGGAACTGTTGAGACCAGCTGTACTAGTACACACTGCTAAAATGCTGCTGCTCAGTAGGCTAAGGTCACATGGGAGACCTAGGTTTGGTATTTGAACCACTCTAAGAAGCCAGTCAGGGGTGTGTGTGTGTGTGTGGGGGGGGGGATACTTGCCTGTAGTCACAGCTACTCGTGAGGCTAAGGCAAGAGAACTGTGACAGAGCAAGACACAGTCTCTTTAAAAAACAGCAAAAAAAAAAAATCTCTATATAGAGTGCAACTCCCTCCAAGTTTCCATCTAGATTTTATATAACCCCAATGAATAAAAGAAAGGAAGAATAAATGAATAAGCAGAAAACAAAGCAGATGAAGAAACAATGAAAAAGTTTAGGAAAAGCTGAATCTTAACAGAAAAAGAAAAATCACATTATACTACTTGACTCAAAAGTCAACAAGTCACAGATAGAATACTAAAAATACTACTGATTTACCTAGTAACTATTACCTAACATACTGGGGTAAAGGTGGGGTAAAAATCAATACAGAAATTTTACTGAAAAAAAGATAGAAATAAACTATTGACTTTGATACATTATTAAGAAACAACAATACAATCACAGGGGGGTTAGAAATCTGGAGGTAATCACTAAGTTAAGAGTTAATGGTTGTTCTGTAGAACACAAAGTGTTGGTGGGTAAGGCCCTATCCTATGACTTCGTTTTTGTTTTTTGGAGAGGTTTCTGCTATAGGGTGGCGTGCACTCACCAGAAAGACAGAGACAGAGAGACAGAAAGTGAGAAATCGCCCCCCCAGGGGGGATGGCCACATCGCAATCCCTGCTCCTCCATCCTCCTCTCGGGATCTTGGGCACACACACACACACGTGCCCGGCGTGAGTTTTAAGCCACCAGGCCTGGGATGCGAACTGCGGCCGACTACATGGGAGTCCAGCGACAGCCATTACGCTAACTGCTGGTCCTAGCCCTATTACTTTGTTTTAAGCCTATCAATGTTACTGGACCTTTACAACTATGTGCATATATTCTTCTGAAACTGTGAAGAAAGTGAAACTGCCATTAAAAACCTTAACATTCCAGTATTAATCTAACCACAACTCCTTGGCCTGCTGGTATTCACGCTTTCACTATTAATTTAGAATCATAATGCCAATTTTTCATGTTCTCCAATCCCTGATTGCATTCCTATTATCTCTAAGTAATTCAGCTTTGAATTTGCTCTCTCATGCATGCTGTAATACTTTAATCTCTGCTTAGTCAAAACCTTTTACTCCTTTCCCACAACTGCCTGGGAAAAAAAGACAGTATTACCTACTAATAAGACTAAAAGTTTTGGATATCTAACCTCACTTCTTATCTACTGTGATAAAGAAGAGGTACCTCACTACTATTAATATGAATTCCCTAGTCACTTTCCTCTCAATTTCCCTAAATAGTGATTAGGAAAGTCATTATCCTTTACAAATTCTAAACTTTATGCCCAATCCTTTTTCCCAACACATCAACGTGATTCTATTTCATGAAAAAAATTAGCACTATGAACTACGATAACAAACTTCCTCAGCTACTTAGTTGTTCCTCTGTTCTTCTCAGTTACATTTTTCTGTAACCACATTTAACTCCTTCCCCTCTATCAGTGGAGTACCTCCTCTTAAAAATTAAAACTTTCCTCAGCCTTATCCTTGGAATTGAATTCCTACTAGTCCTCAGTGGCTACTATTCTTTTCTTTTCACTGCCAACACCCATATGTTCACTCTACAAATCTCCAAGCCTTCACCTTGGACTGTAACAAGCTGCTTTTATCATAGCACTTCACTGAAATTGCTCCTCTAGCGTCAACAATAACTGAGAAACCCATGGGTACTTCTCAGGACTCTTCATATTATTTCAGTGTAGCAACTGGCACTATTTAACCTTCCTCTTTGAAATAGCCATTTCTAGGACCAGCAGTTGGCGTAATGGCTAAGTCACTGGACTCCCATGTAGTCGACAGCGGTTCGAGTCCCAGACCCGGTGGCTTAAACTCATGCCCGGGCATGTGTGCGTGCGTGCCCAAGATCCAAGGGGAGAATGGAGGAGAAGGGACTGTGGTATAGCAATCCCCCCGGGGAGAGGGGGCAATTTCTTGCTTTGTCTCTGTCTCTTTCTGGCAAGCACACACGTTCTATAGCAAAAACCTCTCAAAAAAAAAAAAAAAAAAAAAAAAAACCCTTTTTATAAAATTTTTTAAACACATTTTT
>NW_006159784.1:1247511-1262470 GCF_000334495.1 Tupaia belangeri chinensis
TTTATAGAAAAACCCTCCAAAAAAAAAAAAAAAAAAAAAAGAAATAGCCATTTCTATAAACTTTATGAACACAATTCTTTGGTTTGGCTTCTTCCTCTCCATAATCTTCAATATTCTTTACAGACTCCTCTTACACTGTCTATAAAGTGTAAGTGTTCACCTACTGTTCCAATCTATCCAAACCAGTGCTGCCAGAGTAACTTTTCTAATACCTTATATAAATGTGTGACACTTCATTTCCATGCTGACCACTTACATAGCTACTAACTACAGAATGCAGCAAATGTTCTTACATTACATATTTGTCCTTCATGATCTGTTCCACGCATATTATCAGGGCCCATCTCCTACCACACATTCCTTTATACTTCTAATATCTAGCTTTTTCACATACCAGATCTCTGCCCAGCTTATCTCCTATGTTAAAAATGTATACCCCTAAGACACCTGTGTGAGAAATACCTATTCATCATTTAAGTCTCTGTTCAGTTATTAATTCCTCTGAATGTTTCCATGGTTCTGTAAAGGAAACTAAGATATTCTTTGTTCCTATGCCCTCACAAGATACACGTATTTCTTAAAGCAACTGTAACTGTTTGAATATTCATCTCTTATATTTTTAGTTTGCTACCTGAAAGATAAAATTTTTTTCATCTTTGAATACCCAATACTTACACTGAGACTATGAAAATCATATGCAATTAATATTTTGCTGAGTGATTAAACAGTATTTTAAAAATAATTGTTCTTAAGGCTGAATAAACAGAGTAGATATTAAATGTTAGTAATTTTATTTTTGACACTAAGCTACTAGAAGAATTTATTTCATTATTAAAGGTACATATTTCATTAATTAAATACAGCCTTTATGCTGCTAAGATTTCATGCAGACAGAACATTACTTTGCTACAAGACAAATATTTTATAAAAATCAATTCAAAGTTTTTCATATAGTGGTTATTTTACACATGTGTGGAAGAGGGATATCCTAGAATCTTCTCAAAATACTTTATTTAAATGATCATAAATGTTAAGGGCTCCCCTTTTCCAATAACTAGCTTCCTCCATAACCTATAAATATTAAAGAAACAGAAGTTATTTTCTAAACACATTGAAAAATAAGTTTAGACTGTAATAAAAGCAACATATTCATAAAAATATGGCTCATTACAGTATTTTAGTAAACTGAAGAAAATTTCTAAGATTAATTTTCCCTAAATATCTTCTAGCTAATATTTCCTGCTAAATATTATTAAACAAATCCCTCAAAAGAAAAAAAAATCTTACCTCAGGATGAAAAAAGATTTCAGGTCCCAAAAATCTCTCATAACCAACATCAATGGAAAATTCTTTCTTTGAGATAGCATTGATTCCAGTATACTGTTTAATCCACTTTGACCCATCTGTGTCATACTTATTAAATTCTTTTACTAAATCTGGGCAGACATAACTATAGCGCTCCTAAAAAAAGCAAAGAAACAAAACTAATTTTTTTCTCTTTTTTAGAGAAAGTTATAAAAGGTATATTATTTTCAGTAAACTATAATCAAATAAAACAAAATTTCAGAAAATAAAACTAAGAAATCAAGCTAAAAAAAATTGTTAGCATATTAGCAACTATGCAGTCAAACACACAGCTCATCTCCTAAACATAATTTAACTTCTAACTTCAAATATGAGCAGACTTAAAATCTGAAAGATCAGAATTGGTTTCTATTATTTAAATTTTTTTTTCTGAAAGTATTTTCTAATGTTTTCTGACATTTTCTACTCTTTTAGTAATAACAATCTAATATTGTAGAAAGAATAAAATATACACAGAACTGAAGTGTGAATAACAGCTGATACAACCATACAACAGATCCCTAATGCCTATCTTAAACAAAACCGATTATGGTGTGAGTAAATTTAAAAAAAAAAAAAAAAAAAGGGGGCTCAAAATATAAACCATTAACGACATCACCTACTAGGCTGAACTAACTGCTGCATTATTGGTTGTATGCCCTAAATAAATTTTTCATCAAAAGTATGATTAAAAATTATTTTAACATCCTATTTCCAATATATGGACTCCTGACTACCAGCTTCTTACTTCCTTTTATTAAAAACAGAAGTATTTCCAGCATTTGTACAAATTAAGGATTCTAAGATAGATACAATTATTAATACTGATGATCAAAAGACATAAAGAAAAAAAAAATACTACACATTGCCAACCACAGTTCAAGACCCAGATCAGGTGGCTTGAAAAATCACAAAAATATAGACAGACAGATAAATAAATGTTTAAAATTTTTTTATAAAGAAAAATTAGTATCTGGATTACAAGATTTTTTGGAACATGGTGTTCTTCACTTAAGAATTTTCCATGTTCAGTAGCTCTGTGGACTAGTGATTAAGAGAGTCTGACCCCACATGGGGTAAAAAACATATATATGAAAGTAGTAATGGAATTTTATGGATGATAACATGCGTGATTAAGCCACTATGCAGTTTACTCTAGAGGGGAAACCACATTTAGTATGTTGTGATGATGCTCAGGGAATGAATGTAAATTTAAAAAAAAAAATTCAGAGAAAAAAATACTAAAACTGTTACCAAAATTCAAAGAAAAAACTGTGTATTTGATGACCACAGTAAGCTATATAGCCCCAGCTAGGTACTATTTTATAGTATGTTCATTCTACTCACTGAGGTTTATGCCTAAAGTCAGACATAGGTTCTTGTGTATGTATATATCAGCTGTGCTTGCTATTGCAAATATTTAGGCAAATTAAGTTCATTAGCAAATCAATTAAATGGGAGGGGGAATAGGCATAGAAAGCAATCATGGATACTAGAGACAATGCAAGGAGGGTTGGACAGGGCAGAGGGTTAGGGATAGGGAATCAAGAATGGAAAAAAAAAAAAAACAACGCAAAATATACAAGATATAAGAAATGAAAAAATGTTTGTTGATAACACGTATGTTGATGTGCTTGATTGAGCCAACAGTGAGTGTATTTTGGATGAAAAATTCTGTTCGTATACTGTAATGATGTATAGCATAGTAGTGTTTAAAAAAAGAAAAAATTAATTAATAATAAAACAAGCTATAATTCTAGACCTCTCTAGTCTTTCTGAGTTGTGGAGGCTGAGGATTTTTCGCTTTCTATCTCTCTGTCTCTCTCTGTCTGTCTGGCAAGTGCATGCGCCCTATAGCAAAAACCTCTCAAAAAAAAAAAAAAGAAAAAGAAAAAGATATTGGGTTGCTGTGAGAATCACGGTTTTTTATTTTTTTAATTTTCTATGGAAAAATGTATCATGACTTTTTTAATACCCAATAATATTGCCTCAATTTTGCCAAATGTAAATAAATACTTGATAAAGATTAAAAAAAAAAAAAAAAGAGTCTGACCCCATGTAGCTGACCATGGTTCGAATTCTGGCCCTGAGGTCTTGAAAAATATGCTGGGGATGTGTTCATGAGGCACAAAATCCCAACAGGATGGAAAGATAGAGAAGGATCTGTGGCATGACCACACACCCCAGGGTGTCTTTTCTTCCCTTCTCTCCATCATTAGTGACTGCACAGGCCCTCTGATAAAATTTTAAAAGGAAAAAAATAATAATTTTTCTTGTTAATGTCATAATGTGGTTTTTAATTTTTAACTACATTACATTTCTATCATTATGTTTTACCTTTACTGCTTTAGCAGTTTCCAGAGATTGTTCTGGAGGGATTCCTACTTCTCGGTCTCTTAGTAGTTGCTGAATAAAATACGTTATATCTCGTCCTGCGATTGGAATGTGTTTAATACAGCTGCCAATCACATATCCTTCAGCCTACATGGAAGAAAAAGGGCATCAAGCTTACTTTCAATGTTCTAAAAATTAATGTAACCTAAATAATAAACCATTAAAGACCAATTACTCAATATTATCAAGTATTGTTTTATCCCAATATCATTCTTTAATCCTCAATTATATTTTTCCCAATGTACTTATCATAAAATAATTCTAACAGAATTATGAACAAGCATGGCCAGCAACTTAGGTTTATTCTCCCATTAACAGCTTATAACCATGACTGAAATTACTCAACAATCCAAAAAGAATGAATTCCAGAAGACAAGTAACAAATGACTTAGACAGCAAACTCTTTATTCGATACAGATTTTTAAATCTTTTATAATTTTGGTAAAAAAATTGTATTTCATTATTAAAAATGTGCTCGTTAATCCGCCAAGTGGCTATCATTTTCCTAATGAAGTAGGTACCCATGTCACAAGACTGAGGCATTCCAGGTACCATTACAATGCCTAATAACTAAATTCTATAAAATGGATTCATAAATTTACTTACATTTGGTCAAAAGTATAACAAATAATGTAGGCATATTAAGTTGCATTAAGAAAGAATATTAGGGACATTTTTGCCTGGCCATGACAGACTATTAGGGACTGGATTTATCCTACCCACTTAAATGAGATAAACTAGAAACTATATATGAAATAAAGGTTTTCAGTCATTGGATAACAGGCAGAGCAGGGTGGCAACCTCTTCTAAAAAAAAGGTTAACAAACAAGGTAAATGCAAAAAAAACACTATCTCACTGCTTGGGGAAGAGTTGCCAAAAAGCAGTAATAGGAAGAAAAACCTAAACAGTACCTGGTGGTCTTAGTAAGTTAAAGATAATCAATTTAGAGATTAGGGAGAAGAATATGGCAAAATTTCGTAGATCAGACTACTAGACGTAAAGGAGTTCCACAAACAGAGAACTCTGGAGATATGACAAGAGTATTACCTTAGTGTACTACTATAACTAGTGTGCTAATGCACATTCATGAAGATACCATTGAGGCCAGAGAAAGAATTTCTAAAATGGGGCAGAGAGAACAACTTCCAGGGCTCACATATGGCTGAGAACAGTTCACAGTCACACACTAACCAGAGTTGAAAGACACTCTTAAACACAGGATTATCAATTAGAGCACTCAGAAGGATATTGCCTCATCAGCAGAGACAAACCAGGCCAACACAAAAGCCTGCTTTGGACCTGCTTAGTAATAGCTGGTTAATTAACTAGATTACCCATTCTCAATTAATATATACATTAAAACATTACATTGTACAATATAAATGCATAAGATTTCATATGCAAATTTAAAAACATAAATTTAGAACAAACAAAAAACTAAAGCATATCCTGAGAGGTTCAAACTCTTGGCTATCAACTATATCCCAGGCACAAAACTAAGACTGCAAAAGCCTAGGACACAAAAATGTAAATACACAGTACCTAATGAAAATTACAAGTATTCTAAATAGCAGAAAAGTACAACCCTGGACAAGGAGAAAAATTAGTCAACAAAGAGAAATGATAAAGACAAAAGAATTAGTAGACAAGAAGCTTAAAACAGCTACTACATACTTCACACGGTCAAGGTCAATGGAAACATGAGCATGAGGAAGAGAAAAATGGAAGATATAAAAAGAACCCAACACAACTTCTAGGGAGAAAAATATAATCTCTGAAATAAAAAAACTACACTAGATAAGATTACACAGATTAGAAAATGAAGAAAAGACAGTAAATTTGAAGACACAGCAATAAAACTTTCGCAAAATGATACAGAAAAAAAATACTAGAAAAAGAATGAGCATAGTATGAGTGAACTGAGATACCATTAAGCAGCCTAATACACATGTAACTATAGTCTGTAAAGGTAAGAAAAAAGGGAGAAACAGAAAAAGTATGTGGAGAAAAAATAGACAAAACTTTTCCAGATATAAAAACTATAAATCCAGAGATCAAAAAAGCTCAAACCCCCAAAAGAAACTACATAAAGAAAACTACATTTAGATATATCACAATTAAATTGCTGAAAACCAATGAACAAGAAATAAAGATAAAATGTTCAAGACAGCCAAATAAATACTACAATTAAAAGCAGGAATAACAGCTGGTTTACTCTCAGAAACAATATAAGCCAGAAGACAATAGTAGGACATTGGAAAGGGAAAACTGTCAACTTAAAATTCTTTACCTATCTTGGGGCTGGCAGGTGGCATAGTGGATAAGGGTGCTGGACTCCCACATGGCTGACCACAGTTCGAGTCTCGGACCTGGTGGCTTGCTTTCTCACTTTCTCTCTCTCTCTCTCTCTCTCTCTCTCTCTCTGTGTGTGTGTGTGTGTGTGTGTGTGTGTGTGTGTGTCTTTCTGGTCAAATTAAAAAATAATAATAATAAAATGAAAATGAATAAATAAAATTAAATAAATAGTTCTTTTAAAAAATTATTTATCTCTGGCAAGTGCAAATGCCCTATGACAAAAAAAAAAAAAGAAAAAGAAAAAACTATACCAAGCAAAAATAAATGGAGAAACAAAGACTTACTCAAAAGAGGTACAGAATTAGAAAAATTTCACAGCCAGAAGACTAGCCCTATTAAAAATGTTCAAGGACGCTATTTAGGGGGAAAAAAATGAAGGCAGTTGAAAATCTGGTCCTTCACAAAACAATAAAGAGTACTAGAAATTGTAAAAGTTAAATGAATGACAATGATATCACAAAGACTAAAAGCGAAGCACACTGTGTAGCACAATTCTTATTTATGAACTGATAAATAGTATTGGTAGTTAGATGGTGATGAGTTAAAAGATCATTTTCTAGAAACTGCAGAGTAACAACCACCACAGAAAAAAACTAATGACAATAGCAAAGAGGTTTAGCATAACAAGTCGATAAAATGGAATTAAAAATACCTCCATTAATTCAAAAGGGAAAAAAAAAGGAATTCCCACTTTTTTAAGGTTTTAGCCACAGGGCATATGCACTCATCAGAGAGAGAGAGAGAGAGAGAATGAATGAATGAGGGGGAAGAGAAATCATACCCTTCCCACAGTGGTGGAAGCCCACACTGCAATCCTTTCTCTTCTATTCTCTTCCTGGGAATTTGGGCACGCACGTGTGTGCTAATGCACCCAGCATGACTTTCAAACCTCCAGGTCCATGACTCAAACCACAGTCAGACATGTGGGAGTCCAGCACCTTAATCACTATACTACCTGCTGGCCCTATAGTACCCATTCTTAAAATCCTTACTGAAATTCATTCTTTGTGTTGATAATTTTTACTGGCAAATCACCCATTTTAATTTTTAGGATACTGACATTAGTGCCATAAGTTGCGCAGAAAAAAGAAATAGGAAAGACAATCAAAATTAATCCAAATTCAAGTCTCCTTATCTATTATTTGGTGACCTTAGGCAGATCACTTATTTGCTTTTATTAATGTGTCAATGAGGTGCTCAAAGAATAATATAGCTACATCACGGACTGATTCACAGGTTTAAGAAACACTTTTTAAATAAATTATTTTATGTAACAATAACACAGAAAAATAAGCTGCCAATAAAACTATAGAAAGCTACCAAATGATGGACACAATTTCTAAGACATTAAAATATCCCAATGGCTAAGTAAAATTAGGTATATGTTTTCAAACAATAAAATATTATTTGGCACTAAAGGAACCAGTAGGTGGCATGGTAGTTAAGGTCCTTGACTCCTACATGGTCAACCACAGCTCAAGTCCTGGAAATGGTGGCTTGAAAATCACACTAGGCATGTATGCATGCAGGCTCAAAATCCCAGAAGGAGAAGGGATGGGGATGTGGCCTTCCCCAGTAGAGAGGGGTGATGTCTCACTTTCCCTCTCACTATCTCTCAGTGTCTCTCTGGCCCTATGGCAAAAACCTAAAAAAAAAGTAAATTTGGCAATAAAAAGAGGTGAAGTTCTATACATGCTACAACACGGATGAATCTTAAAAACCTTAGGATAGGGACTAACAGTTGGCGTAATGGCAATGTTGCTGGACTCCCATGTAATCGATCACAGTTCAAGTCCAGACCCAGTGGCTTAAACTCACGCCAGGCACATGTGTGTGCATGACCAAGATCCCAAGAGGAAAATGGAGAAGGGATTGCAGCATGGCCAACCCTCCTGGGGGGTGGTTTCTTGCTTTCTGTCTCTCTGTCTCTCTCTGTCTTTCTGGTGAGCACACACACCCTATAGCAAAAACATCTCCAAAAATAAATAAATAAATAAATGAATAAACCTTAGGCTAAAGCAGGCAATCACAAAAAACCAACACAGTATGTTCCCATTTATATGAAATGACCATGGTTTAGCAGGTGGTATGGAAGTTATGGCACTGGATCCCATATGCCCAAGTGCACAGTTTGAGTCCCAGATTTAGCAGCTTGAAAACCATGCCAGACATATATACATGCATATCCAAAATTCCAAGAGGAGACCAAAGAAGAAAGGAGTATGGTGTGGCCATACCTCCTGGAGGGTAATTTTTCACTTTCCCTTCGCCTCTTTGTCTCTCTGGTGTATACCCGTGCCCTATCTCAAAACTAAATATATGTAGGACCAGCAGTAGGCATAATGGCTATGTCGCTGGATTCCCATGTAGGTGACTGTAGTTTAAGTCCCAGACTCGATGGCTTAAACTCATGCTGGGCACATGTGCGTGCATACCCAAGATCCCAAGAGGAGAATGGAGAAGGGATTGTGGCGTGGCCATCCCCCCGGGGAGTAATTTCTCCCTTTCTGTTTCTCTGTCTGTCTTCTTGGCGAGCGCATGTACCCTATAGCAAAAACTTTTCCCCTCCCCCCCAAAAAAACTAAATATATATGTGTATAAACTGGATCATCAGGAAAATCATGATATATTTCTTCTTTGTTTTTCTATGTGAAAATACATCATGATTTTTCTAGCAACCCAATACACACAAACACCAAAATACATTACATATATATGAATATATTCAGATTCATATACATATATATTCATAAATACATGAAATGGCCAGACTAGGCAAAAGACAAAAAGCAGATTAGTTTTTGCCAGAAGTTGAGAATACTGGGTTGCTAACAGACACCAATTTCTTTTTTTAGGGAGCTAAAAATGCTTTGAAATTAACTATGGTGATGATTCACTCAGTGAATACACCAAAAAACAATAAACTATATACTCTAAAGGGGGAAACTGTATGGTAAGCTATGTAAGTTATATCTCAATACAGTTATCAGTCGTGATGAAAGAGATTATTAATACGATATGAGATTGGGGAAAACATAGAAAAGATATTGATTGTTGAAGCGGGGAGATTAATGTCTTTGTACTGACTGACTTGCATGGCATTCCCTTTTGAAAAAGCAATGTAATACACTGTAAAGTTATATGTAATCCAATGTAATATAAAAAAGATTATGATGATAATAAAAAAAGTATTTGCAAATGGTTTAACTAATAAATTACTTAATTCAGTAATCTTAAAAAAAAAATACGGTATGATATATCAAGAGGGTAAGAGTACATACAGACACCAAGACTCGAATTCAAAGGAAGTTATCCGAAGGATGTAATCCTCAACAGAGGTTGTCTAATGTGTTCAAAATACAAGAATAATGAAGACTTCAAAGTTCCAAATAATTTCATTACTTAGATGATATTCAATATAAATATGACTTTAAAATATAAACCTTTCTATGTATGCCCATCTAATAATGACCAATAAAAATTCTAGTAGATGTTTTGAATTCAGTAGGAGTAATTTTAAAAATCTAATTTGTCTAAGAAAAAGAAGCAAAAAGACCTTCATAAAAATGCTATCTATAAAAAAAATGCTATCTATGACAAATAATCCAATCTGATGTGCATTTTTCTTAGTATGCCTAACTAAATGCAAACCATAAAGCATGATCACTAGACTCAAGCTCTTTTTTCAACAAAATAAATACTCCAAAGCCTTTAATGTTCATGTACTTATAACTAACTGCTATATAGTTATCCTATGCACCAATCTAAAATCTGTTTAGTATGGATAAGAGAGGCCATCAACTAGGTAACACACACAAACATAAATATCTAACTGGAAAACAAAATTCCCTATCTGGAAAGAAGCCATAAATATATTTCCATTCCTGATACTCCAATTCATGATTTTCCTAACTGCAGCACAAATTTCTAGCAAAAGAAACACTTATATTTGCTTATAAAATTTTAGTAGGTTAAGCAAAATGTAGCTGTAATTGAGCAAATAGTCAAATAACAGCAAATTTTTTAAGCAAATTATTTTAAAATATTTTCAAATGGTATTAAAAGACAATTTAATTTTGCCGGATATTTTACTTCATGCCACGTTCAGTATTTTTAAAGAAATCCTTACCACAGGGATGACATGAGTGACACCATCTCCACTGTCTATTACCGTACCAGTCAACGTCCGTTCTCCTACTTGTCTTGAGGTCCAGGATGCAGCTAAGGCAAGAACAGCCTTAACAAAAATAAACAGGACAAGCAAAGATTTTAAAAAAGACAAAGGGTTAATTTAAAAAAAAATGTTTAGTGGAATACTGAATTTAATTTTAAACGTAGTTATCTGTGGAAAGAAAATACATAAAATTTTGTATTATACAATAAAATTGCTCACTTTTTACATCTTAGTAAGACAAACTCATGGACTCATATTTGCTTTCAGGAGCATATTTATAAGTTTTACATTAGTGAGGGTCATTTTTCTCATAACACTAAAAATATGTGGAAAATTAACATGAATGTTATACTACTACATTTCCAGAATTTAAACTATGTTCACGTGGACTAGACTGTTAAACCCACAAAGTAAGGTACAAAGTACACAACCACCATAGTTATTCTATACAGAGACAGCTATAAATAAGTACTCTTAAAAAGATTCACTTCAAATTTTTTAAAAGCAATATGCACTTAGTACAACAGAACAGAAAAACCCATTGCACACTTCCAAATACCAGTATGATTCAATTAGGAGGCAAAACTGATGAAGTGAAATTTTTCTATGAAAATTCTTGACATAGCAATACAACATTGACTCTTTAATAAAAAGTGTTCAAAAATTAAGTGATTAACAAGTTCACTTTTAAAAAACTAGCTCAAGAAAGTACATGATTATTTAATACAAAGCTAAACAGGCCTTATTTTACCTACCTGCAACATAATAGTTGAGAGAAACCTACAAAGATTATCTAGGTCACTCATTTTTAATACAGATCATTTTACCACAATGACCATATAATCACTGCAGATTAACAGGACCAAACAATATTTCTTTAAACGCCTTAAATTTTAAAATTTCATACTGAAATCAGTTTAAAAAAAAACTTAAAAACTATATTTTACTGTGAGACAGCTTTCCTTTTTAGGTAAGGATAAAAACCAGCATTTACAACTTAGAATGATTTTTAATAATTTTTACAAGTCTTTTGTAAATAGTTAAGATACCAAACCAGAGGGCCAACTCTACAGCCTAGTGGTTAAGGGAGCCAAATTCCACATGGCTGACCACAGTTCAAATCCCAGGCTCAACAGCTTGAAAAACATGCCAGAAATGTACATATATAGCCAAAATCCTGACAGGGTGGAGAAAATGCGCTCTCTCTCTCTCTCTCTCTCTCTGTCTGCAGAGTGCACATGCTTTTACTAGAAGAGGGATACATGTGGACATATGTGTGTGTGTGTGTGCATATCATGTTACAGAAATTTTATTGACTACTTAACATCAACAAAATCAAACAGAGACTAACTGGTAAAGCTAAGAGCACTTAGGGGCCATTAAGGAAATCACTGAGATACCAAACTATGACCAAAGAAGAATAAAACAAAACTCTCAATGCCATTGTTTTAAAGTAAGCTATAGCTGACAATATTGCAAAACATAAGTTTATTATATTTAATATGAAGAAGCAAAGAGTCCCAAGTTGCATACAACTTTTTTAAATATCTGTAACTGTAGAGACCTTAAAAGAGAACTCACTCAATTTATGGGTTGCATTAAATATTAAAATGCTTCTTGCTATCCAAGCTAAAATGTTTATCCCAATAATAATCATGTACTGTCTATGTACTCCAGAGTTATAAAAACTAATTCCAAAAAAGGGCAAAGTCAGACAGACCTCAGCTCAGATCACAGTTCACCATTTAACTAAGAACAAGTTTTCTTTACATTTTAGTTTTCTTGTTCTATAAACATTAGAAATAAAAGTACCTACAATTAACAGGAGTCACGAATTCATAAACTTATAAAGCGTTTGTGCTATGTCAGGTATTACATAGGCTAATGTGCTAAAAAATAAAGAGATGAAAGTCTGATCCTGAGGGGTAAGAAAGAGGTTTTCCATACACATATTTGTACAAATTAGTTACAATAAAACATCCCTGATATTTATGATAAAATGATATAGAAGGGGACAAAGGAAGAGTGGTCAATTATACTTAAAGGTAAGTCAACCAAAAAGGACTATGAAGCCAGGCATGGTGGTGCATACTGGTAATCTCAGTTACTCAGGAAGCTGAGGCAGAAGACTCTTAAGTTCAAGGCCAGCTTGGACAACCTAGTTAAAGCCTAGCTTTAAAAAAAAAAAAAAAGAAAAAGAAAAAACATGAAAAAGACACACGAACATTACCAGGATATATAAATATGTATGTGATGGTACCAGCATGGAATAAGCATTAAATAAATACTAGTTCCCTTACTTCTATCTTATCAAAGCCCCTTAAAATGTCTTAAGACCAGACCAGCCTGTGGAAAGGTGGCTAAGGCAGCTGAATCCTACATGGACGACTGCATGGTTCAAGATCAAGAACTTATAGCTTAAGAAACACATTGGGCTCACATGCATGCATGCTCAAATTCATAAAAGGAGAAGGAAAATAGAGAAGGGATTGTGGTGTTATCATTTCTCATGGTGGGTGCTTCCTCACTTTTCTTCTCTCTGGTAAACAAAAGTATACTTCTGGCAAAATTTTTAAAAAATGAAATATCCAAAGACCATTTACTTCTTCTAACATTTCTCTTTTTTATGACTAAATATCTCCATTTCTAACAATATTGTTTATAAGTTTCAATTCAGAAAAAAATTGGTAAGCCTATAAAGTTGGCAGAAAACAAATTATGTATCGTAGAAGGAAAAAACTAGATTAAAATTTAAAAGTTGGGCCAGCAGGTGGTAAAGGTACTAGATTCTCACATGGCCATTTGCTGTTCAAATCCAGAACCTGGCGACTTGAAAATCATGCCAGGCTGTACCTGAGCGTGCCCAGAATCCCCAGAAGAGCATGGGGATTTCTCTCTTTCTGGAAAGTGCACATGGCCTAAGGTCAAAGACTTAAAAAGTCAAAAAAAAAAAAAAAAAGTTAAGAGTCAACAAAAGACTCCACTCCCATTTTTTCTGAATTTCCCCGGGGGTTTGAATGATGCCAGAAATGAAAACTTTTTTTCTAAATGGCTCCTCTGCCTTCTCAGAACTAAGAGTCTGAGAGATGGTTTGCAGTGGTTATATTGTAGTGCTAAATATATAAAAAACAGTATATTCTATCTTCTCATTTCCACTGTTACTACTGTGTAACCAAATGAAGTGTGCAAATTATCTGAAAATTCCAGGAGGGTGCTTTTCAAATATAGTATTTTTTTAACCAATAAACTGGACTGTTTTTATAGAAAAAAAAAATGTAACAGTTAAGCATTAATAAATATGAATCTGCTTACCTGCACAGCAATGTACAAGCCTGGAACATTGAAGGACTCGAACATTATTTCGGCAGTATATTCCCTGTTTTCTGGAGTATTCAGCGGAGGTTCAGTCTATTAAAATGAATAACATTTAAATAGATGTTACCAGATTATTCTGAAAACTGTGTATAATTTTTAAATGAGAAATAACTTACTGCAAGCATTATATTTAAAAAGTATTAAACTTATAAAGACTTATAATAAGTTTATAAAACTTATAAACTTATTAGACTTATAAATATCACTTAGAAACATCACAGGTTGGGTCAGTCAGGAGTCTGGTGGTTAAGGCAGGATCCCATATGGTCAACTGCACTGCTGAAATTCTAGACCCAGTGGCTTAAAAAAGACTAGGCACGGGGACCAGCTGTTAGCATAATGGCTATGTCGCTGGACTCCCACGTAGTCCACCACGGTTCGCGTCCTGGACCCGGTGGCTTAAAACTCACACCGGGCGTTGTGTGCGTGCGTGCCCACGATCCCGATTGGAGAATGGAGGAGAGGGGATTGTGGCGTGGCCATCCCCCCTTGGGGGGGGGGTGATTTCTCGCTTTCTGTCTCTCTCTGTCTTTCTGTCTGTCTGGTGAGTGCACGCGCCCTATAGCAAAAACCTCTCCATAAAAAAAGAAAAAAAAACCCATACCAGGCACGTGTGCATATGTGCCCAAAATCCCCGGAGGAGAAAGGGTTGCAGCATGACCATTCCCAGTGGGAGGTAGATTCCCACTTTCTCCTCCTCTATTGCTCTCTCTCCAGGAAGCACACATGCCCTCCAGCAAATTTAAAAAAGAAAAAGAAAATATTTAAAAAGAAAGACCGCAAGTTAAGTCTGGCTCAGAATACATCCTAATAAGGCAAGAATGGACCTGGGGAATAGCAGTGGCAAGGCTGGACTTGATTTTCACCTTCATGCACACTTAAATCACAACTGCTTAAATTATTTGAGCTTGACACTAGGTAAGACTTGTAACTTTTATGAATCTGATTTGACAATTCTTTGTGGTATGTCAAATATTTAAATATGAAAGGCATAACTTTTAAATTTAAGAAACGCAAAATTGCCTTTCATCCTTGAGGTAACAAATAATCCTTAAATGTAAATACCATAAACCACAAAAAGGAGCATAAAACTTGAATTAATTATAAATTAACTCCTTTAATTAATTTAAGACACTATAAAAAAAGTTTAAAAGTCTAGGGATAGGGGAACCAGCAGTTAGCGTAATGGCTATGTCGCTGGACTGCCACGTAGTCGACCGCGGTTCGCGTCCCAGACCCGGTGGCTTAAAACTCACGCCGGGCGCGTGTGCGTGCGTGCCCAAGATCCTGAGAGGAGAATGGAGGAGAAGGGATTG
>NW_006159784.1:1263507-1265417 GCF_000334495.1 Tupaia belangeri chinensis
TGCGTGCGTGCCCAAGATCCTGAGAGGAGAATGGAGGAGAAGGGATTGCGGCATGACCATCCGCCCTGGGGGGTGATTTCTCACTTTCTGTCTCTATGTCTCTCTCTGTCTGTCTGGCGAGCGCACGCGCCCTACAGTGAAAAACCTCTAAAAAAAAAAAAAGAAGAAAGAAAAGTCTAGGGATAGAATATTTCCATACATAAAGCCTTCAGTAGCTAAACTACCTGCTCTGATTTAAAAAAAAAAAAACTCTTATTTAGAAGAGTTCTACAACTATGTTTAAAGGTTAAGATGATCTAGTGGTAGGTACATAGAAAACTGAGCAAATTAAAAAACTGAGGCAGTTAAATTATAAAAACTAAAGTCTGACAAAAAATGAGATACAATAAGAGGATCTCAAGAAGGAAACTATACAAATAGGTGGTATTGTAGTTCCCCCTTATCATGGGGACATCTTATAAAATGCCCTTGGAATCAAACTGAGAACAGTACTAAACCTAGACATACTAACATTTTTCTATACATACAAGCATACTTCAAAAAGTTCATGGGAAAATGGAATTAAAGTAAATATCGACATACAAACAGTTCTGAAATCAATTCATGGTATTTTCATAAGTCTTTCCCATGAACTTTTTTTTTATTATCATCATAATCTTGTTAACATTACACTGAATCACATATAACTTTACAGAGTATTACATTTCACTTTCCAGAAGGAATACCATGCATATCAGTCAATACAGACATTAAAATCCCCATTTCATCATCCCATAGCTTTTCATTATTTTTCCCGATCATCATCATTATTATTGTTCCAATTACTTTTTTAAACTGTCAATGACTTTTTCTCATTTTGCTTATAAAAAGACTTTATCCAACAGGAAATACTTCTCAGACCAATCCAGCTGAGAATACTATACACATCATCATCAACAGGTAATAAGCCATATCGGTGTCCTACTAATGTCATGCCTCTCTATTCTCTTGCTATCTTTCTCTATACTCTTCGCCTGCCCCATTCCACACTGTCTTATCCTTATTAACTATTTTCACTGCTTTTATGTCCTCCAATATTTCGATCTTTACCATAGAGTGTGGATTAAAAACATGGAATGCTTCATTAATTTGCATGTCATCCTTGCGCAGGGGCCATGCTAATCTCTGTTTCATTCCAATTTTAGTATATGTGCTACTGAAGCGAGCACTTCCATGAACTTCTTAAAGATCCCTTAAACATACCTATGCTAAAAATTTAATTGATATATTAGACACAGAAAGAGATAAACAATAATATTAAAAGAGAACAACAGTGTAATATAAGTGAAGGTGGTCTGTCTGTCTCTCACTCAAAATATTTTATTGTACCATACTCACCTGTTTTCAGATGATGGTTGACCGCGGTTAACTGAAACCATGTAAAGGGAAACCATGGATGGGGGTGGGGAGGAGAGACACTGTAATAATTAATAATAAATTAAGGCCAGTGCAAGATTCCCACATGGCCAACTACAGTTTGAATCCTGGACCTGGTGGCTTGAAAATAATTTCAGGCATGAGACCAGCAGATGGTGTAATGTTTACATCACTGGAATCGTATGTAGTCAATTGTAGTTGAGTCCTGGACCCAGTAGCTTAAACTCACACAGTGTGTGTGTGCATGCATGCCCGAGATCCCCAGAGGAGAACAAAGGAGAAGGGACTGCAGCATGGCCAACCACGTGAGGGTGATTTCTTGCTTCCTCTCTTGCTGTCTCTTTCTGTCTCCCTGCGAGTACATGTGCCCTATAACAAAAAAAAAAAAAGAAAGAAACTCTCTTAAAAAAAAATGGGGGCGGGACCAGCAGTAGGTGTAATGGCTATGTTACTGGATTCCCATGTAGTTGACCACAGTTAGAGGCGTTGACCCG
>NW_006159784.1:1265599-1275279 GCF_000334495.1 Tupaia belangeri chinensis
AAAAAAAAAAAAAAAATGGGGGGGCCAGCAGTTGGCATAATGGCTATGTCGCTGGAATCCCACGTAGTCGACAGCGGTTCAAGTCCCGGACCCGGTGGCTTAAACTCACACTGGGCACATGTGTATGCGTGCCCAAGATCCCAAGAGGAGAATGGAGAAAGGATTGTGGCGTGGCCTTCCCCCCCGGGGGGTGATTTCTCACTTTCTGTCTCTCTGACAATTGCACATGCCCCATAGCAAAAACCTCTCAAAACAAAACAAAACAAAACAAAAAAAACACCAGGCACAATGTGTACACACATACCCAAAATCCTGAAAAGAAAATGGAGACAAGATTGCAGTGTGGCCATCCCCCCTAGGAAATGATTCCCCACTTTCTCTCTTTCTGTCTCTCGGGGAAGTGCATGCATCCTATAGTAAAAATCTCCCACAGTAACCATACTAATAATAAACAACACATGAGAAAGTGCTCAAGATGATTAGTTATCGAGAAAATGCAATTAAAATCAAAATGAGAATTCTTACATACACACCAAAATGGCTACACTTAAAAAGTTGGAAATGAGGTCAACAAGTAATCTCAGACCCAGAGGTTTGAAACTCACACCAGGTGCATGTGTGTGCATGCTCAGTTCCCAAGAGGAAAACAGAGAAGAGACTGTGGTGTGGCCATCCCCCCAGGGGGTTATTTCTCACTTTCTCTCTGTCTCTCCAGCAAATGCACATGCCCTATAGCAAAAATCTCTCAGGATAAAAAAAGTCTGACACACACTAAATGTTGAATAGAATGTAGAGTAATCAGTTCACTGACAAACCATTGGTGCGTGTTTAAAAATGTACAATCCCTTGGAAAACATCCAGAGAATTACCTATAAAACCAATTATGTACTTATATATTTACATAAAATAATACAAGCGTATGTCTACAAAGACTCATACAAAATGTTCACCATAGCCAAACTATTTATAGCAATCTAAAATTAGAAAAACTATAGGTGATCAACAACAGAAAAATGGTATCTGAAGCAACATGGATGAATCTTGAGATTATGCTGAAAGAAGTTTTTCTAAAGATACATGTTATATACTCCATTTGTATGAAATTCAAATACAAGTAAAACTAATCTCACTGGGAAAAATAACCAAAATAGTGTTCGCCCTCTGTGGCAAAAGAACTGAAATTAGAAAGAGCTTAAGAGGCTCCTGAAGGTGGTGTGGTGGTTAAGAGTGCTGGAATCCGACATGGCTGACCGTGGTTTGAGTCCTAAACTGGCGACTTGCTTTCTCACTTTTCCTCACTCTCCCTCTCTCTCTCTCCCCCCTTCTCTGGTTAAATTAAAACAAACAAACAAATAAATAAAGTTAAATAAAATAATTCTTTAAAAGAAAAAAGAGCATAAGAAAAATGCCCAGGCTAACAGACTAAAGAATCTGTGAAAATCAAAGGCTGGGCAAATCACATGATGCATTCTGTAGGTCAAAACTGGCCCACCATATGTTTTGTTTTGTTTTTGTCTGTTGGTTTTTAAGAATTTTTTATTTATTTTATTTGTTATTTAATTTAACCAGAGAAAGAGAGGGAAGGACAAAGTGAGAAAGCAGGTTGCCAGGGACTCGAACCATGGTTGTCCATGTGATGGGCCAGTTTTGGGTCCAATAGGTGGCATGGTGGTTAAGGTACTGGACTCTCACATGGCCACCATGTCACCTACTGGACCCAAAACTTGCACATCAGTTGTTTCTGAAAATGAAATTTTATTGGAATACAGCCAAACCCATTCATTTAAATATTGTCCCTCCCCTGCCACAACAGCAGAACTGAAGAGCTGTCACAGAGACCCCTTAAGTTCTCATTAAGTTTCTTCAGAAACCTCATGACATGAAAAGCCAAAAACATTTGCATATAGTCCTATAAAGAGTCTGTAAACTCCTGGGAAAAATCCATAAAATCGTTCATAAAATATAAATTTTATATGAAAAGAATAACCATAAACAAATACTAAACTGTAGTTGGTGATATATATGCTAAGTATTTAGGGTAAAATGACTCCCATCTGAAACTCATTTATATTTTCTTGAGAGGTTTTTGCTATAGGGCGCATGCACTCACCAGAAAGACAGGGAGACAGAAAGCGAGAAATCAGTCCCTGGGGGGATGGCCATGCTGCAATCCCATCTCCTCCACTCTCCTCTCAGGATCGTGGGCACGCACACACACATGCCCGGCGTGAGTTTAAGCCACCGGGTCCGGGACTCAAACCACGGTCGACTATGTGGGAGTCCAGCGACAAAGCCATTACGCTAACTGCTGGTCCCTGAAACTCATTTTATAGTGGTTCAAAATTTAAATGAAGTGACAGATGGCTAAAGAGATAGATAAATGACAAAGCTATTTAATAAAATGTTTACTGCTGAGTCTAGTTTGTGGATACTTGAGTGTCCATTGTAAAGTTCACAGCTCACCATAATAAAGTATAAAATAGTGTTCTAATTGTAATAACTAAATGCAGCCTTCCTACTAGGAAGTTAGAGACCGTATCTAATATTTTAAAAAACAAAAAAGAAATAGAATAATCATGTATTTAAACTTATAACTATTAAAGAAAACTCTTAAAAATTGAAAATGTTTGTTCTTAGGGAACACAAAACAAGGAGTGGTTTGAAAGAAAAGTGCTATTTTTTTGTTTAAAGCCTTAGAAAGACATTTGATTTTTTTAAAGCCATGAAGCTGCATTGCTCTGATAAAAATAAGCTTAAAAATTAAATGATGTCAGGACCAGCAGTTAGCGTAATGGCTATGTTGCTGGACTTCCACGTAGTCGACTGCAGTTCTGAGTCCCAGACCAGGTGGCTTAAACTCATGCTGGGCACATGTGCGTGTGTGCCCAAAATCCCAAAAGGAGAATGGAGAAGGGACTGTGACGTGTCCATCCCCCCTGGGGGGTGATTTCTCTCTTTCTTTCTCTCTGTTTCTCTCTTTCTGGTGAGCGCACACACCCTATAACAAAAACCTCTCCAAAAAAAATAATTTAATGATGTCTTTTTTTTTTTTATTTTAACCAAGAACTACTAATAAAATAATAGACTACTTATTTTTTTAAATGAAGGTAAAGGGGCCAATCCATGGTATGGTGGTTAAGGCAAACTACACGTTTCAAGTTCTGGACTTGGAAGCTTGAGAATCACTCCAGGCACATGTGTGTGAGAGCCCAAAATCCCAAAAGGCAGAAGACAGAAGAGATTGAAGCATCAGCATTACTCATGGGAGGTAATTTCTCACTTTCCCTCTCTCTGTCTCTCTCTGGAGAGCATAAGCATTCTCTGGCAAAAATGTTTAAAATGAGAAGAAGAAATAGGGGGAAAAAATGGCAACAACACAGGTTTTCAACATTTTTCTGAAAATTACATAACTGTTCTGTCATAAAGAGTACCCATTATTTATCAAAAGCACTTGCTCTGTTTTTTTTAGAGGTTTTTGCCAGTGTTCTAATTGTAATAACTAAATGCAGCCTTCCTACTAGGAAGTTAGAGACCGTATCTAATATTTTAAAAAACAAAAAAGAAATAGAATAATCATGTATTTAAACTTATAACTATTAAAGAAAACTCTTAAAAATTGAAAATGTTTGTTCTTAGGGAACACAAAACAAGGAGTGGTTTGAAAGAAAAGTGCTATTTTTTTGTTTAAAGCCTTAGAAAGACATTTGATTTTTTTAAAGCCATGAAGCTGCATTGCTCTGATAAAAATAAGCTTAAAAATTAAATGATGTCAGGACCAGCAGTTAGCGTAATGGCTATGTTGCTGGACTTCCACGTAGTCGACTGCAGTTCTGAGTCCCAGACCAGGTGGCTTAAACTCATGCTGGGCACATGTGCGTGTGTGCCCAAAATCCCAAAAGGAGAATGGAGAAGGGACTGTGACGTGTCCATCCCCCCTGGGGGGTGATTTCTCTCTTTCTTTCTCTCTGTTTCTCTCTTTCTGGTGAGCGCACACACCCTATAACAAAAACCTCTCCAAAAAAAATAATTTAATGATGTCTTTTTTTTTTTTATTTTAACCAAGAACTACTAATAAAATAATAGACTACTTATTTTTTTAAATGAAGGTAAAGGGGCCAATCCATGGTATGGTGGTTAAGGCAAACTACACGTTTCAAGTTCTGGACTTGGAAGCTTGAGAATCACTCCAGGCACATGTGTGTGAGAGCCCAAAATCCCAAAAGGCAGAAGACAGAAGAGATTGAAGCATCAGCATTACTCATGGGAGGTAATTTCTCACTTTCCCTCTCTCTGTCTCTCTCTGGAGAGCATAAGCATTCTCTGGCAAAAATGTTTAAAATGAGAAGAAGAAATAGGGGGAAAAAATGGCAACAACACAGGTTTTCAACATTTTTCTGAAAATTACATAACTGTTCTGTCATAAAGAGTACCCATTATTTATCAAAAGCACTTGCTCTGTTTTTTTTAGAGGTTTTTGCCTTAGGGTGAGTGTGCTCACCTAAGAAAGAGAAAGACAGAGACAGTGGTAGGGAGTGTGAGAAATCACCTCTCACAGGGGATGGCCACACCACAATCCCTTCTCCACCATTCCCCTCCCAGGATTTTGGGCATGGATGCATACACGCCCAGCATGAGTTTCAAGCCACTGGATCTGGGACCCGAACTACCGTCAGCCAGGGGAAATCCAGTGATATAACCACTACGCCATCTGCTAGTCCCAAAAGCATTTAAGTTCTTACACTTTGATACTTTAACATACTACTAGTCTACTAGAGCTCATCGTGACTAGATGGTCTTAAAGATGATCTTACCAACTTAATAATAAAGTCTTTTACCCATAACAAATTTTATAAAGAATAAAGCATGCTCTGTAAGTAGGTATAATAAAAATGTTGTCATTACGTTTCTTCAAAAACTTCCTCAATGAAATTGCAATTTATACTTACCAAAAGAAAATAATGGTCTTCAGGTTCTGCCCTTAAATATTTAAAGATTACTTGCTCCATAAACCTTTCCATCAAGTCCCAATCTTCAACGATACCATGGCGAATTGGCCACTATTAAAACAAAATGAGAAAACACAAATTAAATCTTATTAATATCAAAAATAAAAACTACAAAGAAAAAGAAAACCCTTGGCATATTAGATTATGGATACTAGATAAGGATATACTTAAGATACGAAAATTACACTGTAGATTTCCTTAGCAGATACATATTTAAGTATCTGGAGGTAAATAAAATTATTTCTATAATGTATTATCAGATGTTTAATAAAAAATATATAGTAAATATGTTAGAATATTGAAAACTGTTAAATCTAGATGAACATCTCCAATCACCAAATGCAAAATCTGAAATGCTCAAAATTTTGAAACTTTTTGAGCTCTGACATGATGCCCCCAAGGGAAAAAATTACACACTTAACCTCACATGACAGGTCACAGACAAAATGCTATAAAAATATTGTAGAAAATTACCTTCAGGATATGCATAGAAGGTGTAAACTATAAATAAAGTTTGGGTTTAGATCTGCATCCCATCCCAAGATACCTTACTATGGGTATGCCAATATTTCAAAACCTGAAAAAAAAAATCACTAACCCAAAATACTTCTGAGTCTCAAGCATCTCATACAAGTGATAGTCAACCTATTCTTTCTAGATTTTTAAAAATTTAACCCATTAAAATGAAGTCTACGAAGGCCCAGGCCTAGTCGTAGTAATATAAGTAAAAGCACACTGCTCTACAATGCTTGAGTCACATAGCAGATCAGAGTTCTGATCCCAGACTGGGCTGAAATAAGCCAGGGTGGGCACACATGAATCGAGACACACAATCTTGGCTGGCTAGAATACTGGGGGAAGGGATCATAGCACGATGAGATCCTGGTATGTCTGCTTGTCTCTGTCTCACTCTCAAGTGCTCTCTCTCATGAATGAACTGCTGATAAATGAACTTAAAAACAACAACAACCGGGAACCAGCAGTTAGCGTAATGGCTATGTCGCTGGACTCCCACGTAGTCGACCGCGGTTCGTGTCCCGGACCCGGTGGCTTGAAACTCACGCCGGGCGCGTGTGCGTGCGTGCCCAAGATCCTGAGAGGAGAATGGAGGAGAAGGGATTGCGGCGTGACCATCCCCCCTGGGGGGTGATTTCTCGCTTTCTGTCTCTATGTCTCTCTCTGTCTGTCTGGCGAGCGCACGCGCCCTACAGTGAAAATCTCTCCAAAAAAAAAAAAAAAAAAAACCCAACAACAACAACCACCACCACCACCACCACCACCACCTAAGGGTTTGCAGAAAGGCTCTTTCCTTTCCATGTGGCAGTAGCAATCAGGTAAGCCAAGATGGGTACATACAAGTACATCAGGAGCTCTGGAAGAAGAAGTAGTCTGATGTGATGTGCTTTCTTCTGAGGGTCTGCTGCTGGCAGTACTGCCAGCTCTCAGCGCTACACCAGGTTCCCCACCCCACCCAGCCAGATAAAATATGCATAATGCTAAATAATGTTAAATTCCTTTTGATGGGATACAAGGCAAAGCGAGCTTAAGTCATTTACAGGATTAGTGTGGGTCATTGAGGCCATAAACACCCAGTCCCCAAAAGTACAACCTATGGCAAAGCCTGTCCATCATGGTGTTAACAAGCTCAAGTTTACTTGAAGCCTCCAGTCTGCTGCAGAGGAGTGAGCTGGACGCCACTGTGGGGCTATTAGAGTCCTGAATTCTTACTGGGTGGGTGAAGATTTTATATATAAATTCTTTGAGGTTATTCTCATTGATCCATTCCATAAAGCTATCAGAAGAAACTCTGACACCCAGTGTATTACCAAACCAGCCCACAAGCACAGGGAGATGCGTGGGCTGACACCTGCTGTTCAAAGAGCCGAGGCCTTGGAAAGGGCCACAAGTTCATACTATTGGTGGTTCTCACCATGCAGCTTGAAGAAGGTGCAATACTCCCTAGCTCCACCATTACCACCAATCTAAGAAATGTTTGTAAAATTCGGACCTAATATACAATTTAAGACAGTCAAAAAAAAAAAAAAAAAGTCTATGAAAATCATAGTCTCTCAAAACTTGTTAATTTATTAGCTAATTAGTATTAATTAGCTCAAATATGTATGTGACTAATATATAAAATATGCTTTGTAAGTAAATAACTAGAATAATCATAAAAATTAATAATGGAAAATTTTTATAAAAGAAGTTATATATTTGTATAAACTATGGTTTTAAAACTGTGTGCCAAGGTGCCCCAGTTTACCATAGCAAATTCATAAGAACATCACAAAGTATTTTAAATTTTCCCAGGGAAGAACAGTGATACTCAATATCAACTGGATACTACATGAACTACTTAATCTAAGTAGGTCAGTTTCAATACTAGATCATGTTAAATTCCTTTCGATGACATTATTTCATTGAAAAGTTGGGTTGACAATAACTGCTGTGATAAAAACCTAGTACACACAAAAAGAAAAAAAAAATCCATGTAGAACAAGAAAGGAGGATAGCAGTCAGTGTCCAATCTGCTCCCAGGTTTGAGAAGTTCTGCAGTGTCTAACACACATAAGCATCCTAATAGTAACTGTGATTATTTAACAAACAAAAAAATTTTTTTTTTACTTTCAGTGTCTTATTTTTTTCCAAATGAGTAGTAAGGTGCCTGGACCTAGCTACTTAATAAAAAGACTATTAAATATAACTTTTTATCTAGGTGGAAAATGTCACTCTGACACTAAAGGTGCTCAAAAAGTTTGTGACCCTCTGTAACAGAATACAGTTTCGTGAACACAGTACACATCTAATACCTCAGGCTGAATGAATTTATGAATGAACACATAAATATGAAGCCCTAATATCTACTCACTCTAGCCTCTTCAACACTTTTTAAAGTATCACACATAAAATAACTTCTACTTCCCAGTTTGCTTTAAGGATGGGAAGAATGTACTTAACTACATCATTCATTTTATAGCCCTATTGGAAGTCTACTAATGTAAATGTTCTAAGTGTCACTTATTCATCAGTAATTATTGTGCACCTACTGGCACAAATATAAGGACATAAACATCCCGCCCACAAGAAACTCAGTCTATTGAAAAAAATATAGGCAAACAAATATTAACATTGTAAGTTTTTTAAGTTCCTAGGATAGGATGTCCTATTTGGCTTGTGAGGGAAAATAGGAAGGCTACACCGAGGAAGACATAGAAGCAACCTTTTAATTTGGGAAGGTTGGCAAGGCATACAGATAAAACAGAATAATTTATATATAAACCAAAAAGGCTGGAAGAAGAGTGTAGAGAAATACACTAGTTCTCTATCAAGGGGACCAGATTCTCAGAAACCTTCTTTGTCTTGCATTTGGGTTTTACTCTATAAAAAGTTAGATATCAGTAGAAAATTTTAATCATGGAATTATGAAATACTTTTAATTTTTAGGAAGATTATTATAGCACCATCAGGTAAGCTGAAATGAATCCTAAGAAAACCAAGCAAAAGAAAACAAAAAGTCCCAATTGTGGTATGGATAATGTTGGGCCACATTAAAGATTTCTCAGTCAACAGGAATGAGAAACAAAGTCAGATATGATATGTACAGGTTTCTAGCTTTGAAGTCAGGATGGACAGGATCCATTAATCAAAGCACAGTAACTACTTTTGTCTTGTACTGGATAAACAAGAGTGGAGTGTATATAATTAATTTTGTTTTGAATATATTAAGTTCTAGAGCCACAAATAGATAACCTAAAGTAAGGTAGCTGGATATGTGATCAAGGAGCAGAAGACCTAGGTTGTGTTTGTAGACAAAGGAGTAGCTGAGGTCACCTCAACGAAGTCTTCAAAGAATAAGTAAAAGAGAACTAAGGACTATATTTACAAAATACTAACATCTGAGTAGTGCACCAAGGAAGAAGCACCAGTGACAATAATAAAAGTAAAAGCAGAAAGAATAGTCCATATTAGGTAGAAAACCAATGGAGTAACCCAATGAAAGACAAATAAAGAAAGATGAAATATTGCATACAATTGGATTTAATAAAGAGCATAACAAATAATTTGTGACTCAAAGTATTATTTTAAAAGTAAAGAAGGAAATAAAACACCTAAATTACTAATGACAGGAGGTAGGAATAAAGTTTGTAAGAAGTTTGTTCTACTTTGTTTGTAGCATCTGGAAGACTTAAAAATACACTTAAAGATGAACATTAGTGGAGAGAAACTCTGTCTTTCAGCACATACACCTCATCACCGTCAATAATTTTTTTTTCCATTTCAGCCACAGTTTAAACCTAATCATTATCATTTCCAAATCCCTGAAATGCCAGTTAACACTACACTATCACAACCTCATATTATTCCAGCATACTCTACCACGTGTACTCTACCACTTCACTACATCTTTTGATCCATTTTCAATCCACTGACTATTCTAATTATTTCCTAGCCATCAACACTTAAACTACGTTTCATGCTCCATCACTTTAACTATTTAAATTATTTTAGTCATTCCATCTACCAAAATCTACCCTAGCATGATTCAACCATAAATTTGCCTGTACCCAGAATCCCGCTTATACTGAAGAAACATACATAAATGAAATGATAAAACTAAGCATCTATACTTGTTATTCTCAAATGGACATAACCTTACCTGAAAAACCTTTCTTT
>NW_006159784.1:1275819-1288803 GCF_000334495.1 Tupaia belangeri chinensis
CTATTCTGTTCATTTTTACTCTCTACAATGATGATTCCAATGTCTTCCTACCAATTGGATTTCTCTCCACATTCCCTGAGTAGCAGATGATGTCACCACATACTTCACAGAGAAAGCAGAAACCAACAGTCAGGAATTCAATTATCCAATTCAGTTACCATTCACCAACTCCATAAAACTGATGGCACATTTACCCATTTTTCTCTTTCACTACTATTATAATGTAAGAAACACTCACTGTATCAGTTTAATCATCTGTGCATGCTCTGGATCCCAACCCTTCAGTTTCCCTAGAGACCTTGATTATATCCCATCTTTTTTGTTATTTTAATCTTTTTTCTAATGATCTTTCACTTCAGCATTTAAACAACTCTTCCACTTTAACTACAAACTAGTCTCTTCTTCCTTCTCTCCCTCTCTATCATAGTCAAACCTCAAAAACTTCTACGATCTTATTTCTTAGCCTACTATTCACAAGCCTACTTTTTATCTAGCCCCTTATTACTCTTGTAAAACAATTCTCATTAAGGTTACAAATGACCTCCTTGTAGCTAAAGAAAGTAAATTATCTATGGGCTTTAGTTTCTTGATATCTCAGCAGCATTCCACAATGCTTATCACTCCTCCCTGTTCACTCCTATCTCTGTAATGCCTTCTTAGTCTCCCTTAAAGACCTTTCTTCTCTACTCAGACCTAACTGGCTTATTGCTCAGATTCTGTCCTATACCCCTTCCTTTGCTACATTCCCTAAGTAATTTCATCCACTCCAGAGGTAAATGAAACCTTCTAAAATTTCACTCCCGCCTCTGTCTTGTTCCTTGGCTCTAAAATACACATATTCGACTGTCGTAATACTATCTTAGATGTCTCCAGACAGTTCAGACACAACATGTCTAAATTTAAACTTCTTTTCCCTAAGCCATTGTAGTCACAAGTGTTTCTTCAGTAAGGTTATCAATCTCAGGAGATAAGGAATAAGGACCACCTAGGAACTTGGAATTATCCTCAATTACTATGAATAGCTTACCACCAATATCTCATTAATTACTCCATATTATTCCTTAAACATCCAATTTTTTTTATTCTTCTATGAAAAAAATCTCACATATATATAATCAAACTTCTAAATTTAACTACCGATTTACAATAAAGGAGTAAAATACAGGGAGTACTGAATCATAGTATAATAAATAACATGATAAGGATGTAGTAATCACAATCCAAATTATGGAAAATTTTGTAAGGCAATCAGGTTTGGTATCACAAAGCTAGAAAATACATCCACCATTCAAGTCCAGGCCAGGTGGTAGCACAAGTAGACCTAAGTGGAAAAGATTCTGGGTTCACATCACAAGACCTCCCTAATCACACTATGTTTACCCATGATCCACACTAGCTGAGACTGGTGGCATCAACAACCCCAGTGTCTGTCTCCATCTCTCTGTGCCTATGTGTCTCCTTCTCATAGAAAAAACAAAGTCTCAAGTCCAAAAGGGTAGACTTCAAAATCTGTGGCTTTGACTTACTAAAATTATTCCTCTTTAAATCCATTAATGTTATCCACTGGATACAATTCAAATTCTTTAACAGGACATAACACTTCCAAAGCTCTTTCTTGGCCTACATATCTATCCTCCTCACTTCTTTCTACTTCATTCTCTATGTTTCAAGAATACTGATCATACATTTCCAGTCTCCTTCATACTTTAAAGTCTTTTTGCATACTTCCTTCTCTGTCTAAAGCAACTTTACTGGCACACTTCACCTAGCTAACTTCTATCTTACTCTTTAAGCTTCAGCTTAGAATTTTATTCTTCAAGGACTTTAATCACAAAACTAGGCTAGCTATTCCTGTTACATGTGCATGGAGCATTCTGTGTTTTCATTTTTCTAACCCCCATCACAGTTTTAATTATTTCTTCAATGTCTTTCTTTCTCCCACATTATAATAACCTTGAAGTCAGGGAAGCTATTTTTCTTATATAACACTGTAGTCTCAGTACTTAGCAAAGATTTTTTTACATATGGTAATTGTCCAATAAGGAATAAATTATAAGAGAAGGGAAGAAAAGAAGTACAAAGGAGGAAATGTGCAAATTAGGTAAAAACAATGTCAAGAAAAAAAGATGATAAAGATCAGGAAAGTGCCTTGTGTTTGCCCTGAGATGGTGACTATGGGAACGAGCATTATCTGGATTACTAGATTTCCTCTGTATCTTCAAGTACTCTGATTACAGTCACAATTCTCTACACTATACAATTAAGACTTAAGTTCTTTATAGCATGTAAGTTATAACTCAATGAAAAGAGACAGGGAGGGAAAAGGGTAGAAAAGGAGAAAATAAAAATGGGAGAGGAAAGCAGTACTACTATTTTTTAAAAATATTTATTATTTAACTTTATTTATTCATCCATTTATTTATTTTAATTTCTTCAAGGACTTTAATCACAAAACTAGGCTAGCTATTCCTGTTACATGTGCATGGAGCATTCTGTGTTTTCATTTTTCTAACCCCCATCACAGTTTTAATTATTTCTTCAATGTCTTTCTTTCTCCCACATTATAATAACCTTGAAGTCAGGGAAGCTATTTTTCTTATATAACACTGTAGTCTCAGTACTTAGCAAAGATTTTTTTACATATGGTAATTGTCCAATAAGGAATAAATTATAAGAGAAGGGAAGAAAAGAAGTACAAAGGAGGAAATGTGCAAATTAGGTAAAAACAATGTCAAGAAAAAAAGATGATAAAGATCAGGAAAGTGCCTTGTGTTTGCCCTGAGATGGTGACTATGGGAACGAGCATTATCTGGATTACTAGATTTCCTCTGTATCTTCAAGTACTCTGATTACAGTCACAATTCTCTACACTATACAATTAAGACTTAAGTTCTTTATAGCATGTAAGTTATAACTCAATGAAAAGAGACAGGGAGGGAAAAGGGTAGAAAAGGAGAAAATAAAAATGGGAGAGGAAAGCAGTACTACTATTTTTTAAAAATATTTATTATTTAACTTTATTTATTCATCCATTTATTTATTTTAATTTGACCAGAGAGGGACAAAGAAAGAGAGAAAGAGAAATGAAAAAAACAAGTTGCTAGGGACTCAAACTGTGGCTGGCCATGTGAAGGTGTCCAGTGCCTTAACTACCATACCACCTCCTGGTCCCCAGTAGATCAGTTCTTCTTCTAAGTGACAAAGCTACAAAAAGGAGAGAAATGATGTGGCCCCGAATTAAAACAGGAGAAAGATGTCATTAAATATTACAATATGGAAGTAACTGAGAGCCAGCCCCACTGAGAGCCTTGAGATTTAGTAGATATGAAAAAGCAAATAATGCTCACTTAAATAGGATAAATTTTCCTCTTGAGGGTTTTTAAAAAACGAAAAATAGTTAAGGCATCAGGGATGGGGCCAGAGAGAAGAAATTTCTACTATGGAGAGAGGTTGAGGTATTAGATCTATAATAGAGTAAAATTCCAGGGGACACAATCATTGAACAAGTTAGTAGTTCGTTTTAAAAAATAACTATTTTATTTGCTTATTTCTTTATTTCTTAATTGCCAGAGTATGTAAACTCACCAGAAAGAAAGGAGAAAGCACGCCCGAATAGGGCATGGTCATGTTGTAATCCTTTCTATTCAGTTGCTTCTTCCTGTCAAGATTTTAGGCACACATCCATGCACACCCCAAGTGTTTTTCAAGCCACGAGGGTAGGATTTGCACACATCCATGCACACCCCAAGTGTTTTTCAAGCCACAAGGGTAGGATTTGAACTCACAATTGGTCATGTAGGATACAGCTCCCTTAAATACTAGGCCACAGGGTCAGCTCCAAACTAACTTTTTAGAAGAAAATGTTATTTATACAAATTATGAAAACGTACCTTTGTTGCATATGTAGGTTTTTCTATTGCTTCATCACCAATGAAGAAGTCTAGGTCATCAACACCTTTCATCACCCTCCTTTGAGCTTGATCACCCACTTTAGCTGATTCCTTAATAGCAATACCTTTAAAATAAATTTAGGTATGTAAGAAAATTCACTTTCTTCCAACAAGACAAACGCTTTTTAAAGTTTATTTCTTCCATGACAGAGACAGACAGAGGGAGAAAGGATAGAAACAGAGACAGGCACCCCCAACAGTCTTCATGCCATGATCTACTTCCATTTTCAGGCAGTCGAGATCAGGACATGCCCACTTGCGTGCTTAGCATGCACAGAAAGGTTCCAGTATAAGAACCCAGAACATCCCATGTAGAACCAGTTGCACTACTGTTGTGCCACTGCCTGGCCGTGAGACAAACATTGAACTTATATTTCTTTTTTTATTTTTTTTGAGATTTTTGCTATTGGGTGTGTGAGCTCGCCAGAAAGACAGAGAGACAGAAAGGTGAGAAATCACCCCCCAGGGGGGATGGCCACGCTGCAATCCCTTCTCCTCCATTCTCCTCTCGGGATCTTGGGCACGCACGCACATATACCCAGCACGAGTTTAAGCCGCAGGGTCTGGGACGCGAACCGTGGTCAAGTACATGGGAATCCAGTGACATAGCCGTTACGCCAACTGCTGGTCCCGAACTTATATTTCTGTTATAAAGTACTACAAACGAAAAACTTGACAAAGCATATTTTAATTAACAAAACAATGCACAAGGGTCATAAGAAACAAGTGACAAAATTTATTTCATACAATAAAATCGTAACTTCTAATCAGAGACAAGGTCTAAAATGCAAAAAGACAAAAAAAGAAATACTACTATAGGGATATTTCAGTTATATTTAATTATGTAAAAGCTATTTTTATTCTTGGTAAAATTATAATCCCACCAAATTCACGATGCTTGATAAACAATCAGAAATGAAAAACTGAAGGCTACTACTGAATAAAGGAAAACTGTGGGTCAAGCAGGTGGCATGGAGGTTATCAAGGTTGGATCCCACACAGAAAACTGCGCAGTTCGAATCCTGGACCAAAAAGTTTGGGGGAGGGGGGGATCACACCAAGCCCAAATGCATGCATGCCCAAAATATTAAAAGGAGAATGGAGAAGGGATTGCAGCATGGTCATCATCCCAGGGGGGAGGGGTGACTTCACATTTTCTCTCCTCCCACCCCACATAAATGTACATGCTCTGCAGCAAAAATTAGGGGAGAAAAAGGAAAATTGCATGGAAAACTTTGAGAAACAAACTTTCTTTGTATCTCTGTACTATAGGCTATTATCATTTAGTAATAAATAGAAATCAACCAAGCTTTAATCACATATAAAAAAAGGAAATCTCAGGTGACCAGCAGTTAGCATAATGGCTATGTCGCTGGACTCCCATGTAGCCGACCACGGTTTGAGTCCCAGACCTGGTGGCTTAAACTCATACCAGGCGCGTGTGTGTGCGTGCCCAAGATCCCAAGAGGAGAATGAAGAAGGAGGGATTGCAGCGTGGCCATCCTCCCTGGGGGGTGACTTCTCACATTCTGTCTCTCTGGCGAGTGCATGCGCCCTATAGCAAAAACCTCTCAAAAAAAAGGAAATCTCAGTTCATTTTGCTAAAAACTCACTTACCTACAACAAGCCCCTTAAATATTTTCACAAATTCAGAATAGTTCCAGAGCTAAAATATGTAATGTGTTTTTAAATTAAGTTATAAATGTCCAAAACTTTAAAATTAAACAACTTTCCATTCAAAATAGTTATCAGGGTAGACAGGTGGCAGCTTGAAAAACACATCAGGGGGCCAACAGGTAGCATAGTGGCTAAGGCACTGTACTCCCACATGGCCGACAAGGCTGCAGACCCAGCAGTTTGAAAGTCAGGCTTGACAATGTGCTTGTTTGCCCAAAATCCCAAGAAGAGTGGAGCAAAAGTGATTGAGATATGGTCATCCTCCTGACCCCTGGCGGGGTGATTTCTCACTTTCCCTCTCCTCTCTCTCTCTAGCAAGTGCATGCGCCCTATGGCAAAAACCTAAGACAAAAAAAAAAAGAAAACATGTCAGGCACATGAGCACCCAAAATCCCAAGGAGAAAATGAAGAAGGGACTGTAGTATGACCATCCTCCTTGGGCGGGTGATTGCTCACTTTTCCTCTCCCTCTGTCTCTCTCTAGCAACACACACACCAACCTATAGCAAACTTAAAAAAAAAAAAGAAAAAAAGAAAAACAAAACAAACAAACAGTTATCAAAATACACTTAAACTGATCTGGTCTTCAACTGTTACTTTCATTCAATAGTAGTTATATCCTTAAAAAGGTGTGTGAAAATTAACTGAAGGAAATTTTTTTAAAATTTTTAGTCTCCTCCTAAATATTAGAGATTCTAACAATCTATTTATGTTATACACAGACATCTAAAGAGCTCTATAGAAATATCCTGAAAAACAAAGAAATATAAAAACAACTTTAAGCCATATAAGCTTTCCAGATCAAATATTCATATTCACCAGTATGAGATGGTGGCACTGTCTGTATTGCTGTCTAAATATACTGATTAAACACTACCTACAGGATTAAAACTGGATGGATGGAAAACAAATAAAAAAGCTTTATTGTATTAGGCAAATAAGTTTTTGGTTTTTGTTTATTTGTTTTAATTTTGCTAGAGAGCACAAATACTCCCTGGAGAGAGACAGAGAAAAAAAAAGCAATGCAAAAAAATACATCCCCATGAGGTATGGCCACACCACAATCCCTTCTCCTCTATTTCTTCCTTCTTTTATGATTTTGGGCATGCACACATACATGCCAGCATATTTTTCAAGCCAATGAGTCTGGGACTCAAATTGTATGATCAGTCTAACCAACTTAACCACCAGGCTATGGGCTGACCCAGGAAATAAACTGTGACTACTCAGAAGAAAGAAAATGAAAACTAAGACTGCATATTATGGCAAAGAGATGAAATAAAGAATAGATATAATGGTTATAAAATCCTAAAGTTCAGAAGTTAGAGATTATAAGGCCTTCAAGAAAAGCCATTTAAGAACAAAAGCAAAACCAAATTTTGCAAAGATGGCAGTAACACTTCAGTAACTTGAAATAACCAAAATACAATGCCTTATAAAAGATGACAAATTAAGAGATTACAAAACTGTCATTATTATGGATTCTAAAAGTATGTTAAGTCCTAATCCCCAGTACCTCAGAAGTGTCCTAGTTTGGAAATAGGGTCTTTCAAGTTAAAATGAGGTTATCACAGTGACCCAAAATCCAGAATGATTGGTGTTCTTATAAAAAAGGAAAATTTGGACACTAAAAGATACATAGAAGGATAATTATGTGAAGATACAATGCAAGAAGAGAGTCATGTGACTGGGGTGATAGATCTACCAGCCAAGGATTGTCAGCAAATATCCCAAGTTGAAAGAGGCAAAGAAGGTATTTTCACTAGAACTACCAGCAAGAACAAAGTCCTGCTGACATGATGATTTGTACTTTTACACTCCAAAACTGTATGTTTCTGTTAATCAAAGTTAATATGCTGACAGTGACAGTTTTCAGTACTTTGTGACATTTCAGGAAACTAATACAGGCATGCACCCTAGTCTAACATTAACTCAAATATAACTAAATTCAAGCACTGAATAGAGTTAACACTTAACACTGAATTCTTAAAATAGACAAGAAACAATGTACTGATAAATTAATGTGAGGGGAAAAAAGAAAAGTAAACCTGTCCTTCAGTATACAACAAACGCATATAAAAACAATATAAGACGGCCTGTGGCATGGTGGTTAAGGCTGCTGGATGCCACAAGGTTGATTGTGTGCCTGGACTTGAAGGCTTGAGAAACACACCAGGCACAGGTACATGCGTACCCAAGATCTCGAGAAGGAGAAATGGAACAAAGGAATTGCAGCATGGCTGTGCCCCATGGGGGGGGTTGCCTGCTCGCTTATTCTCTCTGTGTGTCTGGAAAGCACATATGATTTCTGGCAAAAATTCTTTTTTAAATTTTAAGAAAAAAAATGTAAGGAAAAAGCCAACAGTACCACCAAACTAAGATGGCTACACCTAAATGAAAGATTTCAATTAGTGTCACCTAAGGTTCACTCAAGGTATTTAGTGAATGGCCTAAGTTCTTGGAAAATAATCCAAAAAATCAGAAGTACAAATCAGATGGCACAGCGGTTAAGGCAACTAGATTCCAAATGGCCAACTACATTGTTTGAGTCATGGGCCTGGAGGCTTTAGAAACACAATAGGTGCAAGTATATATATATACCTTACATCTCAAAAGGAGGGAGAAATAGAGGAAAAAGAATTGTGGTGTGACCATTCCCTATGGGGGTGCCTTCTCCCTTTCTTTGTCTCTGTCTCTTTCTAGCAAGCACATGTGCCCCCTAGCAATTTAATAAAAATTGCAAAAGTCAAATTGGTTTGTTTCCAGAAAGGGAAACACATATATAAAACCAAAAAAAAAAAAAATTATCTTTTTAAGTACAATTTTATTTATTTAATTTTTTTTTTGGAGAAACAGAGAGATAGAACGCAAGAAATCACACCCCCCCGGGGGGGGGGGGTTTACGCCGCAATCCTTTCTCCTCTTGGGCACACATGTAAATGTGCCCGGTGTGAGTTCAAGCCACCGGGTCAGGACATGAACTGCAGTCAACTACATGGGAGTCTAGAGACACAGCAATTATGCCAACTGCTGGTCCCTTTAAGTGCAATTTTGACAGTGTATGTCTCATAAGTTCACATATTTAATACTGATTTTGCTACATAAATGACAAAAACAGTGGGCCCACTGTCCAATGAATGCTCAATTAAGATTTAAGAGCTACAGTTTTTAACATGTGTAACAATTCCTATTTTATTCTCAATTTCGCTGATTTTTGTAATCTAAGTTTTTACTAGTCTCTTCATGTGACTTTCCATTTCCTTATTTTCATGAGTAACAATACTCAAAAAATATTCAGTCACATAAGAATACTGTGAAAATTTTGACACTCTCAGAACAATTAAATTGTCTAGTAGTTAGCAACATCAGGCAATGGTTTAAAAAGTTTTGTCATCTAACATGCAAAAGTCTTGTCAATAAGACAAGTTGTAGCATTAGTGTATAATGTACAAAAAAAGCAAATCATTTCAAAGTTAAAAGTAAAATATATGTACAGCAAGGACCAGATGTATAACCTGTAACAAGTAAGAGCGCTAAAAAAAAAAAAAATGAGAAAATTATATTTTAAAAACTAGTGAAAGGCAGTTGAGGGTTAACTAGGTGAGGTTAACAAAAACAAGACAGAACAAACAAAAAAACACTACAAAAACATAATGTCAGAACATTATGGTCACAGGATATAAGGAAACAACTAAAGTCATTATCTGTAAATTGAGATGCCATACTTATTCTGAAATATTGGCTTTCATCAAAAGTGTCAACAGGCACAGGCCTTACAAACAATAGGCTTTCATCAAAAGTGTCAACAGGCACAGGCCTTACAAACAATAGTCATATCCACAACTAAAAGAACAGCCTTCATAGGTTCATGATGGTGGAAGCACGACTTAGTAATTAGGTCCACCTGAGTCAGCAGATGGCACAATGAGTAAGGCACTGGACTTCCACATGGCGGACTATGGTTGAAGTCCCGGACCCAGGGGCTTGAAACACACTGGGCACATGTGCGTGCATGCCCAAAATCCCAAGAGGAGAATGGAGGAGACTGAAATGTGGTCATCCTCCCCCACCCCCAAGAGAGATTTCTCATTTTCTCTCTCTCCATCTCTTCCACGTGGACACACACACCCTACAGCAATAGATTTAAAAAAAAAAAAAAAAAAGTTACATCTACACACTGATAACAGCAATATCCTCAAAGCAGAAAATTGTTTAATTATCCATTCATTTTTGCTTTAAAAAGAGCTATCTGGGGCAAAAAAGAGGTATCTGGTAGATTTGGTAAATGGAAAGCTAAGCAAAGAAGCTGAAATTAATTAATCAGAGGTGCAGAAATGGGGTCATACTTAGAACTTGATGATTTGTGGTTTTAAAAATTTAAATTTTACAGAATGTCAGAACTGGTTACTTCTTTTACTTTATTAAAGAGATATTTAAATCTGCTCACTTGTGTTTAAATGAAATACTTACAGGAAGGGATGATAAACTGTGGCTCTGTATTTCCAGCATATCCTAATTTCGTATACCTGCAAAACAAAAAGAATTCACAAAAGATTTAACTGTCATCTTAGCAACTGTAAATTTATTCTTAAATCTCCATTTATTATGAAGTTAAGATTCCATTGTAGGTAAGTAATATACAAAATTCCATTGTTTGTTTATTTAAACCTTCTACTTCAAAAATTATATCAAAATTATAAATGTCCATAGCTTTTTAAAAATTTTGCCAGTGACAGAGATAGAGAGACAGAGAGAAAGGGGGAAAGTGAGAAAGCAAGTTTCACAAGGCATGATCATGCTGTAATCCTGTCCCCATTTCTTCCTCCTTTAGGAATTTTGCACATGCACACATGTCTGGTGTGTTTTTCAAGTTACTAGATTTGGGACTCAAACCACACAGATGATCATGTGGAATCCAGTCAACTTTAACCATCATGCCACAGGCTGACCCCACTCACAATTTCTGAACAGAAATTTTACTTCAAAAAACTGACCCTGGGACCTGTAGTTAGCATAATGGCTATGTTGCTGGACTCCCACGTAGTCAATCGCGGTTCGCATCCCGGACCCGGTGGCTTAAAACTCACGCCGGGCGCGTGTGTGTGCGTGCCCAAGATCCTGAGAGGAGAATGGAGGAGAAGGGATTGAGGTGTGGCCATCCCCCCTGGGGGGTGATTTCTTGCTTTCTCTCTGTCTCTCTGTCTGGCGAGCGCACGTTCCCTATAGCAAAAACCTCTTAAAAAAAAAAAAAAAAACTGATCCTACAGGGATATTCATATACATGAGAAAAACATACAACAAAGTCATTTGTTACAATCTTGCTTATTATAAAAGCAAAAGACTGGAAATATCCTAAATGCCCGTGAAATGAGAAACTAGTTAAATATGCTAAATTTAAACTACGGAATGTTATGTAACTATAAGGAGATTTAAAAAGCTCTTTATATACTGATATGGAATAATTTCAAAAATGTATTGTTAACTAAACAAAGTAAGGTACAGGACAATGTGTCAAGTATGCTATATTTGCATGAAAGTAATGGAGAGGGGTAAGGACATATATACTCAATTGTATAGGCACACAGTATCTCTGAAAGAATATACAAGACATCAGTAATTTTGGTTGTCTTCAGGGAAGGGAAGCAAGCAGGTGACAAGCAAGGATGAGAGGAAGACTTTCTACTGTATATTTCATACCATTTAAATGCATTACTATTCAAAAGTAAATATATTTGAAATGTTTTAACACAGTGGATTCAATCTATAGTCTTACAGTAATAAAATAATAATAGCAGCAGCAATGATGATTAGAAACTATAAAAGCTGAGCTTTGACAGCCAGGATGTTGCGTTTATTTAGGAGACAGCTGGGCATGTTTTGGTTATGTGAGAAAAGCTATTAAATATGAGCAAGCTTAAAGGAGAAAATAACAATATTTTATATTATTCCTATATTAAATATCCTACTAGAGAGTAGACAGGTAAACTGTTGTGACATTCTTCCATTCTAATAGTATCTGCCAAATTTTCTACAATAAAAATAAAAAGATTTCTTTGAAGGGATGTTTCAGCTCAAAACTAAGTTAAACTGAGTGTGCCAAACAGTTTAAATCATTAAAAATAATGGGAAACCATAAATTTAACAAAATACAATACTGTTTCACTTAACTAATCCTCACACATTTCCTACTGTCTATGTTCTGTAAAACGCATACAAAGAAGTCCCTTAGGTATGTGGTCCCTGTCAACCTCTCTCCAGTGCTAAGACTCTACATTAGCCTCCCTAATCGTAAAAACTGCTGACAATTTCTTAATGGCCTGCTTTTATTTCATGCCATCGAACCACTAATGAAACAGTTTCTATTACTTGAGATGCTTTCTTTTCTAACCTAAATTCAACTACCAAACTCTTATAAATCCTACAAATTTCAGTTAACCATCAATTCCATCTACATAAAAACATTCAAAATCTCCTGAGAACACTGGCTACCTTTACCTCTGTAAGTATCACTTAATAATGATTCCTAATTTTTGATTCCCTCACCTGTAAAATAAGAAATTAAGATTGATTGGAGTGTGAGATAATAAAGCACTTAGCACAGCACCTGGCACACAGTACACAATAAATGTCAACTAACTCTAAGCATGCTTTGCATCCATTCTCTCTAACTTTTCTATACATTCCATAATCACAAAAACGCACGAAGATACCTGAACTTTTAAATTCCTATAGTTAAGATACAAATTACTGGGACCAGCAGCTGGTGTAATGGCTATGTCACTGGACTCGCACGTAGTCGACCGTGGTTCGAGTCCCGGACCTGGTGGCTTAAAACTCACGCCAGGCGCGTGTGCGTGCATGCCCAAGATCCCGAGAGGAGACTGGAGGAGAAGGGACTGCGGCGTGGCCATCCCCCCTGGGGGGGTGATTTCATGCTTTCTGTCTCTCTGTCTCTGTCTGTCTGGCAAGCGCACACGCCCTATAGCAAAAACCTCTCCAAAAAAAAAAATATATATATATATACCAATGGCTTAAGAAGACTGAACCACTAAATGGGAACAGATTTTTTAAATCTTTTTTGAAATAATTGGTTTTTATTTATTATTATTAATACTATTTTATATTTGCTATAGGGCACATGTGCTTACCAGAGAGCGAGACACTAAGTAAGAAAGCAAGCCGCCAGATCCAGGACTCAAACCACACGCAGCTGACCATGTGGGAGTCCAGCCCCTTAACCACCACACCATCTACTGGCCCCAAATTTTTTAAATCTTAAAAAAAAAAAAAAATTGGGGGAACCAGCAGGTGGCATGGTGACTAAGGTGCTGGACACTCCCACATGGCTGACGATAGGT
>NW_006159784.1:1288851-1291913 GCF_000334495.1 Tupaia belangeri chinensis
TTTTCTCTCTCTCTCTCTCTCTCTCTCTCTGTGTGTCTTTCTCTGGTCTAATTAACATAAAATAAATAAATAAATGAAATGAAATAAGAATAATTCTTTAAAAAAAAAAAAACCAGGGCCAGCAGATGGCTTGGTGGTTAAGGTGACAGACACCAACATGCCCACTGTGATTTGAGTTCCAGACCTATGGCTTGCCTTCTCACTCTTTCTCTCAGGTGAGTATGTATGCCCTGCAATAAATTTTTAAAAAAATAATAAAAATGATAAATAAAATGAAATAAATAATTCTTTAAAAAAGAAAATATTTCAAAAATGAACTAGAATAAAAAGCTATGATAAGGGACCAGCAGATGGTGCAACGTTTATTTCACTGGACTCCCACAAAGTCGACCATGGTTTGAATCCCAGATCTGGTGGCTTAAAACTCATGTCCAGTGCGTGTGCGTGCGTGCCCAAGATCCCAAGAGGAGAATAGAGGAGAGGGGACTAAAGCATGGCCGTTCCTCTTGGGAGGTGATTCCTCACTTTGTCGCAGTTCAAGTCCTGGACCTGGAGGCTTGAAACTCATGCTGGGCATATGTGAATGCATGCCCAAAATCCTGACAGGAGAATGGAGGAGAAGGGACTACGGAGTGGCCATTCCCCCAAGGGGTGATTTCTCACTTTCTGTCTCTCCAGCAAGCACATACCCTATAGGAAAAACTTAATAACACAAACAAAAAAATAATACCAGAAAAGAACAAACATGTTACGCTAAATACAGTGCCTGGGTCTGCAGCCTATGTAGAAGAGGAATGTCACTCAAATTTCAACTTTCAGTGCTTAAATCATTTTAAACAGTATGAATCTAAGACCCTAGAATAAAGATGAAAGTGATTTTAATTATCTAGGGCAACACATTTTCCAAAATTTCTTAGTACTGATAACCACTAATCTGGAGTAGAAAGAGTTCTACTCCAATATGAATGAGCTGCTAGTCTACCCTTCCATATAATAACAATAAAGTATATATCTGCTTTTTATATAAAATACAATTATCAAATTTTAGATGAAAATAGAAGACTACAAATTAATCCCAATGCCTACTTACACAGTATCTCAATTCTCAACTTAGCCAGACTTTTCTTCATACTATACCAAAGTTCAAAAAGGAAATCTGGTATTAGGAATTTTTAGAACAAGAATGTAGTGGCTAATTTACAGGGAAATTTGCCAAGAAGAACAAGACAAAATTAGCTATAAAGATAGATACAGGGGAGGGGAAGGCGGTGGAGTGGGAACAAGTGGTGATACAACAATAACACAACTGGACCCACTGGGTTCCAGGACTTCCTGGGGAAACAGGGCACATGTGCACCCAGGATCCAGGCTGGTTAAGACTTGGGGTAAACCGCCACATGAAGACCCATTAAGGGGTGCTGTATGTGTGTGCCTCTCTAACAGAAAAAAATTAATGAATAAACTTTATAAAAACATAAACATGAGTAGTCTCCAAAATGTTCATGGAATATATGTATTATGAAAAGACTATATGGCGGGATCAGCAGTTAGCGTAATGGCTAGGTCACTGAACTCCCATGTATGGACCATGGTTCAAGTCCCGGACCTGGTGGCTTAAAACTCATGCCGGGCACGTGTGCGTGCATGTCCAAGATCCCAAGAGGAGAATGGAGAAGGGACTGCAGCGTGGCCATCCCCCTGGGGGTGATTTCTCACTTTCTGTCTATCTCTCTCTCTCTCTGTCTTTCTGGCGAGTGCACACACCCTATAGCAAAAACCTCTCAAAAAAAAAAAAAAAAAAAGAAAGAAAGAAAAAGAAAAAGAAAAGAAAAGACTGTATGAGGTGCCTGCAGGTGGCATGGTGGTTAAGGCACTGGACTCACACATGGTCAACCACAGTTCAAGTCCTGGACTTAGCAGCTTCTTTCTCACTTTCTCTCTTCCTCTCTCATGAACACACGTGTCCTAGAGCAAACTGTAAAATAATAATAAAAAATACAATTAAATAAATAATTCTTTTTAAAAACACTATGTGAGGATTTCATTTTTTTTTTCACTAAAGTAGATTCATATTAGCTTGTTACAATATGTCTCCACAGGATCTACTCTGCAGCAATAAGAAGTTGATAAGACATCAGTATTAAAAGAGATCTTACATAAGAACAACATGAATTCTGCTAAAATCGAAGTAAAAACAAACATCAAAGTTATGATGGAGTGGAAGAATGGTGAAATCATAATGCTTTTATGAAAAGTTTATAGGGACAAGCCCCCAAACAATCAGCAGTTTACAAATGGGTAGCTCCTTTTAAGAACAAACAAGATAATGTTGAAAATGGCACCCACAGGGCCAGCAGGTGGCATGGTGGTTAAGGCACTGGACTCCTACATGGCCAACCGTATTTTGAGTCTTGGACCTGGCAGTTTAAAAATCACATTCAGCATGTGTGTGTGTGCATGCATGCCCAAAATCCAACAGGAGATGGAGAAGGTATTATGGCATGGCCATACCCCCCAGAGGGTGATTTCTCACTTTCCCTCTCACCCTTTCTCCCTGATGCATGCACATGCCCTATGGCAAAAATGAAAGAAAGAAAGAAAGAAAGAGAGAGAGAGAGAGAGAGAGAGAGAGAAAGAGATAGAGAGAGAGAGAGAGAGAGAGAAAGAAAAGAAAAGAAGAAGAAGAAGAAGAAGAAAAAGAAAAAGATAAAGATAAAGAAAAAGAAAAAGAAAAGGAAAAGAAAAGGAAAGGAAAGAAAGAAAACGACACCTACAGTAGTAGGAAATAACAATCAATTCCAGCCCCAATGACTTGAAAAGCTCAGAGTGCACGTGTATACATTCCCAAAATCTTCTTCCCAATCATGGGATAGAGAAATGAAGGAAAAAGGATTACAACATGCTCCACTGAGGGGTGCTTTCTCTATCCCTCTACCTCAATCGCACGAGAGCTCTCTCGCTCGTTCTCTCTCTCTCTCTCTCTCTCTCTGTCTGGCACAGTCCCTATGGCAATAAAGAAACAAGTGGGATAAAGATCCTGAAGCATTTCTTTTTTTTTTTTT
>NW_006159784.1:1291924-1296534 GCF_000334495.1 Tupaia belangeri chinensis
AGGGTGCGTGCGCTCGCCAGACAGACAGAGAGAGACATAGAGACAGAAAGCGAGAAATCACCCCCCAGGGGGGAATGGTCACGCCGCAATCCCTTCTCCTCCATTCTCCTCTCGGGATCTTGGGCACGCACGCACACGCGCCCGGCGTGAGTTTTAAGCCACCGGGTCAACCACGGTCGACTACGTGGGAATCCAGCGACATAGCCATTACGCTAACTGCTGGTTCCCCCTGAAGCATTTCTTCAAAGAACTAGTAACAAGATAAACCATGACTCTTACCCACACAATCCTGAAGACAAAGCAACGACTATCAAGATATGAAAGTGATCCAGTCAAGGGACCAGCAAGTAGCACAGTGGTTTAGGCACTGGATACTCCCAGACAGTTGATCATGGTTCGAGTCCCGGTCTTGGTGGCTAGCTTTCTCATTTTCCCACTTGCTCTCTCTCTCTCTGTATCTCTCTGGTCAAGTTAAAATAAACAAATTAATAAATAAGATTTAATAAATAGTTCTTTAAAAAAAGAAAAGTGATTCAGTCAAAGCAAAAGTTGATAAGAACAAAGGTCATAGCAATACTTTTTTGAGATGCTCAAAACATTGTTTGTTGATTGCCAAAGAACAGTAATAACTGCTTGTTATGAAAGCATTGTGACAAAGTTAGCTAAAGCTTTAGCAGAAAAAAAAACTCAGGAAAGCTTCACCAAAGAGTCTTCCTCCATCACAATGTTTCTGCTCATAACTTTCATTAAAAAAAAGGTAATTTTGTGAGTTTCAATGAAAAATCACTACTCATTCACCTTACAGTTTTGATTTGGCTCCTCTTTTTCCTTCCTAATCTTAAAAAACCTTTATAGGGCACCCATTTTATTTTTCCAGTTAATAAGGAAAAATAAATAAAGACTACATTGCCAAGGTTCCCATGGCTTTCAATGCTTTAGTGATGGACTAAGTGGTTGATATCATCTCTTTTAAGTAAGCGTTTGGGACTTCAAGAATCTATGTTGAGAAATAAAGTTTATATTTTGTATTTTTAACTTTTAATTCCAATTTTCACAAACTTTTTTGATTGTTTAAAAAGCTTTTCTGGGTCAGCAAGTGGTGTGGAGGTTTAAGTGTCTGGATCTCATATGGTCAACAGTGTGGCTGGAGTCCCAGACTTGGCAGCTTGAAAATCATGACAGACAGGGACCAGCAGTTAGCGTAATGGCTATGTCACCAGACCCCCATGTAGTTGAACGCAGTTCACGTCCCAGACCCGGTGGCTTAAACTCACGTTGGATGTGTGTGCGTGCATGCCCAAGATCCCAAGAGGAGAATGGAGAAGGGATTGCAGCATGATTTCTCGCTTTCTGTCCATCTCTTGTCTTGCTGGCGAGCGCATGCACCCTATAGCAAAAACCTCTCCAAAAAAAAAAAAAAGAAAGAAAGAAAAAGTTGAACAACTTGTGAAGTCCAGTTTTAAAAAAAAAAAAATATGATAGACACAAGTGCATGCCCAAATTCCAGAGAGAATGGAGGAGAAGGGATTGGGATGAGGCCATCCCGTAGGGGATGATTTCTTACTTTTCCCCTCTAGTTCTCTTTCTTTGTCTCTCTCTGGGGAGCACAAATGTCCTACAGCAAATCTAAAACAAAACAAAAGCAAATAAATAAAAAGCTTTCCTATTTCCCTCCAGTGATTTTTCTCATTACAAGCAAGTCAATATTTAACCTGATACAAAAAGACAGACAGATTGCTGAATGGAAGCTTTAACTCCTTTTCTAAGGAGAAAAGAACATGGACTTTAAAATCAGAGACAAGACTATAATGCTTGTTTCACCATTTACTGCCCTATAATATTGTGATCAAGGACTTTATTCTTTTTTTTTTAGGAATAATTTTTTAATTAACTTTATTCATTTATTTTAATTTAACCAGAGAGGGGGTGGGAGGTGGGGAGAGAGAGAGAGAATGAGAAAGCAAGCCACAAGGTCTGAGACTTGACCTTAACCACTACTCCACCTATAGGCCCTGGACTTTATGCATAAGGAATAACACTAAATAAGACTGTTGTAAAGATTAAAGAAAATAAAAGAGGATGGCACCCACTAAGTATGCAGTGAACATTTCTCTCCCCAGATAAAATCATCCACTGGTCACCTTTTATCCCTCTATTAGTTCCTGGAAAAGTTTTTCAAAGATTAACAATATTTTCTTGACCTGTTCGCTACTACATCAGTCCAACTATTACCACTGTAAGACACAGATCACAACAGTCAATACTTGCCCTATGAAAGCAGTCATAAAAGGCCAAACTGTATGATTCCATTTATACAAAATGGCCAAAACAGATACATCGATAAAGACAGAAAGTAACTTAATGTTTGCAGAGGATTGACACAGTAGAGGGGATGAAAAGGGTATGAGGTTTCTTTTTGGGGTTATAAAAATGTTCTAACATTGTGCAAATGGTTACACAAACTTATGAATTTACCAAAAGCACTCAATTACATGTTTAAGAAAGGTAAGTTTTATGGTATGTGAACTATATAACTTAGTAAAGCTGTTTAAAATAGAATAAAGGGGTGTCCAGGTGGTGTGGTGGTTAAGGTGCTGGACTCCCACATTTGTGACCATGGTTCAAGTCCTGGACCTGGGGACTTGCTTTCATTCTCTCCCCCTCTCTCTCTCTGTTTCTCTCTGGTCATATTAAATAACAATAATTAATTAATTTAATTTAATATTTTTTTAAACAGATAGGACTAATACTGCATAAATTTAAATTTTATCATTCTCTGATTAATGGTCACACAACCTGCCGTTGCCCATCAAATCAATTGCAATCCATTCAGTCCTATTTTAAATCCTTCTAATCCTTGTTATCCCACTGCTCCCAACAGAAATATCTCAATTTCAGACTGGGCAATTTCCCAACTGACCCCAGAAAGACAAGATTTGTTCTATTTCCTCACCCTCCTTTCTTGAACTTTTCTTTCTGTTGGATAAAAAGTGAGAGTAGAGAGAGAGAGAGAGAGAGAGACAAGCATCCAGCACAGGTTCTAGTCATAACTATAATCCCCTTCCTTCCAGCCCATGAACTCTCGGGCACTTAGCACACATGCCTGGTATGCATCCTCTTAGCCTAACTCCAAACTCTCTCTATCTTGTACCGCATAAAGCCTTCAGTTATTTGGTCTTTTCTTGGGCCACACTTTCTATGAGCCCTGTATGCACATGCATACATTAAATAAATCTATAAGTCTTTGATCTTATTAAGCTACCTATTGTCAATGATTTTCTGTGACCCTCACAGGGCTAATTCCTTCACCCCTACACTGCCTACAACATAAGTAACCAACACAAGGGCTTTTGGACCTCCATAATCCAGCTCTAATATATCTCTCTAATTTTATTCAACTAAAGTAATACTTATTAAGCATCTACCACATATTAGGCTCTGTCATGCATGCATGCTGTACATGCCATATACAGCATTCCAATCATGGAACCACCCAGCCTCCTCAAATTCAACCTCTACTTTCCAACCTCACTTTCTTCCCTCTCACTCTTCTGTGGTATGCTAGTCTTATTTCTACCTACCAATACTTTATTACTCTTCCTTAAAAACCCATTTCCATTAGGAAGCATCTTTTCATCTTCTCTGGAAAATGCACACTTCCCCTACCTATGATTCCAAGATTTTATTTATACCTGATGTACATTTACCAGGTACAAATTATCTGTGTACATGTGAGCTTCCTAAAGGCAGGCACTAAATATCTTCATATTCCTCACAGCAACCATATATGATTCTTACTAGGTATTTACTGAAGACCAGTTTCTCCAACTATAAACAAACTGGGTACATAAACTGCTTCCCTCTTTCCTAGTTCTATACCAAAAATTTGTATACATGGCCTAATATCTTCTGAGGGAGAGAACCTTTAAAAAATAGCCTAACACTGGGCCAACCCAGTAGCCTAGTGGTTAAAGATAGATCAATCACATTAAGTCTTGGCTCCAGTGTCATGAAGAACACACCATATGCATGAGCATGTGTGGCCAAAATCCCAACAGGATGAAGAAATAAAGAGATTGCAGCATGTCTATACCCTACTGGAAGTGCTTTCTCCTCTCTTTTCTTTCTGTCACTAGTAACTGCACAAACCCTCCAACAATTAAAAAAAAAAAAAAAAAAAGCCTGACATCATTGCACTTCACAAAATATTCCATAACCCCAAATCACTTGTTATATCTGTCTAATAAAAAATCTTACATTATTCCCATTATTCTTTCAAAAAAAAAAAAGTACTCTTTAAATTATTTAGATCACCTCGTGAAACTCACAAGAGTTTTTATCTGCACTTTTGGTAAAAAAGAAAAAAAGTAGGGCCAGTAGATGGCATGCAAGTTAAGGCAGTGAGATCCCACATGGATGAATGCACATGTGGCAGCTTGTAAAACATGCCAGGAGCATTTGCATGAGTGCCCAAAATCCCTAGAGAATCTAGGAGAACAGACTGCAGCATAGCCATCCCCCTAGGGGGTGCTTTCTCAAGTTCCCATGATTGCACTTGCCCTACAGCAAAAAGTTAAAAGAAGGAAGGAAGGAAGGAAGGGAGGAGGAAA
>NW_006159784.1:1296565-1306502 GCF_000334495.1 Tupaia belangeri chinensis
AAAGAGTGAATGTGATAATTCAAACTGGTAATTGATACCTAAACTGAAATAGAAAATTTTAGGCAACTTAATGAAAAATGGACAACATACTTCCTACTGCTACCTTTTCCCTACCATGGATACTTGTCTTTTTTTTCTGCCAGAATCTAATTCACATTCCTACTCTGAGACCACTGATTAAGTCTTGGTAGGAAACAAAATCACACAACCCTTTATACAGGGAAATTGTCAATTCATAACCTATGGCCAACCAATCTGAACTCTAAAAACTTCAAATCTTTAATGATAACTACACTGATAAAGAGACAATTTAGAATTCACGTTGCCATTCTTGCTCTTTCTCACTCTGTAGCATATGGCAGATTTCCTGCAGGACAACTTTAGTGGCTGACTCCTTACTATCTAATCTCCCTTATGTTTCTTTTCTAAGCTTAGTTCTCAAGTCTTCCTGTCAATTCCATGATATATACCATATCTTTTCAATAATTCCTTTTTTTGCATATTTAGCTGGAATAACTGTGTTTACAGCTTGTACACAGAATTTTTTTTTCTTTTTTTGGAGAGGTTTTTGTTATAGGGCGCGTGCACTAGCCAGACAGAGAGACAAAAGAGACAGAAAGCGAGAAATCACCCCCCCAGGGGGGATGGCCACGCCGCAATCCCTTCTCTTCTATTTTCCTCTCAGGATCTTGGGCACGAACGCACACACGCCCGGCATGAGTTTAAGCCACCGGGTCCAGGACTCGAACCACAGTCGGCTACGTGGGAGTCCAGAGACATAGCCATTACGCTAACTGCTGGTCCCAACACAGAATTTTTTTAAGAGAGATTTTTGCTATAGGGCACATGCACTTGCCAGAGAGACAGAGAGTGAGAAATCACCCCCTGGGGGAACGGCCACACCACAATCCCTTCTCCCCTTCATTCTCCTCTTGGGATTTTGGGTACACCTGCATATGCGCCCAGTGTGAGTTTAAAGCCACCAGGTCCAAGACTTGAACCACAGTCAACTAAGTGGGAGTCCAATGACATAACCATTATTCCATTTGCTGGTCCTATGTACACAGAATTTCTTTACAGTTACAAATCCTATTTTTCTTACTTTACTTTCAGTCTTAATCATTTTTAAATCTGTTTCACTTTTCTAAAAAAAAACAAAAAAATCGGTTTTGTTTTGGTTTTTCTTCACAGCAAAGCAATCTGCAACTAGTTAGGCCATTTACACATACTGACAATAGCAATCACAAAATACCTTTACTCCCACAGTTACAACAGTAACAGCTAAAATTCATTCTTTAAAAGACTAAGTTTCAGTTGCCTCATCTTTAACATGGAGAATATACAAAGAATGTCTACTTCATAGGCTTTCAGAAAAGGTAAAGATTATCTCAAAAACAAAATTTGCAAAGGGCCTGGAAATACCTAATTTGTACACATTTCATGAAATGTCTTAAAACAATAAAAATCCAAAGTTTCTAATACTTGAAATAATAAAAAAGTGTGTTCCTTTAAAACCAGCTTTATGGGGACCAGCAGTTAATGTAATGGGTATGTCGCTGGACTCCCATGTAGTCACTGGACTCCCATGTAGTCGACCGCAGTTCAAGTCCTGGACCGGGCGGCTTAAACTCACGCAGGGTGCATGTGCGTGCGTGCGTGCGTGCGTGCGTGCGTGCGTGTCTTCTTGCCTGCCCAAGACCCCGGGAGAAGAATGGAAGAAAAGGGACTGCAGCGTGGCCAACCCCCCTGGGGGGTGATTTATCGCTTTCAGTCTCTCTTTCTGGCAAGCGTGAAAGAGCCCTATAGCAAAAACCTTTCCAAAAACAAAAAGCTTTATGGGCCAGCTGGTGGTAATGTGATGAGGGTGGCTGGATTCCACATGGTACAGTTCAAGTCACAAACCCAGCAGCTTGAGAAACACTCTGGGTACGTGTGTGTGCATGCCCCAAATCCCAATAAGCAAAATAGAGAACAGGGGATTATGGCATGACCATCCCCTATGGGGAGATACATTCTCACTTTCTCTTTCTCCCCCTGTCTCTCTCCAGTGAGTGCACATGCCCTCTAGCAACAACAAATACCCACCATTTGCTCTGGCATCTACAGAACACAGCTTTGTTTTTAAACCAAGCTTTTCCACTGTGTTTAAAATGTTACATTGAAGAACATAAAACAGTAGTCTTTTGATTGTGCCATACTGTATGTCTCCATATTAAAAAAAAAAACACTAAAGAATTCTGATGTATGTGATGTATCAGACCACAAAAGACTATTTTAACTATAAGTAACATACATCATGCTATGTTACTCTAACTGCTAAGAATAAATTTCAACTAGCATAACCTATAAATGTGAACTCATAAGAATACTTAAGAGAATTCAAAAATCATCAATTAATAAACAGAAATTCCTGAAAGATTTTTAACTCTGGACTTGCCTGTTTTATTTCTAACTGAAGAGTGGATTAAATTATGTAAATTAAAGGCCTTTTCAACTTTATAATTCTGTGAGTCACTAAGCATTTCCCTTAATTCACTACAGCAAGTTTCACAGATACACATTAAATGCTGTTTCTGAAGTAAATGAATTTCAGTTTTTTGAAGTAAATGAATTTCAAAAATGCTTACAACAGGAAAAAAAGCACACTACACACTTAATTATAATAATCTCTAAATTTTTTAAGATTTACTTATTTAATTCTTATTATTATTACTGTTATTTTTTATTTGACCAGAGAAAGAGAGACAGAAAGAGGGGAGAGGAAGTGAGAAAGCAAGCCACCAAGTCCAGGACTTGAACCGCTGTCGACCAAATGGGAGTCCAGCGCCTTAACCACTATACCACCTGCCAGCCTCTCTAAAACTTTAAGTAAGCAAATACTTGTATTCTACCATAGCCCAATACTAAAAACATAGTTTATGTTTTTAGCTTCGAATCAACCCTGAACTTTCATATCCTAGGACTTTTAGAACTTTTATCCTCCAAGTAGCAAGTCCTCATTCAAACTATTGATAAATATTAAAAATGACATTAAGACACCCTTCTCAAGAGTATTGTGTGTTCTCAAAGTATTGCATGAAAGTAAAGAATGTTTAAAGGTGGAAAGTTGAACATTAACGCCGATCATTGTTCTTCTGAGGTATGTGTTGGGGTGGGAGGAAAAAAGAATCTGAAGAGTAAAAAGAATGTATGTGACTACACAAATTCAAGACTCTTCTTGTCCTGGTTGCAGGGGTTGTAAGAATAATCTTTTAAGGAAAGTATTTGGATGATTTTGAAACAAAATTATTAAAACTTCACGAAAATGGTTCTTCAGGAAATTAGGATTTGTCCTTTCATTCCAGAATTAATTATGTATCTTTTACATATTTTATGATATAAAGACCCATGTAAAGTTATAAAACCACCAGCACACAATTATTAATCACTATTTTATTTTAAAGAACCAAATTTAAGAATATGATAAGATTACCTTAACTTACATTGTTATCTAATAATTCTTAAATATTGTTAAGTGCTTGATAAGCTATAGCACACATTTCTTTAGTGCTATTACTTGCTTTGCTTTCCCTTCTTTATGTTAGTGGTATTACAAATGGTTAGTGTCAGTAAAAAGGCTATACATTCCAAAAGAATTATAGAAGATAATTCAAATGCTTTTATGATAATGGAATTTTGTTTTAGGAAATATACCGCTTGAGGTTTTACATTTTAACCATGACACAATTCTGTCCCAGTCCAAGCTTTTAGCTATTTCCACTAGTTGAGGAGAGGAGCATGCTGGACAAGGGAAATTTAGCCCTACCTTTAGCTAAACTCCTCCTGATTAAGGATTTTATCCATTAGAAAGTGGGATGAAACAGGAAATGATCAACTGTCAGCATAACTAATCAGGCACATGTGCTCACTCATTCTCACACATCACGTACCCAGCAATGTTTAAGAAACATTGCTATTCAATCTTTTAAGGAAAAAATATGGTTATTCAGTCTTTTTGTTCTTTTCTCTTTGAATGCTCTCATTTTAATAGCTTCAGTTTACAAAGTATAATAGTAATTTCCAAATCTCTTTAAATAAAGGACAGGAAAGCTCAAGCCAAATATTTATCTTCATTCCTGAACTCCTGTATTTTTAACTTTCTCTAGGACATTTCCAATTCTAGATCAGCACTCCAAATTTAACAGCAAATTCCAACACCAACCAGTTTAAAACCAAAGCCTTTATTATCCAAATCATTCACAATCTTGAAATCTTCATTAATGCCTATTTACAAATCTACTAAAATTAACTGTCAAGTCCTAGCTATACCTCCTTCATAATCTCTCAAATTAGCAAAAAATGTTTTAACTGCACAAAGAACCGTGGTAGACTAGCTGGGGCTGGAAGTGGATCAGTGTCTTGACTCTGCTGGGGATACAAACTGTCTCTGTTTCTCCTTTACTTGCTCATGGAATAAATAAATTTTAAAAATAAATAAAAGTAAGGTAGTGCTATGATCTCCAAATTACAAATGAGAAAAATAAACTCTGCAGTTTGAAGTGTACTAAGTAATACGCTAGTAAATGGTATAGCGTGAATTCATGAACAGTTGACTACGAAGCCCTTCATAACTATAAATAAACAATACAACATAATCACTGAAAAAGAAAAAAAAAACTATCAAAAGAAATAAAAAAGCAGCTATCTTTTCCAAATTTCTCTCTTCTGCTTCACCCCCACAGTCAACATTCTATTTCAGAAATTCTGCAAAGCTGGTGTGGGGTGGGCTGCTTAAGAATCATCTAGGGGGAGGGACCAGCAGTTAGCGTAATGGCTATGTCACTGGACTCCCACATAGTGGACCGCGGTTCGAGTCTAGGACCCGGTGGCTTAAACTCACGCCAGGCACATGTGTATGCATGCCCAAGATCCCGAGAGGAGAATGGAGGAGAAGGGATTGCGGCATGGCCATCCCCCCTAGGGGGTGATTTCTCGCTTTCTATCTCTCTGTCTTTCTGTATGCCTGGCAAGTGCACACGCTCTATAGCAAAAAACTCTCCAAAAAAAAAAAATCATCGTCTATGGGGAGAAAAAAAAAATCATTATCTAGGAAGTCCATTTAAATGAATATACCTAGGCCCAACTCTTGAAATTCTAAATCAATGGGTATAGGGTATTTCTGATGCATTTTCTTTAAATCATACTCCTAACTCCTGTTCATTCATTTATTCATTCTTTCAACAAAAGAGTTTGGTTCCTAATATGAACCAAGCCCTACACCTTCATCTCAAATATCTCATCGACATTACAATCCATTGCATTTCATTCTTCAAATACTCTAAAAGCCCTGTTTTCAACATTGCACTCTTCCACTCCAAGACTGTAATTCGCTATCAGGCAAAACTGTATCGAAATCAAAGCTTTGCTGATATATAATGAATACCAAGTACACAGTAGGTGCTTAGTAAATGTTAGTTCCCCTTCCATTACAGTCTTCAATTTATAATGAAGGGGAGCAGTACAATAATATATCATGCTGCAATAAAAGGGCTATCATGTACCAAGAAGCAGTATCCTTCTCTTTTAGCCAAGATAACCAGTAGATGCCTGAAGTTGCATAGTACCAAACTCTGTTATGTATTATACTATGTTTTTTCTTCCTATATCAAGTAAATAACTTTCACTTAAAGGAAGCACTTTAAAGCTTTCTTTGGTATATCCAGATTGCTAGCAAAACTAGTTTTGCACTTTGGGGCCATTAATAAAATAACTTAACACAAGCACTGCAATACCTTGATACCTTGAGTTACTCTTATCACAGAGACGTTACTAAGTGACTAACAAGCAGGAGTCACATATAACAGGATACAATGGACAAAAAAAATAATTCATATAATAGAATAAGGCAGCATATGATTTCAGCCCATGATGCAATTTGAAACTAAACAACTGTTTATTTCTAGAATTTTCCACTTAATATTTTTGGGCCACAGGGAAAGGAAATCACACAAAAGCAAACCATGGATAAGGGAGAACTACTGAATATGCTTGTCTTTCCCCTTTATAAAATGCTTTCCTGTGAATCCATCCAAATCCTTAAAGATATAGCACAAATCTAACATTCAGTAAAACTTGCTTCACTTCCTGATCACAATAATCCCTATTACTTTACAATCTAGAGAGCAACTACTACTTCTGGAAAATATACATCCTAACACTTTATTAAATTCAGTTTTCTACCATTCTCTAATTTTTTTTAATGATTTCAGCTCTTGGCTAATTAAGATTCTTGAAAGCAGATTATATTATACATTTTCATTATAATCCCAAGAGTCCCTGGCCTGTTGCTTAAGTATACAGCAATCCTTGATGTGACACCAGTTTTTCTTTATTGCCAGAAGGTATATGTGCTCACCAGAGAGAGAAAGAGGGAGAAAGTCTCCCACATGGGGCATGAGCATGGTAATGCCACAATTCCTTCTCCATTTCTCTATGCTATTGGGACCTAGGGCACATGCACACACATGCACACATACACATGTGCCTGACATATTTTTCAAGTCACTGCACCTGTAGTCTGAATCTCAGAGAGTCATGTGGGATCTGGCTCCCTTTCACCTTTAGGCTTTGGGGCCTGCCCAACACCACCATTTTTCCTACTTGTCCAAGTTATCTTTATATTACTAACATTATTTTGTGCCTTCATGACAGCATAAATTAATTCCCCTCCAAAATAAAAAATATCTAAATGATTCAAAATTGCCAAATTAATGAATCAAATTCATAAGTCCAGGATTCTTTATAAAATTACTGTAAATAAGACATTTATGGGGGCCGGCAGGTGGCACGGTAGTTAAAGGCACTGGACTCCCACATGTCCAATCATGGTTCGTGTCCCGGATCTGGCGGCTTGCTTTCTCACTTTCCTTCTCTCTCTCTCTGTCTCTCTCTGATCAAACTGGAAAATAATAATCACAATAATAAAGTTAAATTAAAAAAAAAAAAGGGGGCAGCAGCAGCTTGGGATCAGTGGGTGGCATGGGGGGATTAAGGCACTGGCTCATACATGGTTGGCTTCACCATCGAAGTTCTGGAACTAGTGGCTTGAGAACTTCACCAGGTAGGTTATGTGTGCATGTCTGAGAGGAGACTGGAGAAGGGATGGCAGGCACACCCATCCCCCCGGGGAGTAATTTCTCACTTCCCTGCTTTCTCTCTGTCTCTCTTTCTTAAATAAAAAAAAAAAAAAAAAGTAATAAAAATAAAAACTAAAAGAATAAGCAGAGTAAATGTTACTACAAAAGAAAGAAAGAAAGAAAGAAAGCAAACAAGCAACATTCAAATTTCTGGAAAGGGGCTAAGGAGTCCCTGTAGTATATCAGTATAATACAGGGCTTAAATTCAAAATACCTTAGATCTAAAATAGCAGTTTGACTACCTGCTAAACAGATGACAGTAAAAACGTAACTTAAATTCTCTAATCCTGTTTTCTCACAAGTATATAAGGTAAAAAATAGCTGTCACAAATTAAAGTAGGGTAAATAAAAAGCCTGACCAGTAGGTCCTCCATTAATGGACCTTCTTCTCTTCTGTGCTTAAACATAAAAATTCTGAATTATGGGGCTGCCAGTTGACGTGATAGTTAAGGGTGCTAGACTCCCACATGGCCAACCACAGTCCCAGTCCCGGACCTGGCAGTTTGCTTTCTCACTTTCTCTCTCCCTCTCTGGACAAAATTAAAAATAAATAAAGTTTTTTAAAAATTCAGAATTATGTCTTACAATAGGCAGGCAAGTTCACTAGATGCAATATGTACACAATCTAAAGTATTTCAACACAAGACTGGCAGGTAGGAAATAAAAAAGTTTAGCTAAGTCTAAGTAAGAATCCTGATTTTTCAACAGGAACAAATCTGTTATATCTACAGCATGGAAAACCTGACCCATTGAGGAATAAGAATTTTAATAAATGCTTTTAGGTTAACAAGATACTGAGACTATTTCTGTCCTTGGAGATGGCTACGGAAATGCCATTATTACTAAACATTATGTATAGAAACAAACTTCCTATATATGCCTTCCCTTATCCACCTAGTTTTTTCACTCAGCTCTCAAACAAAATCATCCCTACCTGTGCTGGAATGTGACCACAGAAGAATAAAATGAGCTCCTCATTCATTTACCCCCAACAAAATGTGTATGCTATATTTTAAGATTGTTAAGAAACTTAAGTCGGGAACCAGCAGTTAACGTAATGGCTATGTTGCTGGACTACCACGTAGTCGACCGCGGTTCACGTCCTGGACCCGGTGGCTTAAAACTCACACCGGGCGCGTGTGCATGCAGGCCCAAGATCCTGAGAGGAGAATGGAGGAGAAGGGATTGCGGCGTGGCCATCCCCCCTGGGGGGTGATTTCTCGCTTTCTGTCTGTCTGTCTCTGTCTGTCTGGCGAGCGCAGGCGCCCTATAGCAAAAAACCTCTCAAAAAAAAAAAAAAAGAAAGAAAGAAAGAAACTTAAGTCAATTGGGAAATTCCTTAATTCACTCTAGATCTGAATATCTTAAGACTTCTACAATAAGATAGTATTAATCTCTGTGATCATAATCGACAGGAAAATTTACCAGTACAGCATTTACCAGAAGACACACACACACACACACACACACGAGGGAAAAGAGAATTCAAAACGCAAAAGCTCTGAATCCAAGCTATAATATAATAGAAAGTATACATATGGTATTCTTTCATTTGGCTTAAATGTTGGAGAAACTTGAGCCCCCCCACCCAACAACAACAAAAATTATACCTTTACAAGTGTTATAGTGTTTCTAAAAATGCTTTTTTAAAAAACTGCTTTTGGGACCAGCAGAGGGCATAATGGTTAAGTCACTGGACTCCCACTTATTCTAGTCAACGGCAGTTTGAGTCCTGGACTGGGTAGATTAAAACTCAAAGCTAGGTACATGTGCTTGCATGTCCAAAATCCCAAGAGAAGACTGAAGGAGAAGGGACTGTGGTACGGCCACACCCCTGGAGGTGATTTCTTGCTTTCTGTCTCTCTGTCCCTGTCTCTCAGGTGACCACATACACCCTATAACAAAAATCTCTTGGGGCAAAAAAAAAAACCACAAAACTTTTTAAAATAAATGCTTTCGTAATCACCAGTAATGGGTCTGAGTTCTGCCATTTAGTATTTATGCAACCAGGTCTATCAGTGGGGATCTTTGTGCCCAAATTCTATTGAACAATGCTTTTCCAATATAGACATAAAAATGAGTAGATAGGCACTGGACACTCCCACATGGCTGACCACAGTTCAAGTCCTGGACCTAGTGGCTTACTTTCTCACATTCTCTCTCCCTCTGTGTCTCTCTCTGGTCAAAATAAAATAAATGAATGAATAACATTTTTTAAAAAATGTGTAGATAAGGTTTTTATCTGACATAGAATTTTTTTCTAAATTCTGTCCAAAATTACTGTTTTCTTTTATGATCTGAGGCTAGGTGACTCTTTTTCTTATGTTGAGTTTTGCTGGAGAATCCCTAATTTTAAATTTGGGGATTAATTTTAATGTTTTCTAACTTCCTGCTTGGTGGTAAAGCCACCAAGTTTCATAGATGGCTATTTTTTGCCTAGCTTATACAAGGAAATGGAATGAGCAACCTGATTCAGGTTATAATTTTTCTCTTGTAAGTACGTAATTATAATTAGATAAGTGATAAATGCATTCTCCAAAGTATAAAGGAATACACACATTATAGGTGTAGAGTTAATATTTGAGATCCACAGTACTCGGGACCTTAAAAATCCCTGTTGAGTTCCTACTTAACGACATGTATCTCAGGTCAAGTCTCAAGGACTTACCCTCTGTGCATTAACAAAGCTAAAGGAGTAGCTTCCAGGGAGCTGCATTTAATAGACAACTATTAAGAAAAAAAAAAAAAAAAAAAAAAGCCTT
>NW_006159784.1:1310689-1318826 GCF_000334495.1 Tupaia belangeri chinensis
TATGCATGCCCAAGATCCCGAGAGGAGAATGGAGGAGAAGGGATTGCGGCATGGCCATCCCCCCTAGGGGGTGATTTCTCGCTTTCTATCTCTCTGTCTTTCTGTATGCCTGGCAAGTGCACACGCTCTATAGCAAAAAACTCTCCAAAAAAAAAAAATCATCGTCTATGGGGAGAAAAAAAAAATCATTATCTAGGAAGTCCATTTAAATGAATATACCTAGGCCCAACTCTTGAAATTCTAAATCAATGGGTATAGGGTATTTCTGATGCATTTTCTTTAAATCATACTCCTAACTCCTGTTCATTCATTTATTCATTCTTTCAACAAAAGAGTTTGGTTCCTAATATGAACCAAGCCCTACACCTTCATCTCAAATATCTCATCGACATTACAATCCATTGCATTTCATTCTTCAAATACTCTAAAAGCCCTGTTTTCAACATTGCACTCTTCCACTCCAAGACTGTAATTCGCTATCAGGCAAAACTGTATCGAAATCAAAGCTTTGCTGATATATAATGAATACCAAGTACACAGTAGGTGCTTAGTAAATGTTAGTTCCCCTTCCATTACAGTCTTCAATTTATAATGAAGGGGAGCAGTACAATAATATATCATGCTGCAATAAAAGGGCTATCATGTACCAAGAAGCAGTATCCTTCTCTTTTAGCCAAGATAACCAGTAGATGCCTGAAGTTGCATAGTACCAAACTCTGTTATGTATTATACTATGTTTTTTCTTCCTATATCAAGTAAATAACTTTCACTTAAAGGAAGCACTTTAAAGCTTTCTTTGGTATATCCAGATTGCTAGCAAAACTAGTTTTGCACTTTGGGGCCATTAATAAAATAACTTAACACAAGCACTGCAATACCTTGATACCTTGAGTTACTCTTATCACAGAGACGTTACTAAGTGACTAACAAGCAGGAGTCACATATAACAGGATACAATGGACAAAAAAAATAATTCATATAATAGAATAAGGCAGCATATGATTTCAGCCCATGATGCAATTTGAAACTAAACAACTGTTTATTTCTAGAATTTTCCACTTAATATTTTTGGGCCACAGGGAAAGGAAATCACACAAAAGCAAACCATGGATAAGGGAGAACTACTGAATATGCTTGTCTTTCCCCTTTATAAAATGCTTTCCTGTGAATCCATCCAAATCCTTAAAGATATAGCACAAATCTAACATTCAGTAAAACTTGCTTCACTTCCTGATCACAATAATCCCTATTACTTTACAATCTAGAGAGCAACTACTACTTCTGGAAAATATACATCCTAACACTTTATTAAATTCAGTTTTCTACCATTCTCTAATTTTTTTTAATGATTTCAGCTCTTGGCTAATTAAGATTCTTGAAAGCAGATTATATTATACATTTTCATTATAATCCCAAGAGTCCCTGGCCTGTTGCTTAAGTATACAGCAATCCTTGATGTGACACCAGTTTTTCTTTATTGCCAGAAGGTATATGTGCTCACCAGAGAGAGAAAGAGGGAGAAAGTCTCCCACATGGGGCATGAGCATGGTAATGCCACAATTCCTTCTCCATTTCTCTATGCTATTGGGACCTAGGGCACATGCACACACATGCACACATACACATGTGCCTGACATATTTTTCAAGTCACTGCACCTGTAGTCTGAATCTCAGAGAGTCATGTGGGATCTGGCTCCCTTTCACCTTTAGGCTTTGGGGCCTGCCCAACACCACCATTTTTCCTACTTGTCCAAGTTATCTTTATATTACTAACATTATTTTGTGCCTTCATGACAGCATAAATTAATTCCCCTCCAAAATAAAAAATATCTAAATGATTCAAAATTGCCAAATTAATGAATCAAATTCATAAGTCCAGGATTCTTTATAAAATTACTGTAAATAAGACATTTATGGGGGCCGGCAGGTGGCACGGTAGTTAAAGGCACTGGACTCCCACATGTCCAATCATGGTTCGTGTCCCGGATCTGGCGGCTTGCTTTCTCACTTTCCTTCTCTCTCTCTCTGTCTCTCTCTGATCAAACTGGAAAATAATAATCACAATAATAAAGTTAAATTAAAAAAAAAAAAGGGGGCAGCAGCAGCTTGGGATCAGTGGGTGGCATGGGGGGATTAAGGCACTGGCTCATACATGGTTGGCTTCACCATCGAAGTTCTGGAACTAGTGGCTTGAGAACTTCACCAGGTAGGTTATGTGTGCATGTCTGAGAGGAGACTGGAGAAGGGATGGCAGGCACACCCATCCCCCCGGGGAGTAATTTCTCACTTCCCTGCTTTCTCTCTGTCTCTCTTTCTGTCTCTCTGGTGAACATACACGCCCTACAGCAAAAACTAAAAAAAAAAAAAAAAAAGTAATAAAAATAAAAACTAAAAGAATAAGCAGAGTAAATGTTACTACAAAAGAAAGAAAGAAAGAAAGAAAGCAAACAAGCAACATTCAAATTTCTGGAAAGGGGCTAAGGAGTCCCTGTAGTATATCAGTATAATACAGGGCTTAAATTCAAAATACCTTAGATCTAAAATAGCAGTTTGACTACCTGCTAAACAGATGACAGTAAAAACGTAACTTAAATTCTCTAATCCTGTTTTCTCACAAGTATATAAGGTAAAAAATAGCTGTCACAAATTAAAGTAGGGTAAATAAAAAGCCTGACCAGTAGGTCCTCCATTAATGGACCTTCTTCTCTTCTGTGCTTAAACATAAAAATTCTGAATTATGGGGCTGCCAGTTGACGTGATAGTTAAGGGTGCTAGACTCCCACATGGCCAACCACAGTCCCAGTCCCGGACCTGGCAGTTTGCTTTCTCACTTTCTCTCTCCCTCTCTGGACAAAATTAAAAATAAATAAAGTTTTTTAAAAATTCAGAATTATGTCTTACAATAGGCAGGCAAGTTCACTAGATGCAATATGTACACAATCTAAAGTATTTCAACACAAGACTGGCAGGTAGGAAATAAAAAAGTTTAGCTAAGTCTAAGTAAGAATCCTGATTTTTCAACAGGAACAAATCTGTTATATCTACAGCATGGAAAACCTGACCCATTGAGGAATAAGAATTTTAATAAATGCTTTTAGGTTAACAAGATACTGAGACTATTTCTGTCCTTGGAGATGGCTACGGAAATGCCATTATTACTAAACATTATGTATAGAAACAAACTTCCTATATATGCCTTCCCTTATCCACCTAGTTTTTTCACTCAGCTCTCAAACAAAATCATCCCTACCTGTGCTGGAATGTGACCACAGAAGAATAAAATGAGCTCCTCATTCATTTACCCCCAACAAAATGTGTATGCTATATTTTAAGATTGTTAAGAAACTTAAGTCGGGAACCAGCAGTTAACGTAATGGCTATGTTGCTGGACTACCACGTAGTCGACCGCGGTTCACGTCCTGGACCCGGTGGCTTAAAACTCACACCGGGCGCGTGTGCATGCAGGCCCAAGATCCTGAGAGGAGAATGGAGGAGAAGGGATTGCGGCGTGGCCATCCCCCCTGGGGGGTGATTTCTCGCTTTCTGTCTGTCTGTCTCTGTCTGTCTGGCGAGCGCAGGCGCCCTATAGCAAAAAACCTCTCAAAAAAAAAAAAAAAGAAAGAAAGAAAGAAACTTAAGTCAATTGGGAAATTCCTTAATTCACTCTAGATCTGAATATCTTAAGACTTCTACAATAAGATAGTATTAATCTCTGTGATCATAATCGACAGGAAAATTTACCAGTACAGCATTTACCAGAAGACACACACACACACACACACACACACACGAGGGAAAAGAGAATTCAAAACGCAAAAGCTCTGAATCCAAGCTATAATATAATAGAAAGTATACATATGGTATTCTTTCATTTGGCTTAAATGTTGGAGAAACTTGAGCCCCCCCACCCAACAACAACAAAAATTATACCTTTACAAGTGTTATAGTGTTTCTAAAAATGCTTTTTTAAAAAACTGCTTTTGGGACCAGCAGAGGGCATAATGGTTAAGTCACTGGACTCCCACTTATTCTAGTCAACGGCAGTTTGAGTCCTGGACTGGGTAGATTAAAACTCAAAGCTAGGTACATGTGCTTGCATGTCCAAAATCCCAAGAGAAGACTGAAGGAGAAGGGACTGTGGTACGGCCACACCCCTGGAGGTGATTTCTTGCTTTCTGTCTCTCTGTCCCTGTCTCTCAGGTGACCACATACACCCTATAACAAAAATCTCTTGGGGCAAAAAAAAAAACCACAAAACTTTTTAAAATAAATGCTTTCGTAATCACCAGTAATGGGTCTGAGTTCTGCCATTTAGTATTTATGCAACCAGGTCTATCAGTGGGGATCTTTGTGCCCAAATTCTATTGAACAATGCTTTTCCAATATAGACATAAAAATGAGTAGATAGGCACTGGACACTCCCACATGGCTGACCACAGTTCAAGTCCTGGACCTAGTGGCTTACTTTCTCACATTCTCTCTCCCTCTGTGTCTCTCTCTGGTCAAAATAAAATAAATGAATGAATAACATTTTTTAAAAAATGTGTAGATAAGGTTTTTATCTGACATAGAATTTTTTTCTAAATTCTGTCCAAAATTACTGTTTTCTTTTATGATCTGAGGCTAGGTGACTCTTTTTCTTATGTTGAGTTTTGCTGGAGAATCCCTAATTTTAAATTTGGGGATTAATTTTAATGTTTTCTAACTTCCTGCTTGGTGGTAAAGCCACCAAGTTTCATAGATGGCTATTTTTTGCCTAGCTTATACAAGGAAATGGAATGAGCAACCTGATTCAGGTTATAATTTTTCTCTTGTAAGTACGTAATTATAATTAGATAAGTGATAAATGCATTCTCCAAAGTATAAAGGAATACACACATTATAGGTGTAGAGTTAATATTTGAGATCCACAGTACTCGGGACCTTAAAAATCCCTGTTGAGTTCCTACTTAACGACATGTATCTCAGGTCAAGTCTCAAGGACTTACCCTCTGTGCATTAACAAAGCTAAAGGAGTAGCTTCCAGGGAGCTGCATTTAATAGACAACTATTAAAAATATCTTTGAAAAGATTTAGAACAAGGGGAAGAAAAACGTTTACTAAACCACCATCAGAGTTCAAACCGTGTAGTGGTATTTATCACTTCTTTCGATTGTCAGAGGATGAGTCTACTCACCAGAGAGAGACAAAGAGGTGGGGAGAGAGAGAGAGAGAAAGCACCCTGCCAATGGGGTTTTGTCATGCCACAGTCCCCTCTACTTTCCTTCACCCCATCAGGATTTGGGCTGTATATGCGCATGCACCTGATTCAAACTGTAGTCATCCCTGTGGGGGCTGCCAGTGTTGACCACTAGACCATTGTGCTGGCCCAAGATGATTTAAATAATAATAATAATAATAATAATAATAAAGAAAGATTAAGACTATCAAAAGGAACAGAAGATGGCGAAATGGTTACATCACTGCGTTCCTATGTAGTCGACAGCAATTTGTGTCCCGGACCCGGTGACTTAAACCTCACGCTATGTGTGTGTGCGTGAATGCACAAGATCACAAGAGGAGAATGGAGGAGAAGGGAGTGAGGTGTGGCCAACCCTCCCCCCGAGGTGGGGGTGATTTATCAGTTTCCGTCTGTCTCTTTCTGTCTCTCCTGCGAGCACATGAGCCCTATAGCAAAAATTTCTCTCTCTCTAAAAAAAAAAAAAAAAAAACTATTAAAAAAAAAAAAAAAAAAAAGGCCTGTTGAGGACAAAAACAAATGAAACTCTAAGAGGGAAATTTCAGATTGTGACAGATGTGGAGTAGGGACTCCTAATCAATTCTAGTCATATCATGTCCAGTTAACAACCTCTCCTTATGAAGTGAGATGAATGTAGTAACACAAAAATGTAATTATGATATTAAAATAGACATATCCTATAAACTGAATGCCTCTCCCTGGTCACTCAGTTTTAAATTCAATGTTGTCCTTCCAGAAAAGAGGTCACTTAAGGACAGTTAACCTCAACAATATACATACTATACTACCTCAAAAATAACCAGAACTGTATTTCAAAAGAAAAATAGAGTAAAGTAACACTCTTCTTCATGATACTACCATGCTATTTATTAGGCCCACAATAATCTATACTATTTTATTGAGAAAACAGTAACTTCTAAAGTATTACTATGTAAGTAGTATTTGCCACTTTAACAAAACACACACTTGAGAAGTACTACTCACTCAGGCCAAATCTAATTTTAAAACTCATTCTAAACATAAAACTATTCACCAGTTAATCTAGGGAGAAAAGAAAAAATAATACTGGTTCCAGGAAATGAGATTGGCTAAAGAAAAAATTAATAAGGCGCCCATCAATAAAATACATACAAATTACAAGGCTAATGTGGGCTAGCATTTTCCAATGGCAAAAATATTAAGAGGTTGTTTCTCCCTGACAGACGGAAATTTTAGAAAATGCCACGCTAGCATAAAGTTGTAATAATGAAGATTAGAGAAATTTTATGTAAGACAGATAAAGAGTGGGGATACACTGTATTTATTTATTTATTTTGACGTTTTTGCCATAGGGCACATTCACTCCTGGGAGAAAGACAGGGAGAAGGAAACAGAAATCACCCCAGGATGATGGTCAAGCTATAATCCCTTCTCTCCCATTCTCTCAGGATTTAGAGCACACACACCATGCATGCACATCTGGTGTGATTTCACCCAGTGAGATTGTGAGATTGGTCAAGTAGCTGGGTCCAGGGCTCCAATTGTCAACTATGTGGGGACTCGTCAAGTGGCTGGGTCCAGGGCTCCAACCTTAGTCAACTATGTGGGTTCCGGCGTCTTAATCACCACATCATGTGCTGGCCCCAGGAGGACATACTATCTTTTAAGTAACAACAGTATGGTTAATAGTAAAAGGGGAGCAAAAAAGGCTGGTAAGTCATGCCCCCAGAAGCCATCCTGCTATCTTTAAAAAATGGAGTATTTTGGGCATTGAAGAGTTAAAATCCTCACAGGCCAGAAATAACTAACTTTCAACATTAGAACATGAAGTGGTCACTCTACAATTAAAATTGGATGGTTCTATTCAATTTGTAAGTATATAGAAAGTGCTCTAACTCTAAAGGTAATACTAATCTAAAAGGAACGATTACTTTTAAAACTATTCTATTATTTTAGTAAAGTACATTGCAAAGGTATCACAACTATTTGCAGATTAAGTACATTCACTTATACCTCTACGCCTTCCTTCTCGCTTCAAGATACCATCAAAGAATGAACACGTAAACTTATTTTCCCGGGTGCTTCCCTTCTCCCTCCTCGTGAAACACAAATACCTTTCTTGTTATTTTTTTCAAAGTTCACAGAAATTGATACCTAACACCGGTAACTCAGGCTGTTTGAAACTTGCTTAATTTTGAAAACTCTAATAGATGTGTTAAGGTTGGAAACGAAAAACTACCTTATAAGGGTATAAAAGACTTGAAAGCAGGAAGCGGCTTTGACAAAACTAAGGAAGTTGCAGCGCGCTTGCTCATTGGGGGACTTTTCCGAGGCAAGACAAGTAACACATGACATCTTTCTCTCTAGAATTAAAATGTGACCAGATTCACCGGTAAAAACGCAGTGCGAGAAGGAAATAACCAGCAGTCGAAAAGAAGAGGTGGGTGGTCAAAAGAAAGCCCCGTGCTAGGTTCCCATTTTCACAGTCCGACTCTTCCCCTTCCCCATCCACACCCCGGGCAGAGTGTTGTCACAGCAAATCTTGCAAAACCTACAAGGAGAGCTTCTCTTTTCTCGCCCTTCTGCCAGGCCAGTCTCCGCGCCGGGTCCCCCAGCCCTCGGGCAGGAAGGGGCGCGGAGGGAAAGGAAAGTCGGGTGGGCAGGGCTCGGCGACCGCGGCCCGGGGAGGCGACAGTCCCCACCTCTCTTTGGCCGGCGCTGCCCACCGCGGTGGGGGAAGGGCCAGAGGGGTCTCGCCGAGGGGCAGGCTCGCGCAGAGAAAGCCGTTCCCGGGGGGCTCTGGGCCCCGCGCCCCAGTTGGAGTCCCAGGAGGGAAGCGAGGGAGGCCTGGCTCGCGGCCCCACCCCTCGCAAGCCGGCGGGGCTGCAGGACTGACAGCCGGCGGGGGGGGCGCACCCA
>NW_006159784.1:1319759-1374716 GCF_000334495.1 Tupaia belangeri chinensis
GGCCCGGCCAGGCCCAGGCCGCGAGCGCTCCCGCTTCCGGCTCCGGACGGGAGGGGCGAGGGAGCATGCGCAGTGGGGTGCGGTCGTTGGCAGCGGCTCCGGTCCTGACACTGGCAAAGTCAACTTCGGGTTTCCCTGCAGGGTAGAGGCGTGGAGGTCGGCCAGAGCTTCTAGTTCTGCTTCTGAAGCTGCTAGGGGCTTTTCGTTTCAGCTTTTGGGTTTAGTTTGGTACTTCCACGCCGGCTTGAGAAAGAAATGGAAGCTCCTCCTGCAGCCACAAATATCTTCTCCAGTGCCCCGGGGGAAACGGCCTAATTGAAAACGTTGTCAGCGGCCTACAACCATTCTTATAATTTGGGCGGTTGTTTTTCTGGGTTGAAAAGAACGAGCATCAGTCAGAGTGAGCAGTAGGAACTGATGAACAAAGGCATGCTCCGGGGCTCCTGGGTCTTTGTTCCAAGGTTTTATTTAGTTACAGTCCGCATTTTTACAGGAGATCGTAGGCCCCTCCAGAGGGCAGCGCTGTGCCCAAAAGGAAGGCAGACCTCTCAGGAATATGTTCCATGTAATGTAGTTTACACAAATAGGCCTGTATTCAAGACCTTTGGATGATGACAAAGGTCATATTATTACTTCCTTCTGAAATAATAATATTCTACCAGGATGATACTACCGGTTGAGGGCTCCCCAAAAAAGTTTTTTTTAATTATTAACTTAGAACTGGAAAATCCTAAAGCAAAAGTTTTCAATCTTTAGTGTGCATAAGAGTCACCTATAAAACAGATTGCTGGGGCTCACCTTCAGAATTTTATAATAATAATAAATAATTATTTCTTTAAAAATGCCTTATTCACTCCAGATGGTCACAAGGGGTGATGCTAAGCTCCCATGAGGGGTGGAGTACTGGACTTCCATTCATTCCATAGATAAGGTATTGTTCACCTACTCTTTAGCCTGGGACTATCCTGACCCTGAGTACTCAGTATATACAAAATAGATAAGGCCTCTGCTGTCCTGGAGTGTATGGATCAGAGGAGAAACAGACAAATTGTGTTAAGAACAATAAAGGGAGACTTCTAAAGTGCAGTAAAGTACAAATTTATTTTGGAGTAACAATTTGGAATCCATACGTAATTTTTTCATCATATGCATTTTCAATGAGCTTTTGAAGATCCTTCTTGGAAGACACAGGGGACTATGAGAAAAGCGTGAGGAGTGGGAAAATGAAAGGGAAGTAAAAAGATAGGCTTCACTGACCACATCCCATTTAAAAACTGAGGCCTGAAAGATGGAGGGGAGGGACTGGGAAGAAGGGGAGCACCCAAAAAAAAAAAAGGACTAGCAGGGAACGGCGCAGCAGAAACAAGCTTAGGTTCTTCCACAAATTGAATGAAGAAGTGGTCAAAGTGAAAAGAGGGAAAATATAATGGACGGTGAAGCCTCTGAGCAATAAGGAAGAACCAAACAACACAAGAATTTATGGACTGCTCCACACCTTTTAAAGTTTACCCTGGAAGGAACCTGAAGCAGTCAAAGGGATTTAGGCAAGAAGCTGGCTGCTTGTAGAGAATGGATTCAGCAGTGAATCATACATTGCATCATACATGTATGCTGGAATTCAAGGATAGGAATATGTGAGGGCCTGCATCCTAGATGTGCAGAAGAAACTCATTAGGAGGCTTACTCATCATTGCTAAGGAATGTCCAACAAGTACACTGCTATTCACACTAAAAAAGTAAATTAGTAATCTTAAGGGAAGGCTTTTCTTAGGACTTGTCTTCACAGAAGTCAAACAGAGGTGGTTCTTTCAGATATATGGTTGTTGGCTTTCCCCTTACATTTTTCAAGAAGATCCTGGATGAGAAGTCTTTGTTGCTGTTTCCACTGTGTAGTAATTAAGGTTATTTAGGGAAGCACGTGCTTAAGGATTGGCTGGCTGTGGTAGAAAAAACAGATGTGGTTTGGTAGGGGTACAATAGATGGTAGTTGCCTGCTTCACAGGTTTAAGTCACAAGTGGAGGGATCCTACCACAGGATGCCAAGGAGAGGTGAGGACCTTGAACAGGTCACTCAGGGCAGCCCATGCTCATAACCCTCTAGATAGCTGCCCACAGCCTAGCCATCTGTCACGGAAGTAGTTATATCAAGGGTCAGAAACTTGAGTGCTTCCAGATCCAGGCAGGTAATGTTATGAGTGAATGGGGGCCGTGGCAAAGATATGGTACATGGGAAAGCCCAACACCTCACCAAAGGCAGTAGACAACCATTGCTATGTGGGAATCCAGGCCCAGTGTTGCGGAAGCTTTTTTTTTTTTTTTTTTAAGAGAGATTTTTGCTATAGGGCATATGCGCTTGCTAGAAAGAGAAAGTGAGAAATCATTCCCCAGGGGAGATAGCCTCCCTTCAATCCCTTCTCCTTCATTTTCCTCTCAGGACTTTGGGCACACCTGCACATGAGCCCAGTGTGAGTTTTAAGTCACCAGATCTGGGACTAGAATGTAGTCAACTATGTGGGAGTCCAGTGACATAACCATTATGCCATCTACTGGTCCCAAAGCCTCTTTTTATTTGTATCTTGGTAACTAATTCTCTGCAGGCCAGATCTGATCTGTTGGCTGCCAATTTGTAACTTGTAATTTCATAGCCTATACATGGTTTAGTTGTGTGTGACCTGCACATATGAAGTTCGTGTCAATGCTTAGGTGCTCTAGATACCTCATTTCTCTTTTATATAGCTAAAACTGTCCTGTGTTTGTAAAGGTGGTCAGTGACTGTTGGAAATATTCAGAAGCTTCCTTGTTGGAAATATCATTTGCCCTTGTTCCTTGTCATTTCTCTACTCAAAACACTTTGCTTGCTTAAGAGCCTCTATACTTCCTGTTTGCCAAATTGGTCAGCTTCTGTGCTGGTGTGCTGTCCCAGCCTTCCTCAGCTGTGCAGAGCCTTCGGATACACATCCGGCCAAAGCATTTCTGACCACCCTCTTTGCATATGCACCCCTCCTGCTCACTCTTCACCAAACACAGAAACCAAGGGTATCAGAAAGCTTCTTAGAGTTAATTTCGAAGAGGTGAAAAGAAAAGCAGGGGTGAAAGATGACAGTGCCATATTAGTTCATGACTCGCCACCTTCAAACTTAATTTATATTACAGAAAAATCCTTAGTGTTTAAACCACTGTAATTTGACATTTTTAGTTAAATGCAACTGAATCTAATTCTAATTGATAATACCATGATATAATATTAAATGAAAAAAAACTTGCTAAGTGATATCAGAGGATATAATTTCAAATGTTTATAATTGATGAGCCAGTAGTATAGAAAGACAAATTTATAAAGGTAAAAATAGAGAATAGAAAGGATGTATTGAATTGGAAAGCCCATACAGACTCAAAAATATCACTACCATATAAGCATGTGAATCAAAGTCTTCCAGTTTTCCCAATGTTCTGCAAACAAAACATTTTTCCAACTGTATCTACACTGTAGGCAACTAGTTTGTGATTTTTAATTTGTTGTTGGTTTTTGTTGTTGTTGTTTTGTTTTGTTTTGAGAGGTTTTTGCTATAGGGTGCATGCACTCACCAGAAACACAAAAACAGAGAGAAAGAAAGTGAGAAATCATCCTCCAGGGAGGATGGCCATGCCACAATCCCTTCTCCTCCATTCTCCTCTCTGGATCTTGAGCCTGCACACACATGCACCTGGTGTGAGTTTAAGCCACTAGGCCTGGGACTCAAACCATAGTCGACTACATGAGAGTCCAGCAATATAGCCATTACACCAACTGCTGGTCCCAATGACATTTAATTTGTTATATGACCTAGTGTTTGGAAAAATACAATAAAAAGTGGGGAGGAACAGGAGAGGGAAAAAGAAAGGAAGGGTGGGCCCGGTGGAGGTATATATTTATATGTGATACAAGTATAGGGATGATAGGGAAGATTGCATACCAAACAGTGGAAACTTAAAGGAATGAGATTGGAGAGGGAGATTATTAACTTTTTTATTATAACTGTATTGCCTGTCTTGTTAAAGTGAATATACATTTTGTAACTTAAAAAAAAGTCTCATGAGGTGGGGGAATATTACACAGACAGAAATCCAATGAAATGCTACAATATAAACTAGACTACTTTTATTTATTTATTTATTTATTTATTTATTTTGGAGAGGTTTTCGCTATAGGGCGCGTGCACTCGCCAGACAGAGACAGAGACAGAAAGCGAGAACTCACCCCCCCCCAGGGGGGATGGTCACGCCGCAATCCCTTCTCCTCCATTCTCCTCTTGGGATCCTGGACACACACGCACATGTGCCCGGCGTGAGTTTTAAGCCACCGGGTCCGGGATGCGAACCGTGGTCGACTATATGGGAGTCCAGCGACATAGCCATTATGTTAACTGCTGGTTCCCAAGACCACTTTTAGAATAATTCAGTTTGAGCAAATTTCATCTGTTTTAGGATAGGCCATTAATTTAAATGTTAATATCTAAAACTAGAAGATTCAGATTTGAGTGAGAAAACACAAACAGTAAGCTGCAGTGACCTTCCTTAGTTAAAGATGAACTAGAAGTTATGTATAAACCTGTGACCTTCCTAGTTTGGAGGGGAAAAAATGTTTCAGGAAATGGCATCTTGATTACTTTTTGAATCAAAGGTAAAAAGAAGTACAGTCTTACTTCTTTTGAGATTATGATGTGGCCTGGTGTGTACATTACATTTACTGGTACATTATGTTATTAAAACTAGTTCTAGGGTTGTTTCCATGCCCTGATGGTTGGAGAACAGGATCCTACATAGCTGATCACAGTTTGAATCCCAGCCCCAGTTGCTTGAAAAACACACCAGATGCATATGCATGCCACAAATCCTGACAGGATGGAGAAATAGAGAAGGGATTGCAGTGTGACCATGCCCTATTGGGGGAGGGGGGGTTACTTCTCCCTCTCTCACTGTCTCTGCTTCTTTATTTCTCTCTGGCAAACACATGCACCTCGACAATTAAAAATAATAATAAATCAAATAATAAAAGTAGTTGTAGTCTTAGAGCAGCTCTGATTTTTAAACATTTATTACTTTTTTCTCCTTCTGTTTTCAGGCATTGCCAATCCTTTTTAAAACATACATTTGAAAAAATGTCCAAGTTTTTCATGTCAATCTAAAACTGTTGGCTCCCGTTTGATAAGAAGCTGAATTGTGCATACATGAGATGTTTGAACATTTTTCTGACACATTTATTTTCATCCTTGGTAAACTTGACAACTTGTGACAGTTCTCACATTTCTAGAACAAGGATCCCAATTTTAGAAGAAATTAATAAAAGTAATATGATAAACTTTAAATCATTTCATTGCTTTGGGGTTTATCTAAAATGAAGTTTATCAAACTTTCTCCTCCTATTTTCTCTCTCCACTCTAGTCTCTGATGCATGTCTCACCATTATAGCATTTATGCCTAGATAGGTATGATATTTAAATAGCAGTCAGTTGTTCTAACAGTGCATCAGTTAGATATTTAGAATATTTCACAGAATAATAATTTTGCAGAAGGGAAATGAGGTAGTTTAACAAATGAGGAAATGGGTACAAAACAGTTGACACTTACAAGTTAAGATCTCTTGGCATAATGGCTATGTCACTGGACTCCCAGGTAGTCAACCATGGTTTGAGTCCCTGACCTGGTGGCTTAAACTCATGCAGGGTACGTGTGCGTGCATGCCCAAAATCCCAAGAGAAGAATTGAGGAGAAGGGATTGTGGCGTGGCCATCCCCCTGGGGGGTGATTTCTCGCTTTCCGTTTCTCTCTTTCTTTCTGTCTTTCTGGTGAGTACATGTGCCCTAAAACAAAAACCTCTCAAAAAAAAAAAAATAAAAAATAAAGTTAAGATCTCTCAACAAAGTATTTGTCCTGGAAAAAGAATGTTGTACACTGTAAAGATGTGATTAAATGTAAATTAATTAATTAATTTAAAAAACGATCTCTCAACAAAGTACTGATTTATGTCCACTTCACTCTATCTCTAGAAATTCAGAGAAGGTAAAATCTGCCATGAAAATTTTTCTCCTTCTGTTTTCAGGCATTGCCAATCCTTTTTAAAACATACATTTGAAAAAATGTCCAAGTTTTTCATGTCAATCTAAAACTGTTGGCTCCCGTTTGATAAGAAGCTGAATTGTGCATACATGAGATGTTTGAACATTTTTCTGACACATTTATTTTCATCCTTGGTAAACTTGACAACTTGTGACAGTTCTCACATTTCTAGAACAAGGATCCCAATTTTAGAAGAAATTAATAAAAGTAATATGATAAACTTTAAATCATTTCATTGCTTTGGGGTTTATCTAAAATGAAGTTTATCAAACTTTCTCCTCCTATTTTCTCTCTCCACTCTAGTCTCTGATGCATGTCTCACCATTATAGCATTTATGCCTAGATAGGTATGATATTTAAATAGCAGTCAGTTGTTCTAACAGTGCATCAGTTAGATATTTAGAATATTTCACAGAATAATAATTTTGCAGAAGGGAAATGAGGTAGTTTAACAAATGAGGAAATGGGTACAAAACAGTTGACACTTACAAGTTAAGATCTCTTGGCATAATGGCTATGTCACTGGACTCCCAGGTAGTCAACCATGGTTTGAGTCCCTGACCTGGTGGCTTAAACTCATGCAGGGTACGTGTGCGTGCATGCCCAAAATCCCAAGAGAAGAATTGAGGAGAAGGGATTGTGGCGTGGCCATCCCCCTGGGGGGTGATTTCTCGCTTTCCGTTTCTCTCTTTCTTTCTGTCTTTCTGGTGAGTACATGTGCCCTAAAACAAAAACCTCTCAAAAAAAAAAAAAATAAAAAATAAAGTTAAGATCTCTCAACAAAGTATTTGTCCTGGAAAAAGAATGTTGTACACTGTAAAGATGTGATTAAATGTAAATTAATTAATTAATTTAAAAAACGATCTCTCAACAAAGTACTGATTTATGTCCACTTCACTCTATCTCTAGAAATTCAGAGAAGGTAAAATCTGCCATGAAAATTCACACAATTCTTCTAGAAAATGGTAAATGCAATGATGATATAAAATCTGGCATAATGCCCTGGTAGTCAGGACACTTTGAGTAGTAAATGAGAAAAACAAACTCAAACTAGGTTAAGAATAAAATGAATTTTTTTCTTTTCTGTGAGTGGAACTCAGATAAGAGTAAATTTCAAGGGATAAATTGGATTTGGGTGTAGCTGGTTACAAAGACTTGAAAATATCAGAAACTGGCTCTCATTGCTGGCTTTGTCACTGTGTTGTCTTCATTCTCAGGCAGCTTTCCTCAGTTTATAAACCCCAGGACAAAGAATACACCTTTCCCAATGGTCCCAACAAAGACCTCAGGACTAACCCTGATTGGCTGACTTGGATAGATTAGGTGTCCTTCCTGAGCATATACTGTCTAACTCTAATTGACTGAGCTCATCACACACCCCATTCGTACCAGCAGCCCCACATAGACAGAAGGGGAGAAGTGGTCATGAAGGGAAAATAATTGTTTATTACATAAGAAAGGGTAATGATGTAAAGCAAGCAAAAGCAAAACAAGTTCATTAAAAATTGAATATAGAATGGGACCAGCAGTTAGCGTAATGGCTATGTCACTGGACTCCCACGTAGTCGACCACAGTTCAAGTCCCGGACCCAGTGGCATAAACTCACGCTGGGCGCGTGTGCGTGCGTGCCCAAGATCCTGAGAGGAGAATGGAGGAGAAGGGATTGCGGCGTGGCCATCCCCCCCGGAGGGGTGATTTCTCGCTTTCTGTTTCTCTGTCTCTCTGTCTGTCTGGTGAGCGCATGCGCCCTATAGCAAAACCCTCTCAAAAAAAAAAAAAAATTGAATATAGAAGATTCAATGCTAAGCAAAGTAAGCCAGACTATAAAAAGCAAACACTAAATACCTGCTCAAAATATGCTGAATGTCCATACTCTACAGCAGAAATGGAAAGATCCGAAGCTGTAATAGCAGGTATGGCAAGTGTAGATACCAAAAGCTGTACGGGAAAGGAGTGGATTTGAAAAAATAGGTGGGAGGGGCTCAGGAAAAAAACTCTTATCACAGGATTATTAAGTTTTGTATTGAAATAATGTTTATAGTAATATCCTTCATTTGATTGCACTGCAAACATGCCTTAAAAACCTTATTACATACTGTAGCAATGTACAATGATTAAATGTAAATGACAAATCATAAAATCTTTAAAATTCCATTTATATTTACATTATACTGTAAACTAGTACAACCAAGTGTTAATTTCTTGCTTAGTGGTTGGAGGTTCATGATATTTTTATTAAAAAAAAATAAACAAAAAAAAAAAGCTACCAACACTAAGCAAGAGGATACTGTAAAAGCACAAAACAGACATGCACTAAAAAAAATTATTTACTTACAAAACTAAAATAACATACTATGTGTATGTGCCTATATTGTTGGTGCATAAATATACACAAAGAGTAATGAAAAATAAAAACTCTGGAAATCTGCCAAACATTACATTAATCTAAATGTTTAATGCCTCTATCAATCCTATACTGGAGAAAGCAATTACTACATTTTTGCAGTAGCATCTGTTTATTTGGGTTTCATTTATTTTTTGGAGAAGTTTTTGCTATAGGGCACGTGTACTCGCCAGAAAGACAGAGAGCGACAGAGAGACAGAAAGCGAGAAATCGCCCCCCATGAGGGGTGGCCATGCTGCAATCCGTTCTCTTCCATTTTCCTCTCAGGATCTTGGGCACTGATGCACACGCACCCAGTGTGAGTTTAAGCCACCAGATCCAGGACTCAAACCATGGTCGGTGACATGGGAGTCCAGCGACATAGGCATTATGCCAACTGTTGCCCCACCCATGTATTTTTTAAAAAGAATTATTTATTTAATTTTATTTATTCATGCAGAGAGAGAGAGGCAAGAGAGAGAGGAAAAGTAAGAAAACAAGCCACCAGGTCCGAGACTTAAACCATGGTTGGCCATGTGGGAGTATCCAGCGCCTTAGCCACCATACCACCTGCTGGTTCCCATTTTGGTTTCATTTCATCTCCACTGCTGATGAGCTTGTGATAGCTACAGTTAACACTATTTTATTGAAAGGTATGTAATTATTCAGTTCATAAAGAGAACTGAACTGTATATGACCTCATACACAGCTGATTTTTACTCTACTCATTCATTTGCCAATTTGTTTATTTATTTATTTATGTTAGGTGCCAGTTATGAACCAGGAACAAGGGTGGACATTAATATTAAAGAGATGAGTAATATGCAGTCTCACCCCTTGAAGAAGTCAAAGTGCCGTTAAGGAAACAGGTGAAAATTGAGTACACCGTGAGAAGGAATTCACATACAGCTTTAAAAGCAGAGGACTCTCAGCTGAGAGATCAGGGAAGTCTTCAAAAAAGAAACTAAGGAAATGCTTTCCCGAGTGGAAAAGGAGCTTAAAGGCAACTCTGAAGAGAATAGCATGTGCAATGACACAGAAGCTTATAAAATCCTAGGTATTTAACAAATGGGTTACAACTCTGGCTATGGTATGTAGTGTACACAGAGGAAGAGTCAATGTGAGTGAGTTTATGTGCTAAGTTTGAACTTTACCTTGTAGTCCAAAACCTAGGTTCACCAAGGACCAGCAGTTAGCGTAATGGCTATGTCACTGGACACCCATGTAGTCGACCACGGTTCAAGTCCCAGACCTGGTGGCTTAAACTCATGCCAGGCACGTGTGTGTGCATGCCCAAGATCCCGAGAGGAGAATGGAGGAGAAGGGATTGTGGCATAGCCATCTCCCCCCGCCCCCTCCCGGGGAGGTAATTTCTTACTTTCTTTCTCTCTCTCTGTCTCTGTCTTTCTGGCAAGTGTACATGCTCTATAGCAAAAACCTCTACAAAAAAAAAAAGAAAAAAAAAATACAGATTGAAGGGTCAGCAGGTGGTGTGATGGTTAAGGCGCTTGATCCCCATATGGCTGACTACAGTTGGAATCTTGACTTGGCAGCTTGAATACCACACCAGGCGCATGTGCGCACATGTCCAAAATTCCAAAAGGAAAATGAAGGAAAAAGAAGAAGGGATTGCAGCATGGCCATCCCGCTGGTGTCGGGGGGGAGTAAGTTCTCACTTTCCTTTTCACTATTTCTCTCTGGTGAGCACATACACCCTATGGTGAAGAGGAAGAAAAGTAGGAGGAGGAGGAGGAAGAGGAGGATGAGGAGGAGAAAAAGAAGAAGAAGGAGGAGAAGAAGAAGAAGAAGAAGTCCTAAAAAGAAGAAGAAGAAGAGGAAGAAGAGGAAGAAGAAGAAGAAGAAGAAGAAGAAGAAGAAGAAGAAGAAGAAGAAGAAGAAGAAGAAGAAGAAGAAGAAGAAGAAGAGGAGGAGGAAGAAAATAACTTAAAAAACAAAAAACCCCTGCTCATAGCATAGTTGTTAAGGCAGCAGGATCCCAGATGACCGAGCAAGCAGTTAGAGTCACATACCTTTCTGCTTGAGAAACATGCTGGGTGTGTGTGCATGGGTGCCCAAAATCCTGAAAGGAGAGGGAGATAGATGGGGGAGAAATGATTGGTGGTGTGACCATTACACATGGCGGGAGGTGCTTTCTTACTTCCTCTCTCCATCTCTCTCCAGAAAGCACATGCACCATCTCTCAAATTTAAAAATTTAAAAGTACAAATTGCCCAAGCCTAGCTTCTGGGAATTTTGGTTTGAAAGGAATCTGTATTTAAAATAAAATAATAATAATAATAAACACTTTCCTACATGAGTCAAGAGCACATTCAAGTTTGAGATGCATGTAGGCAGTGAGCATCTGTCATACGGTACAAGAAAAGAGAATAACATGTGGAAAGAGTTCTTAACCAGTGGAAGGTTGCAATAGAGTAAGTCGAAGCAGGAGATGAGAAAGCTGAGTAGATGACAGAACAAACTAGAATGCAGAGTGCCTGCCTCACAGCAGAAGCAGTGAGGGTGCAGAACAGATGAGTGCTCAGAGATGGTTCTGAGAAATGGAATTCACAGGGCTAGATGATTTATTTGATGTGGGAAGTGAAGAGGGTGGATTCTTGTTTGTGAAAGGTGTTCTTAAGTGCAGGGAGCGAGAGGCGAGCAGGAAGCCTGACTGTATGTAACAGCATGATTGATGTTAGCTCGAGGTGGGAGACTCACTGGAGCTTGCCATGGGCAGGAGGCCAAGGCCTGTGGCTGGGCTAGCCATGAATTAGAGACTTGGATCCGGGAATTCGAGGCTGGAGACTTGTTGACCACCTCTCTCCTGGAGACTCCTTCCAATTGTTTTATTTGGGGGCTCCCTGTTGGTAGTCATCTCTCACAGCCCTATGGTTAGGTTTCCTCTTTAGTCTATATAACTCCACGAAACCAGAAGCTACCTTATCTGTGTCTTCTCAGAGTCCAACATAGCGCCTGCACATATCTAATGCTCACTAAGAATTTCTTAGTGAATGTATTTTATTAATTACTTAGATTATTATAGCTATAACAGCCTCATTATATCTGAATAGTCCTTTGGCCTCAATTTTTGTGATAATTATATGCATTTGTGTTTCTGTAATTCTACATGCTTCTATTATTACTTTCCAAAACACACATTTTTCTGATGAGTAAGAGAGTAAGCAAAATATATTCCTTTCTTCCAACATTAATTATTGCAAAATGCCTCTATAATTAGGGAAACAGTCATCTTCTAAACATATTAATTTAGATTCCACCAAAAAGCACTTGATTAATTAAAAATAAGTTTAAAAAACTTTCAATTGAATTAATTAAAGACAAGGAATAATTTTCAGTTCCATTATCCAAATAAGCTAGTATGACTCCAGCAAGATTATTTTTAAGTAGAGTGTTACAATCACTTCTAAACTATCTATTCGTCTTTTTCCTCTGATGGTGCTGTATGGAGCTCTCATAAATGAGAGAAGCCTTACTCAAGCCCCAAATCATTTAATCCATTCACAGAACAAGAACATATACATGGATGTCATATGGAAAGTCATCTTGCATTCTCTTCCACATACTATTTTCTTACCATTCACTAGTATGTTCAAGGATTAGATTTTTCTTTCTTATGTATTCCCCATTATTGTTGCCTTCCTCACAGATTAAGTATCCCTTACCTACCAAACAGGAATGTCCTATGTGTAGTGATTTCAAATCAACAGAAAATTCAAATAGCTATAATTTTTCTTTATAGTCTGCTCTCATTAGAAAGAGCAGCGACAAACAAGCTAATACCAGCAGTTTCAAAATATGATTTCCAGGGAACCAGCAGTTAGCGTAATGGCTATGTCGCTGGATTTCCACGTAGTCGACCGCGGTTCGTGTCCCGGACCCGGTGGCTTAAAACTCACGCCGGGCGCGTGTGCGTGCGTGCCCAAGATCCTGAGAGGAGAATGGAGGAGAAGGGATTGCGGCGGGACCATCCCCCCTGGGGGGGGATTTCTCGCTTTCTGTCTCTATGTCTCTCTCTGTCTGTCTGGCGAACGCACGCGCCCTACAGTGAAAATCTCTCTCAAAAAAAAAAAAAAAAAAAAAAGATAAAATATGATTTCCAAAGCAATGTGAGACTAAAAAAAAAAAAGATAAAATATGATTTCCAAACCAATGTGAGACAAAACTTTGGATAACCAGGAAAAAAAAAAAAGGAAAAGGAAAATGACATTGATATTGGGGAAAACTAAGAAAAAAATCTTTTAGAGTCTTATGTCTACATTTAAAACTAGTGATTTTGAAAGCATTCCTACATATGAGTAATTAATTATACCTGTCTAAGCCTACTGACCTTTTGTTACTTCCTTATATATGTTGCTGTCTTCTTAATACAACCTATCCTAAAAATCTGTAACCTCCTGGTTCCTCTCCTCTCCAGCAGACAGATCTATGCTTTTCTACTTAAAGTTTATGATCTGTTTGTGCTAGTCTGTTATACTGACTTTACTCTTGTTTATGACCCTCTAATCTGTCTGCAGCACCTGTCATACCTCACTGGCCTTCCTCAAGCCCTAGTTTGGCTTCTCTGACCTGCTTTTGCTACCCAGTATAACATACTGTACTACCTGTACTATGCTGGTTGTCTGACCATGTGCCTTTATTCATTCATTCTCTGCCCTTCCTTTGCTCTGTCTATATTATAGGAAGTTGATTCCTGCCAACTCTACTTCCTAAGCTCATTCCTCTCATTCACCCATACCCAAAAGGAATTAGGACAATGAAAAATAAAAGGATAAAGTGCTAGCACTGGTAGAATAAGAGGAGAAGCCAACATATCTATTCCCATGCCTTTAACTCCTTCAGCTTCTCCACAATGGGAGCTTTTCCTCTGCAACTACAAGTTCTTTTATTATGGGCAGTGACTCCTGAGCTCTGGTAACTCACCTCCTCTGTTGGTCTCTCCAGCCCTGGATGGTAGAGGCCTCCTGCTATTGCTCCTCTCAGGATGCCCCTCCTGCCCCAGTTTGGCTGTCCAGACCTCTCAACACCCTTTTAACTAGTTTCTGATATTAAACTCTTTTATCTGAACTGAACTACCTGAGTTGGACTCTGATTTTCCAACTTCTTCTCCTACCTACCCTGAGGTGACAAAACATGGAAGATTGTTAGGCAAAGGGCAGAACAATGATCAGAACCCTGGAAGAATTCATGTAGGTATTGCAAGACTCACATCCCCAAATGTCCAGCAGAGATATAAAATAGCTAGTGACTATGTTATTGAAAATGTATAGTATAATGGAGACAGACACTTAAAAATTTTTAAGTCATTTTCATTCAGTTCTTACCTTAATGCTCTAACAGTCTCCTATCAGTAGGGAAACCATGGGGAATGGAGCAAAGTGTGCAAAAAATGATGCCCACGCTGAGCCCAGAATAGTACCAAGTGGATTTGCCTGCACAGAAGAAACAAAATGTAATCAGCACCTAGAATAGGTAACAAAACACACTCAGACCTGCACTCCTCTCAGACCCCATTGCTTTCCCACCAGAAGCTCCCTTACTTCACATTAATTCTCTTTATTAATTACCAGAGTGTGCATGCACTTGCCAGAGGGAGAAGGAGAAAGCATCCCCTAACAAGGCCTGGTCATGCCACAATCCCTTCTCTTCCATTTCTCCATCTTGTCAAGATTTGGGGCACACATGCACACATTGCCCTGCATGGTTTTCAAGTGCCTAGGGCCAGAATTTGAACCAAGGTTGGACATGTGAGATCAGCTGTGTGAGATTGGCTCCCTTAACTACTTGGCCACAGAACCAGCCCCCACATTGTTTTAACCTTCCCATGACACAAAGCCTGTATTAAGTCATACAATACAGTATACTGGATAGTTGTTAGTGGCCTAAATGGCATGTTAGTGACCCATTCTTTGAAACAGGCTTTGAAAACATCAGACTTTTGTGCTCTGTGAATGCTAAGGCTATAGTTTTATGACCTTGGGAAAGATTTAGTCTATTATGTCTAGTTTCTGAGCAAATCCTTTTCTTGTTTTGTTGAAATGCAGCGGAACTAGAAGCCATGTGGAAGTGTTATTCTTTAACTAGTGATGGACCATGTATTGATTTCCTGGAGCCACTATAACAAACTAAATGGCTTAAAACAACCCAAATTTATTTATTGTCCCACAGTTCTGGAGGCTAGAAATCCGAGATCAAGATGTAGGTAGGTTTGTTCCTAGTGAGGACTGTGAAGAAGAATCAGTGTCATACTCCTCTCCCAGCTTCCAGTAGTTTGCTGGCAATCTTTGGTTCTCCTAGGCTTCTTCCATACGACCCAGTCCCTGCCTTCATCTTCACACAACATTGTCCCTGAGTGTGTATCTGTATCTGTGTCCAGATTCCTGCTTTTTACTAGAACACCACACATATTGGATTAAGGCAGCCTTCATGATCTCATTTTAACTTTGTTACCTTTGTAACTATTATATATACAAAAAAGGTCATTTTGAGGTAGTGGGAGTTAGGACTCCAACAAATTTTTTTTTTTTTTTTGGTATTGACAGTAGTTGGACACAATTCAACCATTTATACAGATTAGCTCACTATCTCTTTCTGATTTCCTCTTTCCATACCCACTTACTTGTTTCTCTCCACCATTGTTTTTTGGCAGAACCTGAGATCAGGAAAATATCCGGTCAACTCATTAGCACTGAAGCATAAATGGCCAAAGCTGTGTTTGTCTATTTATTTATTTTTTAAAGAATTACTTATTTAATTGTATTTATCATCACCATTATCATTATTATTTTTGTTAATTTGACTAGAGAGAGAGAAAAAGAAAGCAGATTTCCAGGTTTGGGACTCAAACTGCAGTTGACCATGTGGAGTCCAGTACCTTAACTAACCACCACACCACCTACTGGCCCCCGTTTGTCTATTTATAACACCTAAGGGTCCAAAGAAGGACATCAGACAAGGGTTTGGCAATAAAGCAGCTGTCAGTGAGGCCGACCCACATTGGGTGTTTCTACATTTGCTTCTCAGAGGCCTCCCTGAGCACACTGGGAACTTGTATGCCCATGTTCCAGAGCTAGCAGAAGTGGAAGTGGGAGGAAACATGATGTGAAGACCCTGTTGAGGTAGCCTATCTCTCTGTCTGTGTGTCTGTCTCTTTCTTTTATGCATGCACACTCATGGAAGGAACACAGAAAGAAAATTTTTTAAAAGGAAAAGATGTAAAGCAATAAGAAGAAATGATCAATTTTGATATATTGTCCCTCCTAGAAGTATCTACATTTTAATAAATGACAAAAAATGGTAGCCAACCAGGGTTATGAGTTAAAAACTTGATAAGCAGCCTTTGGTTTTCATTGAAATTAACATAAAAATATCATTTTCTATTATTTGCAAAAATGAAGTTGAGTTCCAAGTTGGTGTTATAATGATATACACTTATAATTTTCTGCTGGAGATTACTGTAAGTTTCTTTCTTAACACTAATTTTAAAAAAACCAAACAAACAAGTGTTCCTGAAGGAATTACACACATGATAGCTATTGATATAACATTGGTTTTATTTAATAGATGACTGAAAGTCTATGAATTTAGCAAAATATGTACAACACTTGAACTAACAATGGCTTTCTTTTAGGTCCATCACCTCCAAAATGTACTTAGGAGACATTTTTGTACCCAAGGATTTATATTTTTTAATGTGACACTGAGAATTAAAAGGCATGATGGAAAAATGACTTCATATGTTGTGGTCTAAAATGCAATCTACCCTCATTATGCATGGTATAATACAGTTGTTGCAAGCACTGAATTAATGAACATTGAACCATTGCTCTTAGGGAATAGAGGATAAGTTTCCTGTGAGACTCTGTTCACAACATTGATGTCAACCAAATGCATATCTTGCTTTACTTGTGCTTCTGTTTAGACACTTTAATATGTATTGTTGATTTGTTAACACTGAGCTCACCACTCAAAACACTGCAAGTCTTGCCAAAATAAAGCTTATCTGACACATATTTTCTCCATAAGTCCCACTGCAGACTGCTTGTGTATAGGATCACTAGACAGGACTTACTAGTGCTATGCAAAATTACCATCCCAAAGAACAAAAATGTAAAGCATACAGTACCGAATAGATGGAAAAAATGCCGTATACAGATGCAGTATGAAAACTGAAGTAAGAATGCAGAGTATCACATTGTGCAAATTCCGAGACTTCGTTCAATCAGCAATTCAGTTCTTTTTGTTGCTGTTAGAGGGCACACATGCTCACCAGAGAGAGAGAAGAAAGACAAAGAAAGAGGGAGAAGAGAAAGCATTTCCCATGAGAATGGGCATGCCACAATCCTTTCTCCTCCACCCGTCTCTCCTTTCAGGATTTTGGCATGCAAGCACATATGCCCTCCACACTTCTCACGCAACTGGGTCAAGGACTTGAAATGTGCTGTCGGCCATCTGAAATGGCTGCCTCAGCTATCATGCCACAGAGCCAGGGGAGCCACCTATATTTTTTACCATTCTGCATATATCTACAAAATACTGCAAAAATGCTTGGGGGGGGTGTTGATTGGGGGTTACAAATACACTTTAATGAGTATAAGAATAAATTCATAGGACTTATCTATGAATAATGAGAATTGACTCTACTTTGGCCTGGCTTTCATTGCCTACGAGAGGACAAAGAGGGCTTTATTTGCCTAGAAAAAATATGTTATTTACATTTAAAGTTTGTATTTGTGAAGTAAGACCTCCAAGAGAATATGTAAGTATAATTAATGTCCAAGCTCTGTTATTCATTCTCTGAGAGACCCTGGGCAAAGAGACTTCTGTGGGTCTCAGCTTATTATTTATAAATTGATGGTCCTGCACTATATATAAAAATCTATATACATTTATAAAAACTTTCTAGAACTCACACAGCATTCACATTTAAATATGCTTAAACATCAGGAAAATATGTAAGAAATAGTGCTTTAGGCAGAAGAAAGTCAAAGATATGACAGGAAATTTCTTACTACTTTTTGTACCTTTTTAAAACTATCATTATTATTATCAGGAAAATATGTAAGAAATAGTGCTTTAGGCAGAAGAAAGTCAAAGATATGACAGGAAATTTCTTACTATACTTCCTTTTGTACCTTTTTAAAACTATCACTATTATTATCATTGCTAGGCCACATGCACTCACCAGAGAGAGACACAGAGAGGGGAAAATGGAGAGGGAGAGAGCATGCCTCATTGGGGCATGGTCACACTGCAGTACTTCTTCACTTCTCCATCCTGTTGAGATTTGGGACAAGCACACGTACATGCCTTGTGTGGTTTTCAAGCACCAGGGTAGGGATTTGAACTGCGTGGCTGGCCAGGTGGGATCTAGCTCCCTTAACCACAAGGCCACAAGGCTGGCTCATAGTTTTTGAACAGTGAGGATGTATTAACTATCTTAAAAACAAATCTTGGGCTGACCCCATAGTGTGGTAGTTAAGGGAGCTAGATCCCACATGACCAATGGCAGTTCAAACCTGGGCCTTGGCAGCTTGAAAAACATACCATCTCTCTCTCTCACACAAGTGCATATATACACTGGTAATTTTTTGTTAAGTTTAAATATAATAAGCTTTAAGAAGGAGGAGGAGGAAGAAAGAGGATGAGGAAAAAGAAGAGGAGGAAGGGGAGGAAGAGGAGGAAGATAGAGAAGTAATAGGTATTTAGGTATTTTATGCTTTAGATGGTAGAGGACAGGTATGTTAAGATCATATAATATACTACAATTATTGAAACACAGAGGTTTACATATTTGCATATCTTCTTATAAATTAAGCACTTACTGAATTCGAGGGATAGCTGCTCATATTATTCTATTTATTTTCCTTATACCTTAGAAGCAAAGGTTATGTTGAATGATATGCAATAGCCAATATTCAACCATTTTTGATATACAAAACTGTCTGTTCCTTACGCTCAGTCTGATGTTCATGTTTCCATGTTAATGATGAGAAACTTGAGATTCACAATAACTGAGTTACCAACCACTCTAAGGTCCACACAGTAGAAAAAGGGACTTTTGACTTTAACGAAGATTGCCTGTTCACACTGAGTAGCAAGTATGAATTCAGGCCATAAAAGTAAATGCATAACTTTCTTTTCTCACTTGTCACCACAAATGCCACCAGGTGGTAAGAACATGACATTAATGAAGTTGAGATTTTTAGGCTCGCCACTTCCTACTTTTCCCAAGAATGTGTCTGGGAGGTGCCTCTGGCCTGGCTGCTCTGTTCTTTCCTGTTCCTTCTGCTCTGCCCTTGCTGGCAGGAGCTGGATCCCTGGGATCTCACTGCTGCTACCTCAGCTTGGGGCACCCACCCAGGATGCTCTGACTTTCCCTGAAACGGAGAAGGGGCACCTGGATCTATATGGTTACCTGGTCTTGGAAAGACCAAAGTCTAGCTATGACATACTGTGTGAGGGGGTCTTCAAAAAGTCCATGTAGGGACCAGCAGTTAGTGTAATGGCTATGTCGCTGGACTCCCATGTAGTCGACCACGGTTCGAGTCCCGGACCCGGTGGCTTAAACTCAGGCTGGGCTCATGTGCGTGCGTGCCCAAGATCCTGAGAGGAGAATGGAGAAGGGATTGTGGCGTGTCCATCCCCCCTGGGGGGGTGACTTCTTGCTTTCTGTCTCTCTGTCTCTCTCCATCTTCTGGCGAGCGCACACACCCTATAGCAAAAACCTCTCTAAAAAAAAAAAAAAAAAAATCCATGTAAAGTGTGTCTTCCGAAAAAACTATGCATGAATTTCCAACTTTTTTTTTTTGCATCAAAATAAACTTGTACTTTAATTCCATTTTTCCATGAACTTTTTGAAGTCTCCACATGTGCCTGGGCTTGTGTGCCCAAAATCCCAAGAAGAGATTGGAGGAGAAGGGATTGCAGCATGGCCAGCCTCCCTGGGGAGTGATTTCTCACTTTCCCCCTCTCTATCTCTCTCATTGGTGAACACATACCCTATAGCAAAAAGAGGAAAGAAAAAAAAAAAAAGAATGAAAGAAAAAATACTCTAGGAATCACCAGTTTTTGTTTTTTTCTTTCTTTAGGCAACAGAGGAAAAATAAACAGTCAGCTGAACGGTGAGGATGAGGGGAAGAGTAGGAAGCACAGAGAAGAACAGATGAGAGGAGAGGAAAGTGGCAGTTAATGTTCGCAGCAAGGTCCTGCCACATACATATGATGTTTCTCAGCACAGCTTCTCCATAGTTCTCTAAGAGTCCCGAGAAATTATTTAGGGGAGTTGCTTAAAATACACACACTCTGGGGCCAGCAGATGGCATAATGGTTACGTTGCCGGACTCTCATGTAGTTGACCATGGTCTGAGTCCTGGACCCAGCAGCTTGAAACATGTGGGGCATGTGTGTGTGTGTGTGTGTGTGTGTGGGTGGGTGTGTGTGTGTGTGTGTGGGTGTGTGTCTGTACGAGCCCAAAGTCCCAAGAGGAGAATAGAGGAGAAGGGATTGTGGTGTAGTGGGGTGATTTCTCACTTTCTGCCTCTTTGTCTCTCCAGTGAGCACATACACCCCATAGCAAAAATCTCTATATATAAAAACACAGACTCTGCTTCACTTGGATAATTCTACTCCAGACCCATAGGAACAGGCTGATCTCTAAAGCTATGCTAGTGTTCATTGGTGAACAAATTCAGATTAAGAGTTCATGGGCCAGCTGATGACATGGTGGCTAAGGTCCCACTTGGCCAAGTATGCCATTTGAGTCCCAGACCTTATGGCTTAAAAAACATGCCAGGCATGTGTCCATGCAAGTCCAAAATCCCAAGAGGAGAATGGAGAAGAAGGGATTGCTCTATGGCCATCTCTCACAGGGTTCTCTCTTTATCTTTCTCTCCGTCTCTCTGTCAAGCACATGTACCCCATAGCAACATTTTGAAAATAATAAATAAGAATTCATCATGTTACAAAATGGAAGGAAATATGTTAGGCTAATGAAACTGAAATTCATTTTTTCAACTGAGAGATGAATAGCAACCTGGCCCTGTTTGAATAGCAAAGCCACTGTGACCAAAGCTCTGCAGACCTTTGCTTTGTTTGTGAAGAGTTCTTTTACATACAGATGGGGTGATGGGATGATGGGGTGATGGGGTGCTGGGCCATTTAACCAAGAGTCTTGTAAGCTAGAGTTCTACAAAGTGGCATGACAGTCACAGCAATATGGTTGAGCCTGGAGGACATTATGTTAAGTGAAATAAGCCAGGCACAGAAAGAAAATTATTGCATGTTCTCACTAATATGTAGAAGCTCAAAAGTTGATCTTATAGAACTGGAGAGTAGAATAGTGGCTACCAGAGGCTGGGAACCATAGGAGGAGGGAAGGAGGTTGGTTAACAAGTGCAAAATTACAATCAAGAGGAATAAGTTCTGATGTTCTATAGCATAGTAAGGTGACTGTTTAGCAATATACAATTAATTATATATTTCAAAATACCTGGAAAAGAGGTATTTGAATGTTCCTGTGTCAAGAAAAGGATAAAGGTTTGAGGTGCTAAGTACCCCGATTTGATCACTGCACGATGTACTCATCGGAACATCACACTGTACCTGTAAATAGATATAATGATTATGTGTCAATTAAAATAAAACTAAAAAAAGAACAGCATGACAGATCAGAGGAGAGTCAAGCACATTGTACTGCTGCGCTGCATCTAAATTGCAAAGGAGAGGAAGGAGTGAGGGAACATGTCATTAGTGGCATTTTAAGCTCTCTAGTGGGAGGAACGGCAAAATATTCTATATTTGAAATTGTGGTGGGAACGTGAAGTTCTAAGGTAGTAGGGGTAGGGAGTAAAAGAAAGAAGGCACAATGTGCACTCAGAAACACAGGGGAGGAATCTAGAAACAGCTCTAAGAAAAATGAATGGGAAACTCACATTTTTCACAAGGTGTATACCAAGAGATGTATGGTTGGTGAGAGAAAGAATGAGCAGATAGGGGGAGGGATTTGCCAGGGCAGAAAGAACCAAGATGGAGGTCAATAGAATATCCATAAAAGAATTATGTTACATGGATTTTTTTTTTTTTTTTTTTTTTTTTTTTTAGGTAGAAAGATTTCACTAGGACAAAGTCCCTAGGTCTGCTATTAATGTTTAAATTACACAAATTTATCATGCTTACCATGTGTTTTTCTAAAAATATCCTAAAGAGTGCTACCTGATTTTTGGTCACAATTTAAAAGAGGATTATGAAGGTCCATGTAGTCCCAGAGAATTTCCTCTCCTGAAAGCTAATTTTGTTTTCTACCTGATCCTGCCAAACTGAGAAAATCAACATGAATTGTTTCTTCAACAAGGAACAACTCTCAAAATTGCTCTAGTTCTTTAAGGAGAGGTAAAAATACCTAACTTTCAAGTTATACTTGTAAAAACTTTCTTCTTACACAAATAATCTCTCACATCTGTATAGCACTTTATACTTTAAGGCATTTTCTGTTGCATTACATTATTTGAATTTCAATCACAATGTACCTCCTAAATATGTGGAATTGTTAGGTGTCAATTAAAAGTAAAATTCAATAAAAATCTACCCTGAAGGTCTTTTCTATGTCAGGTCTTTTACATGCTGTTTTTTCTATCAAAACCCGTAAAATATAGGGCATGGTTAATTACTTTTTTATAACCTCAATACCCATAACCTTTCACTGTTTTCTTTTCCTTTCTCTTCCCTGCTTACTAAAAAGCATTTTATGCCTTTGTCAGTTCTCTTGACTGCCAAATTGCTAGTTTTACACTTAACAGAGAAATACAAGACCTCTAAGACCCAGAAAACTCTGGGTTGGGGTAATTATCTTCCCTCCCCCCCCCCATCAAAGTCAGCTGTCTAAGTCATTCCCTGGAAATGGAAGAGCCATTATGGCTTTTTGAGGCCATAGAAGGGCATCAGGAACTATGAACCCAAGTCATACTAGCATTGAACCCTGGGTTTGCCATTTAGTAGCTATGTGGTGTCCTTCAGAAATGGTGGCATCTGCTCAGCCTTATTTGTCAAGTCTCTAGATGCGGTAGAGTTCAGCCATATGGTAGGCATGGAGTGAGTGTTCATTTCTCTCTCTTGCCTCATGGAAGGAGGACTGCCAAAGAGAGGAGTCACCCACAGCTTAGGACACAAGCGCTAGGGGAGATCTTCTTAACAGAAGTGCAAAGGGGAACTTCTTGAACCCTAGCGTAATTCTTTGCACAGCTATACTGTGACCAGCCTACAAAGTCTGCTGGCACCTTTTGACTTGACACCCAACTGTATAAAATAGTCCCCATTTGCATAGGTTATGAGGAACCTGACAACCATGATCCCAAGATGGTCCCAGAATGCATAGCAGACTACCCCAGTCAGTCTCAGAATCATGTAATGCAAACCCAGAACCAATTGTCACCAACCAATCAACATCATTCAGCCATTGCACTTTCTTAATATGAGACAGAAACAGTTTCTAATACCTTTTCCTTTTCTTGGATCTCAGCCCTGAGTGTCTTCCAGACCTGTGCCTTCACCTTGGTCAACAAACCCACATAACAATAAAACATTTCCACTCAATTTCAGTTTTAGGTCTCTAATAGTCTTTATTTTTTTCTTTAATAGCTTGTATGAAGAATTCGTGTCTTAGCTTCAGTAGAAAAGGCATAGCAGTTCTTTCCCAATGTGAGGAAAGGCCCTGTGAATGTGATGTAGATAGTGTTGTTTCTCTGCCCACAGGAGAGAACAAAGCTGCAAGAACTGAGCAGAGGGTATGAGGAAGTTGCTTCAACAGGACAAGATCTCTCTGTGACCAGGAGTAGTTCTATTGCAAAGAGGATGTACTGGGTACACATGACGGTTTAATACTGCATTGGGTGCCAGAAGTCTGAAGATGACAGAACATGGTCCTTATGCCCAACGACTTAAAAGCCTGGTGGGGAAGGACAAATAGAACAAAGTGAAGCACATGATGATAGTGGTTGATGTTAAAAGAGACTCAAGACGAAAAGAACTTTATGGTTATAGAGGGGGATTGGTCAACTCTAACCAAGAGGTAAGAGAGAATGCTTCCCACAGGGCAAAAGCTGACACTAGTTAGGATCTTCACATTGGTCCTAGCCAGCAGTTACCCTGGTAAAATGAAATAAATTATGACATTTACTGACATCGCTGGTTCATCATAATTCTTGTTTTCTCTTAATGAGCTTTTCTACTTATACAAAAATGTGAATTTTGCTATTATGTATATACACATACATCTACATATGTGTGTGAATGTATATGTACATGCGCATGTGTGTGCATTAGAAATACATACTTTCTTGTGACTCTTGCTTCTGCTTCTCTGACATATGTTCAAGTGCTGAGGACTGGAGCTAGGTTCTTCTGTCATACATTGGAAATATTAATGGTAATTTATTCTGCATAAGCTGAAACTAGAATCGGTATGCACATATATATATATACGTATATATGTGGGATATGAGGTAAGCTTGTGTGCGTGTGTGTGTGCATAAAAGGGATCTTCAAGAAGCTCATGGAAAAATGCATATTATGAAAATACTGTGCATGAGTTTTATTTTTGTGCACCAAAATAAACTTGTGCTTTAATTCAGTTTTTCTATGAACTCTTTTAAAGTCCCCTCATGTACGTGTGTGTATGCACTTATATGTGTATATATGGCTTTTGACATTAATTCTAATAAACCTTCCTTCCTCCTTTTCTAAGACATCCATGTTTGTTTTCCATTCTGTATTCCTGTACCATGCTTGTCTTCTAGCTGTCCAGTATGAACTAGAATATAACCCCTGTTCCTACATTCAAAGCTCCATGAAATTCAGCAACTTCCAAATAGCTTTGCACTATGGAAAGTGCTGCTGTCTTTGCTTGGAGATGTTCTATGGCAGAATTGCTTTCTTGTTAGCCCCTATGAGTATTTTCTCTTAATAGTATATTAGCTGGATCTCTCTGTTCCAACCTGACTAAAGCTATCCCTCTGTCAGCTACCTTCGAGTCACTCTGATCCAAGGAGAAGAGATTTATCCTTTTTACACATAACAGGAAGAAAGCTGAAAAAGATTCCCCAGTTAGGCCAAAGATTATTTTCTGTGTCGTTCCAGTAAGCACCTTCCCTAGATGCTGAAATTAAGTAGCATAAATTTACCCATTCGTCGCTCTATACCCACACTTGGGTAGTAGGGCAGCCTTATTTGAAGCTTACCTCATATCCCCTCTATCATTTAAGCCACAAAAGCACTTTGCAAACTATAATGCATCATACAAGCAAAGGGCACTGATGCAATCATGTTAGAAACAGCAACTCTTTAAAGAGCAGTCTTTCTGCATAGATCACGCCCATCCCTTATTCCTTTTTCGCCATTTATGTGAACTACTTTGAAGCTAACTTTTCTGGATATTTCTTTGTGTCAGTAAGTGGTTACCATATGAGGCCAGCAGGTTGCATGGTGGTTGAGGTGCCGGATTCCCACATGATCAACCACAGTTTGAATCCTAGATTTGGTGGTCTGAAAATCACCCTGGGAGTGTGTGCATGCATGTGTGTCTCAAGTCCCAAGAGGATAATGGAAGATCAGAGACTGTGGCATGGCCTAAGGAAGATGATTGTTTTTTTTTTTTTTTTGAGAGAGATTTTTGCTACAGGGCTCATGAGTTTACTAGAGAGACAGAGAGACAGAAAGTGAGAAATCATCCCCAGGTGAGATGGCCACACTGCAATCCCATTTCTTCTGTTCTCTTGAAAATTTGAGCATGTGCGTGCATAAATAAATTATTTTTTTGGAGAGGTTTTTGCTATAGGGCACGTGCACTCACCAGAAAGAGAGAGACAGAAAGCAAGAAATCACACCCCCAAGGGTGATGGCCACGCCACAGTCCTTTCTCCTTCATTCTCCTCTCGGGATCTTGGGCACGTACACACACGTGCCCGGTGTGGGTTTAAGCCACCGAATCCAGGACTCCAACTGCAGTTGACTACATGGGAGTCCAGTGACATAGCCATTATGCCAACTGCTGGTCCCAACCTGGTATGAGTTTTAAGCCACCAGGTTCAGGACTCAAACCAGTCAACTATGTGGGCATCCAGCAATCTAACCATTAAGTCATCCACTGGTCCCCCAGGGGTTGATTTCTCATTTTCATTCTCTCTGTCTCTCTCCAACAAGCTCACACACCTTATGGCAAAACCCCTAAAATTAAAAAAAAAAAGGTTACATGTGACTAAAGAGTGATACAAAAAAGACATAAACTTTTCAGGAATATTTCTTTATTTTTTAAAAAGATGTGATGAACATTGTACTGGCCCCATAGTTTAGTGATTAAGGGAGCCAGATCTCACATGGCTGACAGTGGTTTGAATCGCAACCCTTGCAGCCTGAAAATCATGCCAAGCGTATGTGTGTGTTTGTGTCCAAAATCCCAGCAGGATGGAGAAATGGAGAACAGATTGCAGCATGACCACATTCTATTGGGGGTGCTTTCTCCCTCTTCCTCTCTCTCCCTGTCTCTCTCTGGTAAGTGCCTGGGCCCCATGGCAAATAGAAAGAAAGAAATATGATAAACATTGATTAATGCTGGGTACATACATATTTTATTATCATCTATAATTTTCATTTGAAAATATCTCTAAATTTTAAAAAACTCAATAAGCAGAATTGTTTGTCTACTAGGTGGACTAAAACATGTTTAATTAATGTACAAAAAAAATACTCAATTCTGCTGTACCAACCAGCTTCTAAAAGAAATTTGTAAATCTCTCATATTTACCTTTTTTAAAATTTTTTTACTTTCTAACTTTTTCTAGCATTCCTTCCCCCAATTATGCTGAGACTGCTTCCTGTACTTACAGCAGCAGCATTTATACAGATAGGCATCTGGGAACGATAGGCACAATATCACACGATTTTGAGAACAGTAAGTCTAGTGAATAAAATTATGTCAATGAAAAATTTTAATTTTAAATGTGGGATGCCAAGTTTATATTCTACTATAATTAGAACTAGATAAACAATGTGTACATACTATACATAGATGTGTGGGCATACGTGTATGTGTGGGGGAGAAGACTGAGAAGGAATATGAAGAAACAAAAAATTATCATTCAGTAATATGGAAATAGTGCGTGACTTAAAAATCCTCTGTAAACTGTGGGACAGCTAGTTGGCATAGTGGTTAAAATGAATAGATGCCACATGGCTGGCTGCATGGTTCAAATTCCAGCCCCAGTAGCTTGCCTGTGCCCAAAATCCTGAGAGGAGAGTGGTGGAGAAGGGATTGCAGTGTGACCATCCTCCTGGGGACTGATTTCTCACTTTCTCTGGCTCTCCTCTCTTTGGGAGCACATCCACCCTATTTAAGTTGCTGTAGCAAACTAAATAAATAATAAAGAAGAAAGAAGAATGATATCTTTAGATTTATGTCTTCATGCCTTTGAGCTTCCCTTTGCCTCCCATTCTTTTAACTCTCTTTAGTGATTGTAACTTGTTTCCTAGCATTGCTCCAGTGTGTAAATGTTAGAAGCTATGCTGCTTCTGTTATAGACACTAGCTATAAATTCCACGTAGGCTGAAAGTGGGGTCAGTACACAAACCTCTGCCTCTTTTGCCTTCCATTTCATTTCTCTGATGTGTGGTCTGTGCTGGGAGGCACTCTGAGAATCAGCCTTGCCACTTGTCCCCTGACACTCTTTTTTCCATCCACCTCGCGTGTGGGGAGGAGACTGCTAGGTGACCCCTCCTCAACTTCAGACCTTCACTTATTTGCATGGATGACCCAATCTAAAGTTTGTCTTGGTGCGAAATTAAACATTATCTTCCTAATTACCTCCTTTGGCGTATCCCATAATTCCTCTTAAACCACCAAGTTCTTCATTTTTGCCCTTTTTTGGTATATTTTGGGCTTTATGAGTCATGCTCCAGAAATGTTTTGCCTGCTTTGCAATAAGATTTACCCCAAAATTAAGAATTTAGAAATTGTAATGGTCCCCAATTCCCAGTAGCTTCTATTTTACTTTTGAAAATGTCATTGTTAATATACAATGTTTATGAATACCAAACTATATGTCAAAATCATAAAATCTTGTGGTAGAACAATACTGGGTTAATGAGAGCGGCTCTGATACAGTGATAAACAATGAGGTGGAACAGAAATAGAGTTAGTCAGTAGCATAAGAGCCCTCAACAGATTACTGATGCTTTGTCTAAAGGGGAGCAAATATGTTTTAATGTGAAGATTTCAGAAGGCTTAGTGTTAGACGGATGCGCATTGCTGTGTTAGTTTCTACTCTTGCCTGTGTGTATGTGAAGACTTTCACAATTCGTTTTAAATGCCATTGTTAAAACTTCTTATTCTGTGGTGCTGGCCTTTTGCATTTTCCTATATATACTGTTGAAATCTTTCAGAAAACAGCAGTAAAAGAGTTTTGGAAGTGGAGGGGAAGGGGACTTAGACGAGTGGAGAGTTGAGAGAAACGGGCTATAGTCAACAGAGCAGGACACAAAGGTATACATGTCAAGGAGGTTACAAAAAGGAGCTAAGTGAGTTACCTAAAATTACAATAGAGGAACTAAAAATAATGAGACATCCTTATTGGGAAAGAGGAGGGTGTAAGCGAACTAAGCTCTCATCTATCAGAATAGGAAGGAAGTCCACAGATAAAGTCTGTCTGTTTGATAAATAAAGAAGTGGTGATATGACTGTATTACTTAGAGATAGGGAAGTAACCACTCTGAAAATTAAAAAAAAAAAAAAAAGTGAAAAGAAAAACTGTAGCTGTTAAAAAGTTACACTTCCAGGCCAGTCAGTGGTATAATGGTTAAGGTAGCTGGATCCCGCATAGCTGACCACATGATTCGAGGCCAGGACTCAGGTGAAAAGCATGCCAGGCTCATGTGTGTGCATGCCCAAAATCTTGAGAGAAGAATAGAGAAGGGATTCCAGTATGGCCACCTCCCACCTGGGGGGTACTTTTCACTTTCACTCTCTTTCTCTGTCTCTCTGATGAGTATGCTTGCCCCATAGCAAAATTTAAAAAAAAAAAAAAAAGTTAAACTTAGTCTAGGGTTTGGGTGAAGGCAAAGGGGTCTAGGGTCAGGATATGACAACAGAGCATTGTTGCATTTTACAAGTTCTTCAGCATCACTGACTTTCTTGTATTTTCTTTTTGTACTTTTTTTTTTTATAATGATAAATAACTGTCTCCAAGACAAACAAATAAAAAACAATTAGTTTGAAGCATGCCATTATTTTGCATTCTTACAAATCCCTTTAGTATCTGGACTTTCCTCCTTTGAATCATGCCTCAGTCTAATCAAAGCTGGAAGAGAACCTGGGGTGGGGGTGGGGAGGGAGAACAAAGATAGCAAAATCAAAGCTGGAAGAGAACCTGGGGTGGGGGGCGGGGGGGAACAAAGATAGCATGAGGAGGAGAAACCGGTATTTTCTGAGTCCCTCCTTTGTGCCAGACCCGACACAGGCATTTTCTCACCCTCCTTTAAGCCTAGGAAGCACTATTATCTCCTTGTTTTCAGTGTAGATTCTGGCTCTGTTAGGTATAGCACTTCAGACCCAGTTCTGTCTACCTTGAAAATCAGCACTACCCCTTCTTCACCTTACTTTTAATCAGGTCTTTCCCACTGAGACGTATTGACAGATGGCCTCCACAAAGGTTACACCATCTCTATTGATCACTGAATTTGTGTGTGTATGGGCCATTTATTTACTTAGCGTCAGTATATTTTCCTTGTGTACTCACCATGTGTGTAATTTATTTTCCAAATTTGCTGTTCACTCCCTTTACTTATATTCCTGCCATGTTTTATGTTGTTTGAAAATCTTATGGATTTGTAGCACTTACATTATGGCTAATGGTCCTTCCTTTTCTATTTATAATTATGATTTCCTACCTTGTTATTGATTATCAACTTTGTTTACGGTACTTTAAAATGTAGGAAAATTATAATTGTTCACATTTAAAATGGAAAATTTGGGGGCCAGCCAGTGGCATGGTGGTTAAGGTGGCTGGATCCCATATGGTCAACCGAACAATTTGAGTCTCAGACCCAGCAGCCTGAAAGATATATGGTCAACCGAACAATTTGAGTCTCAGACTCAGCGGCCTGAAAGATACACCAGTTATGTGTGCGTGCATGCCCAAAATCTTGAGAGGAAAAGAGAAGAGAAATGATTACTGTGTGGCCATCCTCCCCCCAATCCCTGGGGGTGATTTCTCACTCCCCGCGCCCTGTCTGTCTGTCTCTCTCCAGTGAACACATGTACTCTATAGCAAAAACTTTACAAATAAATAAATAAATAAGTAAAATTAAATTACATATTTTTTTTTCCTGGCTTGGCTCCATGGCCAGTTGGTGAAGGCACCAGATCCCATGTGGCCGACCCAGATCCACTGGCTTTTTTTTTGAGAGGTTTTTGCTACTATAGGGCATGAGTGCTCGCCAGAAAGACAGAGAGAGACAGAGAGACAGGAAACGAGAAATCATCCCCGCCCCCAAGAGGGATGGCCATGCCACAATCCCTTTTCCTCCTTTCTCCTCTCGCGATCTTGGGCATGCATGCACATGCACCCCGTGTGAGTTTACCATGTCCGGCATTCAAACCACGGTCAACTACATGCAAGTCCAGCGACATAGCCATTGCACTAACTGCTGGTCCCCCAGATCCACTGACTTTTGAAACATGTCAGGTGTGTGTGTGTGCATAGGTACTTAAATCCCAAAAGGAGGGAAGAAAAAAGGGGAAGGGATTGAGACATGACCCTTGCCCGTGTAAGTTGTTTTCTCCTCACTCTCTGTTTCTGTCTCTTGCAAGTACATGTGCCTTCTAGAGAAAAATATTTTTTTTTTTATTTATGATAGAGTGCAAGTGCACACATGAGAAAAGGAGAGAGACAGAGACAGAGAGAGTGGTGAGTTCCCTCCATGGGTCTGATCACACTATGACTTCTTCCTCTGGTCTTTAGCCTGGATCTGGGGCATTAGCCTGGTGTGCTTCAGGTTGACTAGACTGGGGATTCAAACCTTGGTCATTATCTGTGGTTTAGTTTCTCTTACGTAGTGTGTACACTGCCACAGAGCCAGTCCTTTTTGTTTGTTTGCTTATATTTTAATTTGTTTTCTTTATAGTTTTCAGTTTGATGTTACTCTTAGAAAAATAATTTACCATATTGAGGTTATCAGCACATTTTAGGGGTCAGCCTCAGCCTATGGCTGGATTCCACATAGCCAACTGCGCAGTTTGAGTCCCAGACCTGCTGGCTTGAGAAACACACTGGGCATGTGTGCATGTGTGCGTGTGTGCCCAAAATCTGGAGAGGAGGGAGGAACAGAGGAAAAGGAATTGTGGTATGATTACTCCCTGTAAGGGATGCTTTCTCACTCCCTCCTCTCTGTCACTTTATAGTTAGTATACATGCCCCTGGCAAATTTTTTTTTAATTCTGTAAATTTTGGTCCTAGTAGTTGTATAATTTATATATTTATTTTAAAATGTGTAAGTCCTTGATCTAGCTGGAATTTGGTTTGGTATATGGTGTGAGAAGGAATTAAAATTTTTCTTTATTTTAGTCAACAGCTAGTTAACATAAGCCAATTCATCTTATTTAAACATTTTTTTGTCTCTAAGGATAGCAACTTGTGGAAAAGTAAATAAATGGTGGATAAAAGCTAGTTCATAAAGCTTTTCTATAATAATTATTTTATTGCCAGTAAGAATGTGCACTCACCAGAAAGAGAGAAAGAGAGACAGAGAGAGAGTGAGAAGAAGTGCCTACCCAATGGGGCCTGGTCATGCTGCAATCCTTTCTCCTCCATTGCACCATCCCATCAGGGTTTTGGGCATACACACACATGCACCTGGTGTTTTTCAAGCTGCTGGAGCTGGTGCCATTTGGGATCCAGCTCCCTGTACACAGAGCTTAACTGTTGTGCTATGAAGCTGGCCCAATTCATTTTACTTTATATCCTGATGTTGTATGCTACTGTTATGGAAACCTAAACACACATACACATACACACCTACCTCAAAATTTTCCAGTCTATTCTATTTCTTTATTGCCCATTCCTAAACTATCAATAGTTCCACGAGTTAAATTCTGTATCTAGTAGGAGAAATCTCATCTTGAAATGTCTTTTAAATAAACCAAAAACTCCGTGAATAAATAAAACCCAGAGTTACTAAGCAACTTGCTCAAATATATGTATTAATTAGAGACAGGATTCAGAAATAATTCAGTCTTTTGACTTTGATCATTTACTCACTCATTTAACAGATTTTTACTGAGCATCTCTCTAAGATATGCCAGAAGTTGTTTTAGCTTCTAAGGATCCAGGCGCAAGAGAAATACAAAAATCTACGTTCTCATGGAGCAAACATACATTCAACATTGTCCTTCACTTCAAATGAATGCATACATCCGTTTCCACATGCCACTGTTCCATACACCTCTGCTAAATATCCCAGTCTGTGAGAAATAAATTTTAGAAGAGTTGGAATCTTGAACTTATTTCATAGCCTCTTCTTCTTGCACATACAGTTTCATTTCTCTTTTTATTTATGCAAAATAGTCTCTCCTTTACATCCAAATTTGGTTTCTAAAAACCCCTTTGAAGGATAACTCATTGTTAAGGAGCTTAACACTTTATGAGAAAAATTAGTTTAAGGAAGTCAAGGTGACAATCAAACTAGTAAAAAAGTACATATTTTCTTGACATTTTTTCAAACACTATATCTAGCACATATTATGCTTCTAAAATACCAGTTAATTTTCATTCACCATTTCTTGCTTTGGGAGAACTTCCCTGAACTTTTCTTTTATGAAATTTTAGCAAGATGCATGAGTATTTTATTTTAGAGCACATCATAATGAGTTCTTTTTCACTCTTCATTCTTATCACTACTTTCTGATTTTATGACTCGGAGTAGTTGACTTCCACTATCTACTCTCAAAATGGACTCAAAGAAACAGTAACCTGACAGGAGTGAAACTGAAGTACAGATTTGGACTCTGTACATCTCTGCTTCATATCTAACTCTGCCACAGAGTGCGTGACCTTGGGTAACCAAGGTAACCACTCTACATTAGGTTTCTCCATTCATAAATTGGTGAGAATAATAGTACTTACGTCTTCATTTACTTTGTGTCACTATAACAGAATATATAGACTAGGCAATTCATGAAGAGCAGAAACTTATCTCTCATGGTTCTGGAGGCTGGACAATTCAAGATCAAATTGTCAGCTGAGGGCCTGGTTTTCACTTCCAAGATGATGCCTTGAACATTCTCCCAAGGAAATTCTTTTCCTCTGTTCCTCACATGGTAGAAGAGCATGAGCAGAGACCCTACTCCCACAAGCTCATTCTATAGCTATAAACACTTCTCATTAACCCCTATCTTATGACACTGTTGCATTCAGGATTAAACTTCCAACACCTAAATCTAAGGGATGATTGAACAAAGACATTCAAACCATAACAACCTGCTTCATACAATTGTTGAGAAAATGAAATAAGCTAGAACATGTAAAATTAATAGCCCAGTGCTTGGCACATAATATATGTTAAATACATGTTAGACAGTTATTATTATTTTTTTAATTTAAATTTATTTATTTACATTCATTCACTGTACATCATTACAGCATACAAAATGAGATTTTCCATCCAGAGTACACTGTATATTGGCTCAACCAAGTGCATGAATATACATGTTATTGTCAACAAATAATTTTCCATTTCTTGTTTCCTGTATGTTTCTCTTTCTTTCCCCATCCTTGATTCCCTATCTCTTACCCTCTGCCATCTCCCACTCTCCTCCCACACCATCTCTGGTATCTATGTTTGCTTTCTATACTTTTTCCCCCCCACATTCTACTGAGTCACTAAAGATCTTAATTAATCTAAATATTTTCAAGCAAGCACAGCTGATATATACATTTCCATAAACACAAGTCCAACTTTAGGCATAAACCTCAGTGAGTAGAATGAACATCTTATAAAGTAGCACCTAGGTGGGGCTACATATCTTACTGCAGTCATTGAGGTTTTTTTTTTTTGAATTTTTTTTTTTTTTTTTAACTTAATTTACATTCATTCCCTAAGCATTGTCACAGCATACAAAATGGGATTTCCCATCCAGAATATACTGCATAGGGGCTTAATCATGCATGTTATTATCAAAAATTTTCCGTTTCTAGTATTTTTATTTTACCCCTATTTCTGACCCTCAGTCCTTTCCCACCCTCTTCTCACATGATCTCTAGTGTCTATAGTTGTCTTCCATTCCTTCCCCCCCACATACTGTATTGATCACATAATTTCTTAAATAATCTAACTAATTTCAATAACAAGTTCACTTGGTATTATTAAGAAAACCAGTTTTAACTTAAGTCAAAGAAATGCTGAGGAACTTTGCTTAAAACTTAAAGCCTGGAAACAGGTTGGTATTCTGTTCAAATAGTGGGTACATGAACCTATTGACAACTCAAGACCGGACAAAAACTCTTAAAACTGGACAACAACTCTTAAAACTGGACAACAAAGCCAAGAAGAAAAGCAGCAATATTTTAGTCAAAAGTCACAGAATGCTATTTCCAGTTCAGACACATGTACTTAATCTATCTTGTGTTGTGGATCGATCTTCCTGATTGAATTCTGGGATATAATATTCAACTCCAGACTTGTCCCTATAATTAAGTTGGCCATTTTCTTAGTTTTTGAACTTTTATTTCTGTGTGACTACATTTAATTTTCCTGACATAGCAATCCCTTGAGAACTTCTTGGAGATCTGGTCTGGTGCTGGTAAATTCTTTCAGGTTTTGATAATCTAAGAATGTTCTCATTTCTTCTCATATGAAGGATAATCTTGCCGGGTACAATATTCTCGGTTGAAATTGCTTTTCCCTTAACACTTTGAATATATTTTCCCATTCTTTCCTTGCTTGCATTACTTCCGATGAGAGATCTGTTGTTAGTCTGATGGGATATCCTTTGTAAGTAACTTGCCGTTTCTCTCTGCCAATGTTAGTATCTTGTCTTTGTCTGTGGTTTTGGTCAGTCTGGCTATAATGTGTCCTGAAGATCTTCTTGGGTCGATTCTATTTGGGGTCCTTTGTATTTCTTGGGACTGGATCTTTGAGTGCCTCTCTAAGTTTGGAAAGTTTTCTTGCAGGATTTCATGGAATAGATTATCAATTCCCTTGTGAGTCTCTTCGCCTCCTGGAATGCCAATTTTCCGGATGTTTGAATGTTTGATGGTATCTAGTACTTCTAGTATATTGTTCGTATTTTTAGGGCAATTTTCTCAGTCTTCGTGGTGGATTTTTCTAGGCCAGTAATTTTCTCTTCTATATCTGAGATTCTATTTTCTGTATGACCTAGTCTGCTTTTAATACTTTTGACTTCCTGTATTATAGCTTTCGTCCTTCCTGTATTATAGCTTTCATCTCTAATAGGTCCATTTGATTCTTTTTTAAAGTGTGTAATTCCTCTTTTAGATCTTGCAAGAATTTCCTCACCTCCTGGAACTCATCAGCTTCTTTCTCCTTTCTCTTCCGCACTTCATTATCTCTCTTCTCTTCCACCTCTGTCACCTTTGCCATTATAAATGTTCTAAATTCTTTATCAGACATTTCCATGATTTCCATTGAACTGCTTGTGGATGAAGAAGAGTTATTCTTTTCCCTTGGAGGAGAGGTATTTTCTTGCTTTCCCAAATTTCCTGTGGTCCTGCAGTGATTTCTAGTCATCTGATGGATGGTGTGTTTCTTCCTAATTCTTGAAGTTCAATCTGAACATTCAGGAGCAAGCAGAAAGAGGTGATCTGAAATCTCTTTCCCATTTTGTTGTGATCACTTTGTGCAGCAGATTCAGTAGATATTGAAGAATATGTTAACCCTAATAGTATTTGGATGTTTAGCTACAGTGCCCTTAGATCCATCTAGAAACACAGTAAATGGATATTGAGGAGTGGAGAGATGAGAAAAAAGAAAATGAAAAAGAGAGAGAGAACAACAACAAAGAAACAAAAAAAGAAGGAAAAACATAAGAAATAAAAAAAAATATAATTATTGTTTTTCTTTAAAAAAAAAAAAAACACAAACTAGAAATGACTAATTCACAGGATCCATGAGGAATCTTCTCCTGAAGGCCTGCATCCCACCTCTCCTGCCGGGGTGGAAGGAGAAGAGGGGATTATTAACAAGACTAAAGGCGGAGCTGAGAGCAAGAGAAAACTTTACTTTTAAAAAAATTTTAAAAAGGGAACCAGCAGTTAGCGTAATGGCTATGTCGTTGGACTCCCACATAGTCGACCGCAGTTTGTGTCCTGGACCTGGTGGCTTAAAACTCACGCCAGGCGCATATGCGTGAGTGCCCAAGATCCCGATAGGAGAATGGAGGAGAAGGGATTGCAGCATGACCATCCCCCCTGGGGGGTGATTCCTCGCTTTCTGTCTCTATGTCTCTGTCTGTCTGGCGAGCGCACGCGCCCTATAGTGAAAACCTCTCCAAAAAAAAAAAATTAAAAAGGAAAAATTACAAAAAAAATGAGAAGACAGAAGCAGGGAAAGACAGAGACAGAGACACAGAGACAGAGATAGAAGGCTAGAGGAACTCCCTACCACAGTAGCCTGTTTTCTGGAGGCTGAATTATCAGTAGGAAATCTTCATTTCTCTTTTACCCTGAAATGACTAGTTCCAACAGTTATTATTGAGATGTTTGCTATGATCACATCACTACAGGGGTTTGGATGTTGGTGTGGCAATAAAATGTGACACTCAGCAAGGCAGACACACGGGAAAGTTACCACTTCCTGTCTGGAGACCCCTATGAGTATTTCTTCATGTGTGTCTCATAATCCAGGGTTGGTTGGAATTGGGGGTGGGTCATGGTGTTGAGACTGTCGGTGGTGCTATATCTATCTCTAACTCACATGAGGACTAATAAACTTTAAAAATATATACTTAAAATAAAAATATTAGGGCCAGTAAGTGTCATGAAGATTAAGGTCTGGATCCTACATAGCCTACTTTGCTGTTTGAGTTCCGGACCGGGTAGCTTAAAAAATCACACCAGGTATTTGTGCATGGGTTGTCCAAATCCCAAGAGCAGACTGGAGAAGAAGGTATTATAGCATGATCATCCCTTCTGGAGGGTGGTTTCTCACTTTTCATCCTCTGTCTCTCTCTCTCTCTCTCTCTCTCTCTCTCTCTCTCTGTGTCGCTCTCTGTCAAGCATGCATACCCTATAGCAAAAATAAAAATAATGACCATAATAATTAATTAATTAAAAGGGCTGGCACTGTGTCATAGTGATAATGTATGACTCAAAAGAATCCAGAGTCCACATTGACCACAGTTCGAATCCCCAGTCTGGTTGGCCTGAAACAATCTGGGCACTGAACACGTGCCCAAGATCCAATGGGCTAGAGGACTGGAGGAAAGGGATTGTGGGGTGACCTGACCCTGTGGAAAAAGTTCTTCTCTCCCTCTTTCTTTCTCACTCTCACATGGGTGTGCACATACTCTCTCAAGAATACAGAGGGAAAAAATGGTTTAAAAAAATCTGTAAAAAAAATTTTTTTAAATCATTTTACTACAAAGAACAGTGATTCCTTTGCATGATGGCAGTAGAGGTATTGTGAGGATATTCATGGAAATAAGGGCTCGAAGAACCACCTAAGAATTCGAGAAGCTATGAGTGGGTCTCTTAGAGACTGGAAGTCACTCAGGAACCAGAAGCATCCAACGAGGAGCCCTTGGTCTGGGTCATGTTCTTGTTGCTTTGGCGAGTTCAGGGATCCCTTAATTGTTGTGACTCAGTGTCCTTTCATTTGATTCTATTAATTTCCCAACTCCCTTATGAGTTCCTTTTGATTTCTGCTTATTTATAGCTTCTGCTTGTCCATAACTACTTACTTACTCTTTCAGATACCTCAAAACCTCAACTTATTCAGTTTGTTAGTTCCACAGTGCATTTCTAGGATAGTGTCTGCCCAAGTCAATAATATCCCTATTTGAACAGTTCTGTGCTAAATCACTTCACAGGCCATAAATCCATGTAAAAGTTGGTCCCCTTCCAGTCATGTGCACATTCCTGGTCCCAGGCAACTGACGTAAGAGAATTGGGTTTTGAGGGGTTTGAGAAGGGTAGGAAAGATTGTGGTATAGAACATGGCTACCTTTTCAGTAGGAGTTGCAAATTGCAGTTTCTCCCAAAAGGAGGCTGTGTGGTAACTAGCTTTTCATAAACTATGCCTTGGGAAGATTTTATCTAATCTATTCAACAGAGCCAAAAGAAATGTCTCGCTCTTCCTTCCTCCATTTGTAGAGTAATTTTATTAGTTTTATTTGTTTTAAAGGGCAATAATCTAACTTGATCTAACTGACACAAAAAGAGGAATGTATTGGCCCTCTTTCCCTCCCTTCTTTCTTTCCCCTTTCCCTTCCTTCCTTCCTTTTTTCTTATTTATTTATTTCAAGAGAGAAAGAAAAACAGGGACCCCCAACAGGGTCTTGCCATGCTGCAGTCCTTCCTCCTTCCAGTCAGCCAGAATCACAGCTGTGCTTGCAGATGTGTCTAGTGTTTTCAAGTCAACTCTGGATTCAAACCCGGTCTTCTCATATAAGTGTAATATTGTGCAAGGGTGCCCTACCACCTGTACCACTGTGGATGCACAATAACTTTGTCTCTTATTTTAAGATTATACCCTATTTCTGATTCCCATAAACTGTGACTCTAACATTAAATAATCTAATGGCATCTCAGTGAATTATTTCTGGCTTACATTATACATGGACCACATGTGTATGTTTTGTTTTTAGTTGGCGAAAGCTCCTTTGTACTTCTTTTACTCCCTTTGACTCTCCATGTTTCATTCCTTTCATCTCAGGATTAATGTTACTTCTCCCTTCCTATTCTTCTGTCTTCATTAGCCTAGGCACCTCCATGTTGCTTCTCATTTTCTTCAAATTCCACCTCTGTAGATTCTCCTGAAAGTCTTTCCTACTTCTTCCTTACTTCTTTATCTTTAAGCTCATAAAGTTTTCTTCTCCATTGCCTCAAGACAAGGGTATCTTTTATGGAATACATGATCTTTATTCTCTCCTCAACAAAGTTTTATCTTGCAATCGCTGGTCCAGTTTTTCTTATTCACTATTTTTTATCTCCACCATTTCATGAGATTCATCTTCTTGTCTTCATCCAATTTCTTCTATCACCCCTTTCTTTTTCTCTTATAGAGTTAATTATTTCTCCTTTATTTCAAAGGGCAGATGATGCCTATAGTTCACTCAGACTACCATAAAAAACTAAAGGCATACATTGGAGATAATGAGAGAGTTTCTGTCTCTCTGTCTGTCTTTGTCCAGCAAGCCCATGCTCCCTATACTAAAGGTCTCTCAAAAAAAAAAGGACTTCATCATGAAAACTTTAACGATATAGTATGGGACACAGAGTTCAGTTCATAACCTGCACGCATGTGTTTGTGTGTGTGTGTGTGTATTTGCTATTGGGCACATACATTCACTAGAGAAAGACAAAGAGAGAAAGTGAGATATCAAAGCACCCCCACCCCAGGGATATGACCATGCTATAATCTCTTCTCCACTCTCTGGATTTTAGGCACACATTTCACTGGTGTATTTTGGAGCTGCTGGGTCTGGGACTCAAACAGCACAGTCATCCATGTGGGATCCAGCCACATTACCCATTAGGACATTGGCTCTCCCATCCCTTATTTTGAGTATTTTAAAGTGAAAGTTTGGGGTTGGCAGGTGGCGTGGTGGTTAAGGGTGCTGGACTCCCACATGGCTGACTGTAGTTCGGGTCCTGAACCTGGCAGCTTGCTTTCTTCCTTGCCCCCCCTCTCTCTCTGGCTCTCGCTCTGTCCCTCTCTAGTCAAATTAAAATAAATACACAAATAAAGTTAAAATAAAATAATTCTTTAAAAAAATAAAGTGAAGGTTTATTAAGGTTTTTTATTACTATACTTCAAAAAGTTCATAAAAAATAAAATTAAAGTACAAATTAATTTTGGTGTAAAATTGAAATTCTTGTGTAGTTTTTTCATAATACATATTTCCACGAACTTGTTGAAGATCTCTTTATATGGTAATTAACTTTAAAAGCATCTCTCATGGACTGCAAAACTCTTTATTTTTAAAATTAGAAGGGGGCATGTGTGTTTGCCAGGAAGAGAGACAGAGATGGAAAGAGAGGAAAAAAGCACCAGTCCCACCCCCCACCATGAAGTGGGGAAAAGCCACAATCCCTTCTCCTTCATTATCCCGTCCTGTTGGGATTTGGGGAATGCACGCACATATCCCCCAGCATGTTTTTAAAGCAAGGTCAGGACTCAATCCATGGTTGGCCATGTGGGATCCAGCTCCCTTAATCACAGGGCCATTTGGACAATCCAATCATAACAGCTCTTTAGGTAGTATATTAGTATTTTATTGCTGCATAACAAATTCTCACAAACTTAGTGGCTTAAAATAACAAAAAGTTATTCTCTTATAATTTTTATGGTTCAGAAGTCCATGCAGAGATCACCCTAGATTCTTTTTAAAACAAATTTTGAGAGAGATTTTTGCTATAGGGTGTGTGCACTTGCTGGAGAGACAGAGAGACAGAAAGTGAGAAATCACCCCCCAGGGGGATGGCCATGCCCCAATCCCTTCTCCTCCATCCTCCTCTTGGGAACTTGGGCATGGATGCATACATACCCAGCATGAGTTTTTAATCACTGGGTCCAGAACTTGAACCGCGGTTGACTATGTGGGAGTCCAGTGATGTAACCATTATGCCATCTGTAGGTCTCTTACTGTAAATTCTTTGCTTAGGATCTCACACACTGAAATCAAGGTGTTGACTGGGGTTTCCATTAGATTTGAGGCTCAGGGTTCTTTTCCAAGTTCAAAATTTATTATGTTGCAACCCCCAGGTGATGGCATCGAGAGATGGGGTTGGGTCAGCCTGTGATCTTGTGGTTAAAGTGATTGAATCCCAAGTGATTGGCCAAACTTGTGGTTTGAGTCCTGGCTCAGTGTAAGAAACATGCTGGTCACATGTGCTTGTATGCCCCAAATCCCAAAAAGAAGGAGAGATAGAAGAGAAGAGATTGTGGTGTGACTAGATGCCATGGAGGATGCTTTCTCACTTTCACTCTATCTTCAGCAAGAGCATACTTCCTCTGGCAAATTTAAAAAGAGAGAGAGAGAGAGAGAGATGGAGTCCTTGGTAGCCCTATAACCTAAGGGTTAAGGATCCCTTAACCCTGGCTGAACCCAGTTTGAGTCCTGGGCCTGGCAGCGTGAAAAATATGCGGGATGCATGTGTGTGTGTGTGCCCCAGATCCTGACAGGATGGAGAAATGTAGGAGGATGGAAATGCAAATGGAAGCCCTAGCCAACATTTTGATTTCCGAGTGTGAGATCTTCAGCAAAGAACGAAGGGTAAGGGACCTGCAGTATGACCCATGCCCCATTGGAGGGTGCTGTCTCTCCCCCCCCCTTTCTTTGTCTCTATCTCTCCAGCCAACACACATGCACTGTCTGCCCTCACCCACCCCCCAGAAAAAAAAAGGGAAAAGGAGAGAAAAGAAAAGAGATGGAGTATTTGAGAGGCAGAGCCTTCAAAAAATGGAATTAGTGCCCTTGTAAAAGACGCCTGAGGAAGTTTGTTAGCCCTTTGCCTGTCCTGTGAGGACACATGGAAGTCCCCACCGGTGAGGAGCAGGACCTCACTAAGCTAACTCTTAGCTGGGAACTGCTTTCAGCTCTGGGTTTCCACACCCCAACTTCTCGCCAAGTAGCACCTCCTTTGGAGGGGTGTTTGATTTCTTCACTAGCAAGTGAGTCTCTTTGAGGTTTCACCTTCTTCTAGGAAGATTAGGTCAGGCTCACACAGGATGATTTCTATTTCCATTAACCTTGACTCAGCAGATTAATAACCTAATCATGGAATTATACTTCATTATATTCATTGTGTCATCCAACACTCAAAATTGAGGAGTGGTGATTATATAGGCATGTACACCAGGAGGTAGAAATCCTAAAGGCTTTTTGGAATTTGCCAACCACAGGAAGGACCCCCTATTACCCTCAACTTAGAGAAGTGAAAAACTGAGGCACAGTCACAAAACTTGTGGCAAGCTATAGCAGAAGGTCAGGCGTTGTGACTAAAACCAGTGCTCTAACCCATTACACTAAACCTCCTTAATTTTTTCAATTTCTGCCCATAACACTTTTATCTCTGTTTCTGATTGCAAAATTCATGTTTTTTAATCAAAGTTTAGCATAATTATTAAATTCCCTCCTAGATTTTTTTGTTTGTTTTTAGTTTTTCTTGCTACAAGGCACTTGTACTTGCTGGAGAGAGAGAGAAAGAGAGAGAGAGAAAGTAAGAAATCCCCCTCCGGAAAAGATGGCTATGACACAATACTTTCTCCTCTATTACCCGCTCAGGATTTTGAGTACATGCACGCAAGTGCACAGTGTGTTTTTCAAGTCACCAAGACTGGGGCTTGAACCACACACGTGGCCATGAGGGATCAGTACCTTAACCACCATGCCATCCACTGGACTAACCCTCATAAAGTTTTTTTGATTAAACAAGCTTGATGTTGACCACAACTAACCTGTGTGTTTGTTATGTTTTCCAAACCATTTATCACTTAACTATTTACAGGACATACTTATATAAAGAACTCATATTCTCTGTGTGTTTACACTAGAATATATTGATAATTTATATCACTGACCAATGGTTGTTGAGCTTAGCCTACAGAATATTTTATCTCCAAGAAACCCTAGACATAATTAGAAATATAAAACTGAAAGTTTTGCTTATACATCCACAAAAGAATACAATAAATGATGTGTCCTTAGATCAAAGATGAACTATATCAAAAAGTATAGTGTCGTTTGGAAAGTGGGTCAACAGACATAGTATCATCAATGTGACCACAGACTCTAGATATGGTTAATTGTATCCAGGCCAGTGGTCCAGAAATCTTGTTTTCTGATGCAGGAGGTCTAAGGCTTGAATATAACAGATCACCCAAGCACTAGTTAAAATACAAATCCTCAGACCTCATTCCTAGACTTTCTGCCCAGCAGTTCTGGGGCGCAGTCTGAGAACTACAATTCTTTGTTTTTCTTTTTTTGGTAGAAGTTTTTTTGCTATAGAGAAATCATCTCCCGGGGGATGGCCACACTGCAATCCCTTCTCCATTCTCCTCTTGGGATCTTGGGCAAGCATGTACAGGCACCCGACATGAGTTTAAGCCACTGGATCCAAGACTTGAACCATGGCCGACTACATGGGAGTCCAGCAACATAGCAATTACTCCAAATGCTTGTCCCGAGAACTGCATTTCTAGCAAGTTCCCAGAAGGTGATGCTGCTGGTTCTGGACCACATTGAGAACCATCGTTCTCCAGGGAAGATCTGGTGGACAGAAAGTATTAGGGAGCTAGTTGTGGCTCAAGATCTAGAAGACTGCAGCCTCTGTGGTGCAACCAGTACTGAACAAGACCACAGAACTGCAAGCCGCATCCATCCGCTTTTGAGTCTCTAGCCTATTGGCCCGAAAAACACAGTGGGCACACTTGACCTAGGATTCTGGTGGGTTGGAAGAATGAGATTATGAAGTGACAGCCCTACAGGTGGTTCTCTCTCTCCCGCTCTCTCATACATGTGCATGTGTTCCATCATGAATAAAAATCATAAAATTAAAAAAAGATCTAAAAATATCTTTTTTAAAAGTCATTATTATTCTTCAACCATGGGGCATGCTTTTTCATGATGAAGTGAGGTTTCCATAGCATTGCATAATCGTTCATTGTAGATATTGTAAAATGATGGCTGTAACAAGCAATGGCGTCCTGGGTCCAACATGTAAATTAGAACTGCTCTGGGGCAGGACCAGCAAATGGCATAATGGTTACATTGCTAGACCCCCACATAGTCAACTGTGGTTAGAGTCCTGGACACAGTGACTTAAAACTCACTCTGGGCACATGTGTGTGCATGCCCAAGATTCCTAGATGAGAATGGAGGATAAAGGATTGCAGTGTGGCTATTCCCCTGGGGGGGGGGTAATTTCTTGCTTTCTGTCTTTCGGTCCCTCTCTGTCCCTCTGGCCAGTGTACACAATCTATAGCAAAAGTCTCTATCCCCTCCAAAAAAGAACTGTTCTGGAGAGATTGGTAAAGTGAAGGCACATGGGATTCTGCCAGGACACAACCATCAGAAAGAGAATCCTCAGTGCTGGGACAAATATACTTCATATTACCTGGAAAGGAGTTTTACATTTCACCAACAAGGAATGGGGAATTAAAGCAGTAACTAGGAAGCAAAGATTAGATGGGGGCCAGGGATATCAAGACTTGTATCATTCTGGAAAAAATGATGTGGCTCCTAACTGAAGGGTGAGTATAAGTAGCAAATCAAAACAGAAAAAGGGGGACCAGCAGTTAAAGTAATGGCTATGTCGCTGGACTCCCATGTAGTCAACCGTGGTTTGCATCCCGGATCTGGTGGCTTAGAACTCACGCCGGGCGCATGTGCGTGCATGCCCAAGATCCCGAGAGGAGAATAGAGGAGAAGGGATTGTGGCGTGGTCCTACCCCCTGGGGGGTGATTTCTCGCTTTCTGTCTGTCTCTCTGTCTTTCTGGTGAGCATACATGCCCTATAGCAAAACCCTCTCCAAAAGAAGAAAAAAAAAACACACACACACACAGAAAAAGGGAAAGTAAGGCATTTTGAGACACCAATCCACAAATGCTTGGCATCCCATATAGTGTCCACACTGTACACACCCGATCAGGTATTTCCAGATTAGGAGGGTGAATGGGTAAAGGATTTGTTGGTAAAGAGGGATGCCAAAAGACTACAAATTAAGCAGAAAAAAAAATTGTATTAGAATTGCTTCTCAGACTGAGCTGATCATGAGACCTGCCTAACTGGAGTGTGTAAAAATTACAGATCTCTGAATCCCAGGGAGTTTATGGTTAGCAATGGCGGCTCACATGTGGTGAGAGGAAGACAGAAACTTGTGATTCACAGGCACTTGCCAGTTTGGAATTCATTGTCCTTGAACTCTACCAACATTAATGCTGGGTTGTTGTCTGTAAGTCTCCTTAGCGTAGGAGACTTGGGCCTTCAAGGCATTTTACATATGTGGTTCCATCCAGTCCTCTCAATGGAATTCCTCCTCACCGGTAGACCACTGAATGAACCCGAGTTCCACTTTTACCTTTATTATGCATTGAGCTGCAATGTGATCATTTAATTTTGTTTTTATTAAAAGATTGAAAAGAATTCTGCTTTTCAATTTTATTTATTGTTATTATTTTCTTTTATAATTTGCCATAGGGCACAAATGCTCACCAGAGGCAGAAACAGAGAGAGAGAGAGAGAGAGAGAGAGAGAGAGAAAGTGAGAAAGCAGACTACCAGGTCTGGGATTTGAACCATGGTCAGCCATGTGGGAGTCCAGTTCCTTACCACCATGCTATCAGCTGCCCACCCCTCCCCCCCCGTTTTTGGGGCCAAACGGTTTTGGGCCAGCCTGTGGCCTGGTGATTAAGGTGGCTGGATCCCATATGGCCCACTCTACTGTTTGAGTTACAAATCTGGTGGCTTGGGAGAGACACCAGGTACATGTGTGTGCATGCCCAGAATCCCAAAAAGAAGGGAGAAATGGAGGAGAAGGAATTATGGTATGAGTGTTCCCCATGGGAAGTGTTTTCCCACTTTCTATCTCTCTCTCTCTCTGTGTCAAGTACATATGCACTTTGGCAAAACAATAACAAAATGGTTTGAAAACCATTGGATAGTTGTGAAAGAAGCAGGGCCAGGATTTGAAGACAGACAGGCCAGGATTGGAATTCTACTACTACCACGTAATTAACTGTGGATGAATTGAGTAATGTTTCTGAGTCTTGCTTTCCTTATCAGTATAATCTAAAATGATGCCAGGCTTAAAAGTGGCTATGAACTCCTTGAGGTCCTTGTATTCCAAGTTCCTTGCACTTAGTCACTGCTCAGGACACACTCACTGAGTGAGCTAGTAATTTATATGTAAATTGTTTAACCCAGCATCTGCTTAATACAAGGGCTTTAGTGTTACTGGTTACTGCAAACTTTTCTCCCTGGCTTTTTTGCTTGTTTGTTTGTTTTGCATCATACTCAAATACTACAAGTATTTGTACTTCAAACTTCAGAAAAAGTAAATTGGCACAGGGGGTGAGGGGACAGTGACAGGATTTGGGTAGGGGGAAAAGAGGTTAAGGGGTGGTTGAACAAGACATTATTTTAACCTGTATCTTTCATCATTTTTAAAGAAAAATATATTCAAGTGCTATTTGTTCAATTAAAAAAATAGAAAAATTTTAAAGTAGCTAAACACTTTTCCTATACCACTTCATGAATACTCTGTCAATTTAGGGATTTATCTTTGATTTTTCACTTAATTATACCTTCCCCACATACCACATACATCCACTCATCATAGACACTCAACTTCCTATTAATTAGCATATTTTCCTTTTCATTAAAGAAGCTGCTTGAACTGTATAACCTGTTTCTGCTGGAGGAATATGTTTCTCTTCTTATTCAATAGCTGCCTTACCCGCTGTCATCTAAACCCCTTATCTTATCATTTAGAACCATTCTGATTAATTTACTTAAGCCTTTTATCTTATCTCATTGTGAAAGACTCTGGTTACCACATCTCCTTTTCTCAGCATCACCCTTGCACAGTCAGAGCATGGTGGTGTGTGCAGTCTGGGCACAGGGTGGCCGCTTCACTTTTTGCTGCCCCAAAGCTCCTCTTTTGCAGCCGTCAGTCCAAAATTCTTTGGCTGGCAGGACCTGTAGGGACCAGGCCTACCTTGACCTAGTGCTCTTCTACGGCCAGATATAGACTCCTTGCTCCTCTAGAGGATTACAAACTCTGAGGGTAGAACCGAAGTCTGTAAGCAGGGTCTGCTTAGCCAGACTGATTCCATCTTGTTAAAATAAAAAATGTGCTTCTCCCTCGACCCAATACTTCTGTTTAAAATTAAAAAAAAAAATTTGTAAGATGCATATTTATAAACTTTTGGTATATAACAAACAAGTCAGAATGTCTTATTTCTGGAAGTGTAAAGTTACTAAAAAAAACATAATGTATCTTTGTTGAGAAACATTTCCAGCAAAGCATATAACAGTAATTTTTGTCTAACACTGAGGTTGCTTTAGGTTATTCTCAAAAGTAACATTATAGGGAACCAGCAGTTAGTGTAATGGCTATGTCGCTGGATTCCCATGTAGTCGACTGCGGTTCGCATCCCGGACCCAGTAGCTTAAAACTCACGCCGGGCGCGTGTGTGTGCGTGCCCGAGATCCCGAGAGGAGAATGGAGGAGAAGGGATTGCGGCGTGACCATCCCCCCTGGGGGGTGATTTCTCGCTTTCTGTCTCTATGTCTCTCTCTGTCTGTCTGGCAAGCTCACGCGCCCTATAGCGAAAATCTCTCCAAAAAAAAAAGTAACATTATAGTTGTTTTTCCCTTTATGCTAAAACAATAAGAGTTTTCAGAAAGTACTGATGTGCTCTTAATGCAAGAGGTTTTTCTTTACCTTTTGGTAACTAATCTGAAAAATAAAAATGAAGGAAGATTTGTGAGTGTCATGTTTGTATATATTGGGTTTTTAACTATTTAGAAAAACTGAATTTTGTGGGGCCAGCAGATGGCAAATGGTTACGTCACTGGACTCCCACATAGTTGACTGCAGTTTGAGTCCCAGGCCCAGAGGCTTAAAACACACGCTAGGTCTGTGTGTGTGTGTGTGTGTGTGTGTGTGTGTGTGTGTGTGTGCTCCTGAGAGGAGAACAGAGGAGAATGGCATGGCCATTCCCCCTGGGGGATGATTTCTCGCTTTCTATCTCTCTGTGTCTCTCTGGTGAGCTCATGTGCCCTATAGCAAAATACACACACACACATACACACACATGCAATCTCTCTAAAAAATCCTCAAAAAACTGAGCTTTGTGAAAGTTAGGATTTTTGTTGATGTGAATATTCTAAAAACAGAATTTTCCCATTCTTCCAAGATGCCAGTGGTGCCCCAATTCATCAGGAAGAATTGGGAAAGAAGAGAGAAGATTGTCCCTTTTGTAGAAATGGAATGGAAACGTAGACAGTGGGGAATTGTTACTAGGATCTGCTTAGCTAGACTGACTTCCATCTTGTAAAATCAAAAACCATTCCTCGCTCAGCCTGATACTCTTTGTTTGAAGTTTCTCACAGGAACTCAGGGAGACGAAGAGCCAGCCTGGAGCTTGGAACCATGTTGGATACTCTGCCGTAGTCACACACTGAAACTTTTGTCCAAGATAGATAATTCAGTTGTACCTCGAGGCTAAGACTGAAACTCCTGTCCCAAAGACATATTATTTGATTAAGCCCCCAGCTAAAAATTAATCTGATCTATGTGTTTCTATGTTTCTCTATAGATGGCTGTAAGCCACATAGCAGGCCCCTCCCCCTATAAAAACATCTGTAAGTTGGCTGACCAGTTGAAGATATTTTACATGTCTTCCCAGTGTGGAATTTTCCTTTCCTCTTCCATGAACAATTTTGCCTCTCTCTGTTTTGTTGAGTGGTGAGGGGACTGACCTGCTTTGGCTTCCTGAGATGGGACTGTAGCGACCCTCATGCCACAGCAAGTCCACGAGTGTTTTATGTCTCTTTTGGTCAACAGTGTCCCTTCATTACTATATTGGAATGCTCCTGTTGGAGTTTTGATCTTGTCTAGAAAATAATAATAATTCGGGACTAGCAGTTGGCATAGTGGCTATGTTGCTGGACTCCCACATAGTTGACCACGGTTCAAGTCCCGGACCCTGTGACTTAAACTCACACCAGGCACATGTGCATGTGTGCCCAAGATCCCAAGAGGAGAATGGAGGACAACGGATTGCGGCATGGCCAGCCTTCCTGGGGGGTGATTTCTCGTGTTCTGTCTCTCTGTCTGTTTTTTTTTTTAGAGGTTTTTGCTATAGGGCATGTGCGCTCTCCAGACAGAGAGAGATAGAGAGACAGAAAGCGAGAAATCACCACCCAGGGGGGATGGTCACCCCACAATCCCTTCTCCTCCATTCTCCTCTCGGGATCTTGGGCACGCACGCGCATGCGCCCGGCGTGAGTTTTAACCCATTCTGTCTCTCTTTGTGGCGAGCACACATGCCCTATAGCAAAAACCTCTCCAAAAAAAAAAGAAAGAAAAGAAAGAAAATAACAATAATTGATGGGACCGGCACATGGCATAATGGTTACGTTGCTGGACTCCCAGGTAGTTGACTGTGGTTTGAGTCCCAGACCTGGTGGCTTAAACTCACACCAAGCACATATGTGTGAGCGCCCAAGATCTAAGAGGAGAATGGAGAATAAGGGATTGCAGTGTGGCCAGCACCCATGGGGGTGATTTCTTTCTTTCTGTTTCTTTGTCTCTCTCTCTTTCTCTGTCTCTCCGGAGAGCACACGCACTCTACAGTAAAAATCTCTCTAAAATAAATAAATAAATAAATACAGTAATAATAATAATTTAGCATCCACTTTTGATCTATAATAAATAGAAGGTGTGGCCAAGAAGCAAATTCCCTTTTAGTAACAGGTCATTTCCAGTTATCTACTATTTTTTCAAGAGTATCTCTAATTTTTGATGAACTTTTTTAAATGTTAAGGTTTCACTGTCTTTTGGCCATGTACTTAAATCTGTACTGAATTTCACTCTGGGACACCTTTTGTTGTTTCCTGTCTGTTAACGTGGCTTGAGATCATTAACTTCTGCTCGTACAGAATATACTGATTTTATAGTTTATTTTTAATCCCAACTTAATCATTGCTTTTGTCAGCCTAACAAGAATGCTGAGGCATAATAACTTAAGTAAAAGTGGTTTGCTTGAGCGGCTTAGGACAAAACACTCAGATGAGCAAATGTCTGGTTTCCCAAATCTGTGCTCAACTAAGAAAGTGACTAAGAAAGCTAGTTTATATAACCAAGAGTAAGGGCAGAAGAAGGGAAGTTATGGTTGTTTGTCAAGAGTTTATTTGACTTGTTAAAACAATGAAGGTGGGCCAGCCCCATTGCCTACTGATTAAAGGAAGCCAGATCCTACATGGTCATTGCTATGATTGCCATTTGAAAAAACATGCAAGGTGTGTGCGTATGTGTGCCCCAAATCCTGACAGGATTGAGAAAGTGGAGTAGAAGGAATTGTGGCATGACCACATTCCATAAGGAGTGCTGTGATGTCCTCTCTCCTCTCTCTCTCTCCATCTTTGGCAAGCCCACATGCCCTCTGGCAAAAATAAAAGAAAATAGAATAAAATAAAATAATTAATGCAGGCAACTGATTGGTTATACCTTACATTTTACCTTACAAACTCAAGAACACTGGGAAGTCAAAAGGGTGGGGGGGTGTCACATTTTAAAATCTATTATCTTTTTGGGGAACCAGCAGTTAGTGTAATGGCTATGTCACTGGGCTCCCACGTAGTCTGTCGCAGTTTGAGTCCCGGACCCGGTGGCTTAAACTCACACCAGGCATGTGTGCGTGCGTGCCCAAGATCCCGAGAGGAGAATGGAGGAGAAGGGATTGCGGCATGGCCATCCCCCCTGGGGGGTGATTTCTCGCTTTCTGTTTCTCTCTGTCTGTCTGGTGAGTGCACGCGCCCTATAGCAAAAACCTCTTCAAAAAAAAAAAAAAAAAAGATCCAAAACAAAAACAAAAACTATCATCTTTTTGTCTCATCATGGCTTGTTTACTATAAACTAAAATATGCCTTTTTCAGCCATAACCCTGATGGATGTAAGGTTTGGCTTATGTTTTAGTGAGGCCTTTAAGATCAGAAGGGCTTTCATATTCCTTGGACTGCTCTGGACTGCTTTTCTTTCACTGATGAGAATACCTTTTTTTTAAAAAAAATTAGTACTAAAAGAAAAATGCTTCAGGATGTGAGCGTTCACTGGAGAGAGACAGGGAATGTGAGAAAGCACCCCCTGGGGAGATGGCTATGCAGCAGTCCCTTCTCTACTCTCCACTTGGGATTGTGGGTATGTATGCACACACACCTGGGGTGTTTCACAAGCCGTTGGGAAACAAACCTGTACTTGGCCATGTGGGATCCAGCCATCTTACCACTATGCCAGCAGCTGGCTTCAATGAGACTACCTTAGAGGAATTTTAACATTTTCACATCAAAAGTGTTCATTCGTTTGTTTTTCATATTGCTTGGTCAACACCACTGGCTTTAAAATGAGATCAGAATTTGAACACAGATTTGTCATTTAGTAGTTGTGTGGCTGTGTATCTACTTAGTTCATCTTTCTAAATCTCATCTATAAAAGAAAAGACTACATATGACTATTTTAAGTGTTAAAATGAGAAAAGAATGTTAAAAACAGCCCAGAAAATAAAAATAATGAGACATGTGGCTTTACCATACTTATAAGAATCTGTGTATGTATAACTATGTGTATATTTATTATACTGTCTATATATTAGCCATGCAAACCATGATAATGTAAGTTACTGGCAATATTCATGCTCTCTCTCTGTACAATATGGAGCGCATAGTAGGTTCTGGTTTGAATCCCATGTTGACCTGAATATACTAGATGAAACTGTGGGCACTTGTGATCCTGGCTAGCTGGAGAGGCTGGGAGAGGGTTGTGGCATGGTGAGACCCTGCCAAGGGTTCTCATCTCTCCCTTCACTCCCAGATTTCTCATGAAAGAAAAAAATAAATCCCTACAAGAACTTTACATGGTGCTGTAGACATATATGCAATGAAGAAGGATTATACATAACTAGAATATCAAGGCACAAAGCACAAATATGGATCAGTGGTTCTCTGCTTTCACCTGGACACGCCCAGGAGACCGTGATTCACAGGGACATACACCCTGTTAAACTCGGTGTCTGGAGACAAATATTCCATCCCTTATTATTCTCCCTCAGTAGGATTGGGAAAAAAATAAGCAAGGTACTAAGGTACAAATAGCTCTGAAGTCAATCTTTTTTAAAAAGTATATCATTAGCAAATTTCAGAATTTTCACTGCTAATATGGTATAAATGATTGGGCTGAGTTTGAGAAACAGAATCGAAAAAGGGCCATGGGACCAGCAGTAAGTGTAATGGCTATGTCACTGAACTCCCATGTAGTTGAACACAGTTCAAGTCCTTAACCCGGTGGCTTAAACTCATGCCGGGCATGTGTGTGTGCGTGCCCAAGATCCTGAGAGGAGAATGGAGGAGAAGGGATTGCGGCATGGCCATCCTCCCTGAGTGGTGATCTCTTGCTTTCTGTCTGTCTGGTGAGCGCACACACCCTATAGCAAAAACCTCTCCAAAAAAAAAAAAAAAAAAGGGAGGTGCCATGAAACACCTGCAGGGTCAGGCCAATAAATACGTGGAGTGAGGAAAATGGAAGGACCCACAGGAAGCTGTGAGGAAGACCTGGATGCACAGGAGCAAGTGCACACTTACTACACAATCGTGTGCTCACATGGCTCCATTGAATTATAGGACTAGTATTGCCAGCTCTTCTAGCATCTCAAAAACATCCCAAACATGGGATTTTATGTAAGATCTCTCTCTCTCTCTCTTTTTAAAATTGCTAATGGCTGTGTCCACTCACCAGAGGGAGAATGAGAGAGACAAAGGAAGAAAGCATCCCCCAATAGGGCATGATCACAAGCAATCTTTTCTCCTTCATTTCTGTATCTTGCTAGAATTTGGAGCATGCATGAGTTAGCCAAGTGGTGTCTGGTTCCCTTAACTACTAGGCCACAGGACTGGCCCATAATCTCTAGATTTTAATGTTGGTTCAAACAATTTCTTAAATTAGGAAATAAATATGTCCGCCATCATAAGACCTACAGACTATGAGTTTATGACTAAATTGTCACAGAACTAATTTTTAAGAATATTACACCCTAGTCAGTAAGAATATTTTGAACATACAATCAAGAACCTGATTTATAATATATACATGTACCCAAGTTCTATGAATAAGGTAATAATAATGTCTTTCTTCTTTTGGGAAAAAAGGTAAATATAAATGGATGTTCCCTCATTTTCCTTTGACAGCCTAGTGGATCTCCAGGGTGTATGGCACTGTGGAGACGCTTGTCCTTCTCCTGGATTCTGTGGGAGTTGGAACACAGGGGACCTAGAGGAGTTAAAGTCAGTCTCTCCTGCCCAATGGCCCGTTGACAGGCGGGTTCCCAATTTCCCTCCCAAAAGAGTCACTACGAAGAGTTACTGTTTGCTTTTTTTCTGTACTCTTTATTATCTATTAATTTACTAAAAAGAAATGTATTAATAGCTGCTATGCATCAGATCTGTTTTAGGTACTTGGAGAAAAATCCAATAGATGAAACAGACAAATATGACTGCCTTCATGGGATGTTACATTCTGTTGGGGGAGACAGCTTAAAAACAACTATATATAAAACACATAATTAAAAGGCAAGTGGTGGGGCCAGCAGGTGCTGTGGTAGTTAAGACACTAAACTCTCACATGGCGAACCATGATTCAAGTCCCAGACTCAGTGGCTTGAAAATCATGCTGAGCATGTATGTGTGTATGCTCAAAATCCCAAGGGGAGAATGCAGGAGTGATTGTGGCATGGCTGTCCCTCCTCCCCGGGGTGATTTCTCATTTTTCCTCTCTTTCACTGTATAGCAAGCACAAACACACTGTAAAAACCTAGTGGGGAGAAAAAAGGCAATGGTGATAAGTGCTATAAAGGAAAGTGGATCCGGAAGAGGTGATAAATAGTAGTAGGTAGTGTGAATGAAGAGAGGATGCTGAGAGGGAGCCCTGGGAACAGCCTTTCTGAGGACAGGACATTCGAGCAGAGAGCTAGGTAAGAGAGCCAGCCTGGCAGACACTGGGGGAAGCCCTAAAGGCTTTGGGGCCATGAGCTGCAGTCTCTGAGTTAAAAATGCACTAGAATGAGAAGAGTATGCAGATCACATGAGGCTATGCAGACCCTGCTGAGGAGTCTGGGTTTTCTTGATGTGTTGGAAAACACCTTAAAAGGTTTTGAAAGGGGGGGGGTTGGTGATGTGATGTGATTTGTTTGTTTTTTTTGCCCAGATTACTTTGGGTCCTATATGAAGATAAGATTGAAAGGCAAAATCACGGAGGGCAGGGAAGCAGCGAAGCTGCTGCCCTAGTGTTGGCAAGAGTCAAAGGCCTTCCTAAGGATGAGGGAGGAGGAGGGGAGAGATATGCTTGGAATTGGAATGGATGGATAGATGAACTTATTTATTTGTTCATTTATCTATGTTTGTAATAAAACATATGTGTTTGCCAGAGAGAGAGGAAAAGTGAGGAGAAAGAACCCCCAGGGAGGGATGGCCACACTACAATCACTTCTCCTCCATTCTTCTCATGGGATTTTGGGCATGTATGCACATGTACTTGAGGTGTTTTCTTAAGCCGCCGGGTTTGGGACTTGAACTCCACTGTAGGCCATGTGGGATCCAGCTGTTTAACCACCACACCATTGGCTGACCCCAAGGAAAAGAGATTTATTTTGAAGATAGACTCAGTGGAGCTTGCTGATGATTTACTCTTTGCAAATACAAGCACATATTTATATTTGCTACTTCATCCCCATTTTTAAAGCACAAATAGTAGCATGCTATAAAAAATATTCTGGGGAACCAGCAGTTAGCGTAATGGCTATGTCGCTGGACTCCCACGTAGTTGACCGCGGTTCGAGTCCTGGACCGGGTGGCTTAAAACTCACGCCGGGCACATGTGCGTGCATGCCCAAGATCCCGAGAGGAGAATGGAGGAGAAGGGATTGCAGCGTGACCATCTCCCCTGGGGGGGTGATTTCTCGCTTTTTGTCTTTATGTCTCTCTCTGTCTGTCTGGCGAGCGCACGCACCCTATAGCGAAAATCTCTCTCAAAAAAAAATTCTGCATCTTGATTTTTATTTTTTACCACTTACTATTAGACTAAAATTACTGTATATCAGTCTAGATTAAAGATACTTTTCTTTCTTTTTTTCTTTTGTTTTTATTTGTATCTAAGCTAACATGCACATACAATCATTGCATAATGACGTTTTGGCCAACGATGGATCACATAGACAATGGTGGTGGTCCTATAAGATTTTTTAAAAAGAATTATTTTATTTAACTTTATTTATTTATTTGACCAAAGAGAGAGAGAAAGTGAGAAAGCAAGCCACCAGTCCAGGACTCAAACTGTGGTCGGCCATGTGGGAGTACAGTGACTTTAACCACAATAGTATCTGCTAGCCATGGTCCTATAAGATTTTAATGGGGGACCAGCAGGTGGTTTAGTGGTTAAGGAATTGGACTCCCACATGACCCACCATG